>NC_037329.1:9180037-9485974 GCF_002263795.3 Bos taurus | reverse complement strand
GGAAATCAACTCTGAATAGTCACTGTTAGAACTGATACTGAAGCTGAAGCTCCAATGCTTTGGTCACCTGATGTGAAGAGAGACACATTGGAAAAGACCCTGATGCTGGAAAAGATAGAGGGCAGGAAGAGAAGGTGATGACAGAGGATGAGATGGTTGGATGGCATCACTGACTCAGTGGACATGAGTTCAACTCAAAGGACACTGGGAGGTGAAGGACAGGGAAGCTTGGGTTGCTATAGTCCATGGAGTCACAAAGAGTCAGACACGACTTAACGTCTCAACAACAACAAGAGAGGGATGAGATAGGCAGAATTCTAAGAAGGACCCAATGACCTTTGCCCTTGCACAATTCCCTCTTTTGTGAATATGTCATATTATATGGCAAAAGAGATTTTGCATATGTAATTAAGGTTACTAATCAGTTGATTAAGTTAATAAAAGGAGATAATCTGGGTTATTCTAATGTAATCACACAAGTCCTTTAAAAGCAGAGTTTTCTTTGGCTAGTGGCAGAAGGCAATGGCACCCCACTCCAGTACTCTTGCCTGGAAAATCCCATGGACAGAGGAGCCTGGTAGGCTGCAGTTCATGGGGTCGCTGAGGGTCGGACACGACTGAGCGACTTCACTTTCACTTTTCACACATTGGAGAAGGAAATGGCAACCCACTCCAGTGTTCTTGCCTGGAGAATCCCAGGGACGGGGAAGCCTGGTGGGCTGCTGTCTATGGGGTCACACAGAGTCGGACATGACTGAAGCGACTTAGCAGCAGCAGCAGCAGCAGGAGAGGCTAGAATTGAAAGATGATTCTGTTGCTGATCTTGGAGATGAAGGGGCCCATGTGATAAGGCTAGGGTGGAGACAACTCTAGAGAAAAACAGCAGCCTCTGACTGATAGCCAGAAAAGAAATGGGGGCCTCAGATCTATAGCAACAAGAAACTGGATTTTGCCAACAATCTTAATAAAGTTGAAATCAGATTCTTCCCCAGAGCTTCCAGATAAGACCACAGCCTAGCTGATACCTTGATTTTGGCCTTGTAATATCCTGAGCAGAGAACCTAGTCAGGCCTGCCTTGACTTATGATTTACAGACCTGTAAACTAACAAATGGGTGTTGGTTTAAGCCACTGAGTTTGTGGTAATTTTTTTACATAGCAATAGAAAATGAATTGGCAAATTTCAAAAAACTACTAGGACATTTATGGATGAAAAGTGCTGACTGAGGAAAGGGAGGTTAAGTGAAGGTATGAACATAGAACAGTTTACTCCTTGTTATCTGCCACCATTGGGTTGGACAACAGAATCACTGATTCTGAGCATAAATAATTTTATCATAGCATATAAGTTAGCTTACAGAATATTTAGAAAGGGTACAGAATCAAAGTTTGATCCCACACTAAAGTGAGACACTCAGGAAAGCTGTTCACTCCATGAGATTTTGCCAGTGGAAATCCCTCCCAGTCAATCTAGAAGCTAGGGATTTGATATTAGTACTCTCATTATTATTGCTACAGAAAGACTGAAGGACTTTTAAACTGTGATTGCTAGTTGGGTTGTGTGGTCTCAAAAACTTCACTTCTGCCTTTCAAGTCTTGGCAGAAGCTAGTCATGTTAGAGGCGAAAAGGAAAAAAAAATAAATCTCAGAAATACAAAAAGGGGATATTACCAAACTGGACAGTTACCAAAATGGGTAAGAGGGAAGAGATTAAAATGGTTTAGTCAGTAAAAAGGGGCAATCAGAGAATAAGAAAGAGCTTTTGTTTTAAAAATGACTGTCAAATTTAAAAATTCAATAGAATTTTTGAAAGATGAAGTCAATTATCCAGAATATAAAGAAAAAAGGAAGCAACTGATAAATATTAAAAAGAAAGAAGATTAGGATGGATAAATTCAGACTACTAAGATTTCCAAAGAGAAGAATGAAAGTGAGGAAATTATCAAAGATATAATAAATATAATAAAAGATATTTCCTAAAACAAAAGGGGACCAATTTACCTTCTAGTGGAAAGAGCTTATCAAGTGCTGAGTCACATGAGTGAATGACCTAGATATGTGGTTAATAAATTTCAGAACATTGGATAGAATGAGAAAAATCTGTTCACATAATGGGAAAAATAGGCTCAAAGAGGCAAACATTAGATAAGCATAAAATTTTTCATTTACATCAGGTAATGCTAAAAGACAGAAGTTCTGAAAGAAATGTCACCAACACTAGCAATTTTATATCGAGCTACATTATCAAAGTAATGTAAAGACACATAGGATTTAGAAAGCTTATCTCTCATGCACAATTAATGAATAAGGCACTAGAAGATATATACCAGAGAAAGCAGGATTGCTTAAAATTTATATTTATGTATTATTATTGCTTAATTTTATGCTTAAATGGTTTTATTAATCAACACCTGTCCTTTTATATCCCAGGTTATTGTGTAATTCACCAGTTACTTGGGACAACAAACTCTCTTGCTTGAATTAGCTTGAGTGAGTCTCTGCTTTTTTGTTATGAATGAAGGAACTTTTTTAATAGCTAAAATAAGGCTCTTTAATAGCTTTGTGTTTGTGGGGATGTAGAAGAAAGAATGGATATCAGGAATAGAATCAAAATGCCTTAGATACCAGAGATAAATGGATGCTAGGAAGAGGGAAGAGTCAAAGATGAGTCTCAAACCCTTGTGACAGGTAACACAGAAGAAAGAATAGATTTGGGCAGAAAGATCTTGAGTCCCAAATTAAACATGTCAATTACAGGTTAAGAGTACAGTGCTTGTGAGACGTTTGATGAATACACATATTAAAAAGTTGGATGCATTAGTTTGGACTCATCTTAATGCAGTATTCTCTCACCCCACAGAAATAAGACTTAATTTCATGAAAATTTTTGATATTGAATTATTTATAACAGGATTTTGACAATAATTTGATTGGCAAATTGACTTAATAAGAGTACATCAAACTAATACAGCAACATGCCATTATTACTTAAGCTTTCATTGTTTTAAAACAATTATATTATTTTAATACTCTTGAGAAACCTGTATGCAGGTCAGGAAGCAACAGTTAGAACTGGACAGGGAACAACAGACTGGTTCCAAATAGGAAAAGGAGTACATCAAGGCTGTATATTGTCACCCTGCTGATTTAATTTATAGGCAGAGTACATCATGAGAAACGCTGGGCTGGAGGAAGCACACGCTGGAATCAAGATTGCCAGGAGAAATATCAATAACCTCAGATATGCAGATGACACCAGCCTTATGGCAGAAAGTGAAGAAGAACTAAAGAGCCTCTTGGTGAAAGTGAAAGAGGAGAGTGAAAAAGTTGGCTTAAAGCTCAACATTCAGAAAAAACGAAGATCATGGCATCCGGTCCCATCACATCATGGGAAATAGATGGGGAAACAGTGGAAACAGTGTCAGACTTTATTTTTCTGGGCTCCAAAATCACTGCAGATGGTGATTGCAGCCATGAAATTAAAAGACACTTACTCCTTGGAAGGAAAGTTATGACCAACCTAGATAGCATATTCAAAAGCAGAGACATTACCTTGCCAACAAAGGTCCATCTTGTCAATGCTATGGTTTTTCCAGTGGTCATGTATGGATGTGAGAGTTGGACTATAAAGAAAGCTGAGTGCTGAAGAATTGATGCTTTTGAACTGTGGTGTTGGAGAAGACTCCTGAGAGTCCCTTGGACTGCAAGGAGATCCAACCAGTCCATCCTAAAGGAAATCAGTCCTGAATAGTCATTGGAAGGACTGATGCTGAAGCTGAAATTCCAGTACTTTGGCCACCTGATGCAAAGAGCTGACTCATTTGAAAAAACCCTGATGCTGGGAAAGATTGAGGGCAGGAGGAGAAGGGGATGACAGAGGATGAGATGGTTGGATGGCATCATCGAGTCAATGGACATGGGTTTGGGTGGACTTCCGGAGTTGGTGATGGACAGGGAGGCCTGTGTGCTGCAGTTCATGGGGTTGCAAAGAGTTGGACACGACTGAGTGACTGAACTGAACTGAACTGAATACTATTTGGCTTTCTACTTTGAGCACAGAATTGTAATTCATAAAACTTGAATATTTTATTCATTTGATAGTATATATTTCTTACTATATGTCAATAAATCATAATCCTTTTAAATAGAGAAGTCCTTTGCGAATTTTTTGGGTTAGTATTAGCTACTTGCCAAAGGACTGAGCAATTTCTGAGTCACCAAAAAATTAAGTTTCTGGAGGCACAAACTTGAGGAACCAGTCAGGAGCTTATGATGTCTCCAAGGTGATTTATTAATAGGTATGGATGTGGACAGCTGGACTCTGTAGATACCATCTTTAGTTTGGCTTCACTGAAATATTTATAAACTGATATCTGAGTATATTTTGGCTTTCCTTCTCAATGCCCCAAGTGGTTAAAAAAATGATTAGCTGAAGAGAATATAAGGTTGCTGCTTTGTAAATGAAACATATGAGTCTAATTGAGCTACCTTCCAAAACTCCAGTGAAGTTATAGCATAGGAATGTTTTAAAAGGAATGAACCCACAAGTACTAAAGGATGACAGTGGACACAAAAGCAACATAATTTTGGAAGATGGTAGGTGTCATAACAAACTGGTGATAGATGTATATTGAACCTCTGTTGCAAAAGGTGAGAACCAGTCTAGTTTACCTTTAATTCCAAAAGAGCCTAAGGATAAATGAGATCAAGTCCCTCTGGCAGTTGAAGGAACAGTGAAATGATGTTCTAAAATACAGGACATTGATTAAAAGCTGCTTAGGAAGAAGTGATACCCCTAGGTCCCCTTCCTCATACTGAACAATTAGACTACTTCCTCCACTCAGGATAATCGGCAGAGATTTATTTTCTGCAGGAGGTAAAAACAGAAAGGCTCTGCATTGGGAGAACCTGAGAATAATCAAATTGGTAGTATCGCAATGAAAACAGAGGTATTAAGTAAACATATATGTATTAGAGGCTGAATTTCAGCCCCTTACTCTAACCACAATTCAATCACTAATGTTAGACATTTACATTCCAAGTAGAAGGAAGGAGAGTCTTAAAAATATTCCCCCAAATGAACCACCTACACATAGACAATAGGGCCTCCGCATTGACGATGACAGCCTGGACAGATCACTTGAAGTACTCATTACAGTCAGCAAATTCCACCTACATACTCAGCATTTCAAGAGTCTTCTCCAGCACCACAGTTCAAAAGCATCAGTTCTTCAGTGTTCAGCCTTCTTTATGGTCCAACTCTCATATCCATACATGACTACTGGAAAAGCCATAACTTTGACTATATGGACATTTGTCAGCAAAGTGATGGCTCTGCTTTTTAATATACTGTCTAGGTTTCAGTTGGTTTCCTTTAGGATTGACTGGTTTGATCTATTTGCCTTCCAAGGGACTCTCTAGAGTCTTCTCTAGCATCACAGTTCGAAAGCATCAATTCTATGGCACTCAACCTTCTTTATGGTGCAACTCTCACATCTGTATACAACTACTGGAAAAACCATTGCTTTGACAAAGTGATGTCTCTGCTTTTTAACATGCTGTTTAGGTTTTTCATAGCTTTACTTCCAAGAGCAAGAATCTTTTAATTTCATGGCTGTAGTCACCATCCTCAGTGATTTTGGAGCCCAAGAAAATAAAATCTGTCACTGTTTCCATTTTTTCCCCATCTACTTGCCATAAAGTGATGGGACTGGGTGCCATGATTTTCATTTTTTGAATGTTGAGTTTTAAGCCAGCTTTTTCACTCTCCTCGCTCATCTTCATCAACAGGCTCTTTAGTTCCTCTTTGTTTTCTGCCATAGGGTGGTGTCATCTGCACATCTGAAGTTGTCGATATTTCTCCCTGCAATCTTGATTCCTGCTTGTGCTTGATCCAGCCCAGCATTTTGCATGATGTACTCTGCATATAAATTAAATAAACAGGTTGACAATACACAAAGGAGTGATGTACTCTTTTCCCAATTTTGAACCATTCCTTGGATCCATGTCTGCTTTCTAACTGTTGCCTCTTGACCTGCATACAGGTTTTGCAGGAGGCAGGTAAGGTGGTCGGGTATCCTATCTCTCTAAGGATTTTCCACAGTTTGATCTGATTCATATAGTCAAAGGCTTTAGCATAGTCAATGAAGCAGAAGTAGATGTTTTCTGGAAGTCTTTTACCTTTTCTATAACATGATGGATGTTGGCAATTTGATCTCTGGTTCCTCTGTCTTTTCTAAATTCCGCTTGTACTGAGAACTTGTACTGGAAGTTCTCAGTTCACATACTTTTGAAGCCTAGCTTGAACGATTTTGAGCATTGCCTCGCTAGAATGTAAAATTAGTGCAATTGTGTGGTAGTTTGCACATTCTTTGGCATTGCCTTTCTTTGGGATTGGAGTGAAAACTGACCTTTTCCAGTCCTGTGGCCACTGCCGAGTTTTCCATATTTGCTGACATATTGAGTGCAGCTAGATTATAGTATCATCTTTTAGGATATAAAATAGCTTGGCTGGAACTATATCACCTCCATTTGCTCTGTTTGAAGTTATGCTTCCTAAGGCCCACTTGACTTCACATTCCAGGATGTCTGAGTGATCACACCATCATGATTATCTGGGTCATGAAGATCGTTTTTGTGTATTCTTGCCTCCTTTTCTTAATATGTTCTACTTCTGTTAGGTCCATACGGTTTCTGTCCTTTATTGTGCCTATATTTGCATGAAATGTTCCCTTGGTATCTCTAATTTTCTTGGAGTCTTTCCCATTCTACTGTTTTCCTCTATTTCTCTGCATTGATCACTTAGGAATGCTTTCTTATCTGTCCTTTTTAGTCTTTGGAACTCTGCATTCAGATGGGTTTCTTTCCTTTTCTCCTTTGATTTTTGCTTCTCTTCTCTTCTCAGCTATTTGTAAGGCCTCCTCAGACAACCATTTTGCCTTTTTGCATTTCTTTTTCTTAGGGGTGGTTTTGATCACCACCTCCTGTACAATGTTATGAACCTCTGTCCGTAGTTCTTCAGGGATTCTATCTGCCAGATCTAACCCCTTGAATCTGTTTGTCACTTCCACTGTATAATCATAAGGGATTTGACTTAGGTCATACCTGAATGGCCTAGTGGTTTTCCCTACTTTCTTCAATTTAAGTCTGAATTTTGCAATAAGTAGTTCATGATCTAAGCTACAGTCACCTTCCGGTCTTGTTTTTGCTGACTGTATAGAGCTTCTCTGTCTTTGGCTGCAAAGAATATGATCAATTTGATTTCAGTATTGACCATCTGGTGAAGTCCATGGGTAGAGTCTTCTCTTGTGTTGTTGGAAGAGGGTGTTTGCTATGACCAGTGCATTCTCTTGGCAAAAATATGTTAGCCTTTGCCCTGCTTCATTTTGTACTCCAAGACCAAACTTGCCCGTTACTACAGATATCTCTTGACTTTCTACTTTTGCATTTCATTCCCCTATGATGAAAAGGAGATCTTTTTTGGTATTAGTTCTGGAGTGTCTTGTAGGTCTTCATAGAACCGTTCAGCTCTTTGGCATTTGTGGTTGGGGCAGAGACTTGGATTACTATGATACTGAATGGTTTGCATTGGAAATGAACCAAGATCATTCTGTTGTTTTTGAGATTACACCCAAGCACTGCATTTCAGACTCTTGTTGATTATGAGGGCTACTCCATTTCTTCTAAGGATTTGGTGAGGTATTATTATCTGAGATCCAATGGCATCTGCTTTTAATTCCTCTCAAGTAATTTCTTACTGAATTGGCTCCAAAGGCCATATTGTCTTTTGGTATATATTTATTTGTGTATTGGATGTGTGTGTGTGTGTGTGTGTGTGTGTCTGCACTATTTACTCCATAAAGTGTGAAAAACTAAAAAACAGGTTTCTTGGCAGCCCTGGACTTCTGTTTTTATTCCACTAGGTGTCACTTTAGCACCATGAATCTGAATGTTTCTGGGTGAACATATTGAATCTCTGCTTGTTCATAAACACATTTTTTTAAAAATCCTTACAAGAATCATGATATGCAATGTATATTTAATAAAGTAGTCAGTTTTTATGTACAATAATTATTGTCTACCCAAATGTCTATTTGTTTCATCAATTCGAATTAATGTCAGCTGTTGGGGTGGTAGTCTACATCAAGGGAACGGAAAAATAAAGCAATCACACATAGGAATGACAGTAATGAGTACATTTCCTCATCAGTATTTTGGGTTTTCAGTTAGTAATTTGTTCCTTTAACAGCTTTGCTATTTGGCCAATAGTGAAGATCCGAAGAATAGCATTTCCCCCTTCTGTTATTTAATTTATAAATATGATTTAAAGAATGAGCAATAATTGAATAACTTAGTGTCATGCTGACTGATTTACTTTCTTGTTAAGAGGACAAGTTGGTTAATTCATCACTTAGATATTTTCAGCTTATTTTTTTCCCCATAACTACTCAATGTAGCATCTTTGATTTTGGCTTTATGTCAACCTGACCTTAATCCATCTGAATGCCAGCTTCATCTTACACTAAATAGCGAAGACATGCCTTAGGTCATATCTTCAAAGGACAGAAAGAGTTTTATATTTGTAAAAATTATTTCATATTGAGTTCTGTTTTCCTTAGCATGCAAGAACTTTGTCATTTTGCTTAATACAGCTGTTGCTACATTTTTAAGGAAAAAAGTGACATGCTGAATTATTTTTCAAATTCAGTACATAAAAAAGCATTAAAGTGCACCGTTTTGGGCACTGTATTTAATGTGGTCAATACTGTAATGAGTTTTCAGCAACAGAGGGCAGGGAGTTCCTGTGGCAGTGTATTCTGATTTTAATAAATATCATAAATCTTATTAATTAATTTTGGATTATAATCTTGTCATTCTTCTTTGAAAATTTTCCTTAGAATTCACAGGAATTTCCACTTCTTCATGCTAGTCTTTCATAGTAAAAGGCGTATTTTCAGTGTTAATCTACTTACAATATTAATCAAATTACATAATAAAAGGCAGTATCAAACAATATAAACTATAGAAATCTTAGGATATTAAATTATTCTATACTGCAGGGAAGGAATAAAGAGAAATTGATACCTCTAAAGGTAAAACAACCTTTTAGAAACTTAAGTTGAATAAAATTTAATTTATTTTATTTTATTGTAGAGATACAAGTCTAAAATGGAGCGCATATATACACACATATATATGGATATGTGTATATAGACACACATAGACACGTCTAGAAGTACAAGGAACATGTCTATCTTTTCCTTCTGTTAATTATGATTAGAACAGTACCTGCAACATAATAGGTGTGTAATAAATACTTGTTAAAGGATAAATTAATAGACATGAATAGAGACAATACATGTGTAAGAAATTTGATCAATAAAGCGTGGTCACATATGGAAGCAGAAGATTGAGAATTTGAGAAAGACCAATGGGGATTTTCTAATTTAGAAGGCTTTACAGTGGCATTCATTAAAATTTGAGACTCTGGAAAGAGAATCTTTCTTTGGCAGGAAAGATTTTGGGTTGGTTTTGCCATTTTGACGCAATGATACTGTTTATAGTATGACTGAGGAATATGTGAAAAGTGAGAAAGTGTAGATACTGAATATGTACTGTAGACCACATTCTGATGTAATATGGATAGTCCAAGAAAGGGAGAAAGAGAACATGGCATTCAATGTTGTTAAAGCCAGCTGACCTAAGAGTGGGATTTAATGGGACAGTGACCAGCAATCTTTGAATTGAGATATGTGTACTTCTTGAACTCCGCAAAGACTTTACAAAGTACATGGGCTTAGAATAATTTTAAGAGATTTAATGTCCTTATCCTCAACTCACATATCCACTATTTCTTAATATTAATAACCCTGAGAACTTGAATTAAGACATCATGCTTTGCGTTCGTTTTTCACCTCCTTTTGCAACCATACTTCTTTCACTTTAGAAAACAAAATCATATCTTAGATCCAATCTGGTGTTAATCATCCCAGGGTGTGAAAATCACTGCGACCTCAAATAAAAGGAAAATTTGTACTGATGGTAAGAAAATGAATGTCACTAAGGACTCAGAAACAAAGCTTTTTGAACATTAAGGCATTTCTAATTTTCACTTTCAAAACAATTGAAGGAGCTAATAGATCACTGAAATACACTTTTTGATGATAAACCACTGTAATATTTGGCAAATAATTTGAAAGCAGTTCAACAGTTGAGTAAGATTGCTAATACCAAAATTTTCATTCCCATCTGTCTCATTCCATGTTCTTATGTAATTACGTAAACAATTTTGCTGTTTATAAAAACAACAAAATAGGCATTAAGTCCACATTTAACACTACCTTCTACATAAGTGATATTTATTCATTGTATAAAAACTAATTAAAAAACAACAAAATGATGAAAAAGAACTTTATAAAAAGAACTTTGTGACCCCATGGACTGTAGCCTGCCAGGCTCCTCTGTACATGGAATTCTCCAGGCAGGAATACTGAAGTGGGTTTCCATTTCTTTCTCCAGGGGATCTTCCCGACCCAAGGATCAAACCTGGGTCTCCTGCACTGCAGGCAGATTCTTTACTATCTGGGCCACCAGGGAAGCCCCAATTAAAAAACAACAAAATAATGAAAAAGAACTCCAGAACATACAGAGGAAAATGCTGGGAAAGAGAAGAGCACTGGCAGTGAGGGTTGAAGAAGCACTGAGTGGTGCAGGAATGAGATCATATGAAAGGAAAAGTTAGTAAAGGGCTTGAATTTTCTGCTGGACTTATTAATAGCCATAGAGTGAGATGAGGGCCTCCAGGTTTGAAGGTTCTATCTAAGTAGATGTAGATGATGGAAGTTTTAGGTGATGTCAGCTGTCCAGTGAGATCAACTATCTGTGACTTTAGCTTTTCTTCAGGATTCGTGACCTTTAGAAAGGTATTCAAGACAAAAATAACTGTGATTGGATGGATCCTGAAGAGAACACTCCCATCCGGTGGTATGAGGAGATTCAATAGCTCCAAGAAAAGTCACCTCTTAAGGAATAAGACCTTGACCATTTTCTTCAATACAGTATTCTCAATACTTAGACCCGTGCTTGGCCTAGAGTGCTGAAGTATTTTCTGCTGAGTGAGTTGGCAGTGACTGAAGGTACGCAAGACATAGGGTTGTAAAGAGTTGGACATGACTGAAGCGACTAAGCACGCATGCACACGTAAGCAAGACTCCTGAGTCTTAACTTAGTGGAACTAATGTGAATTGCCAATCTGCAATAATACCTATTTGAATTTATGTATTATTTGTTCACTCCAAGTAGAATGGAACAAAAATAGTTTCCAGTTATATACTTATGCTTATATAATCCATTTTGAAAATCCTCTTGTAAATAAATCTTATATCTCTTTCATTACTTGAAATAAAGGATGGTGATGTCACAAAATAGTGGAAAAAAGTATAATTCAAATGATAATGTCATTAATACATTGTAATATATCATAATTGAAGCATTTGTTTATGGAATCATGTATTAAGGCATATTTATATGTTCGGATTGTGGCAGATAAGTAATAGCTTAAAACTGCTAATCAGATTTGGTGTCATGGAGTTAAAAATGTCATGGATTTAGCTTTTAATAAGCCAGAATGATCATGTAAAATAAGAATCTCCAGACAATATTCTTGGGAACATGGGGATGACTTTGAAGTTAAGAACTATTTTTAGATTAAAAGCCCTGAAATTTTCTGTCAATTTAAATGACTGTAATTAGCAGCTATTTTAGTCAAGAGTTATTTAATGGCAAATTATAGAAGTCCAACTTTAATTAGTTTTAACAAAAGTGGGAAATTATTGGCTCAGAAAAGTCATAAGCCTGGGATGCATGTAGCTTTAGCACAGCAAAAACTTAAATAATATCATCAAGGCCTCCCTCTTTCTTCTCTCGACTTTGTTTTCTTTTGTGCTGCATTTATTTCTGGGCAGATTTTCTCCACTTAGTGAGAGAACCTCAAGAATCCAAGCTTGCTTGGTATTCAGTGCCTTTAAGTTCTGAAGGAGATGAATCTTTTTGCTGAAACTGGGAAATACGGCATCTAGCTCGGTAATGATATGTTCAGGGGGACTCTACTACTAAATGAAATAAGGCCAGAGTGTATCATGGGAAAAGTAGTTGACTTTGTAACACTTCTTTTAAGTTTTATGTGTACAAAATTAAATAGAGTAAATTAAAAAAAAAAACTACTTTTACTATGGAAAACATTGCTAAAATGTGCCTTTATTTACATGGGAAAAGAGAAAAGGGGATTTATGCTTCTATATTAAAAGTTGCAGTGTAGGAATTCAGTATATTTTAAAGTCCTTCACAAATAGTGGTCCTCCTGAGGGGAGTTTTAATTTCTGATATTACTATGTATATTTTAGACATAATAATTGCACATATTTTTCATTAAAATGGATACTGATAATCTCAAAAGGATTATAAATATTTTGTTCTTGAACTAATTTTTACATCATTAGCCGGTATATCTACATTTTTAGAAAGCATGAGTTTACTCTCTTGCTTCTGTAAAGAATCAAATTGTTGTAATACTTACTGTAAAGGAGTAGATTACAATTCAAATCAAATGGAATTGCAAGATTTTATCTCTTTCTCATGCTAAAAACTTACTAAACTGGAAAAAGTAAGATGCCTCGCTTGGATTTCATCCAGGAAGACATCTGTTTGCCTGGAACTAATAATAGTACAAACCTAATGATATGCCAAACAAGTTATTTTAATAGAAATGCTTTGCTTTGAGAGGTTAACTCTGGTTACTCAGCAGAACTGCTGTTTACGAGGGTATTATGCTTGAATCTTCAACTAACAAGCTTGAGAAATTTAGGGGAAGCTACTGCACATTTTAAAGCTAATTCAGCAGAGTACTTTTGATTCCTAAGTGACCCCTCAAGTTAACCACATTAAGATAATTAGTGTAAGGTCGTAGCAAATCACCATTCACGTTTTAGAGCAGATAGGAGAGGCCAGCCATTGTTTCAAATGACACAAATATTCAAATGCCTATCAACTGTTTCACAAAATTTACTCAAAATAAAAATTTAACTTAGTTCATTTTGCTTACACAGTTTTTCATTCTTAATTTTCCACTAAATTATCAAAACATTTGGATAAAGTGAAGAATATTCAAATATTTGATTGGCCTATGTGATTTTTAAATACCTGGATTTTTTAAATCATAGAAATAATTGAATTTCTCAGATTTTATTCAAACTTGGTATTGTGTGTACTTAGTATGTTAGTAACTTCATAAACAATACTGCCATATGAACCAAATCAAGAGGAATCATGCTGCAGAGAAAGTCATTCATAAGTCTTTTAGGCCTGTTGCCTAGTTTTAGTGACTGTCCTGCTCAATTATGATTGTTCCTACACTGTTTTTATTTAAACATTAGGCCAAAGGTTAATATTCAATAGAAATACATCTAGAATTGTATCCAGTATAACTTGGTTGTTAATTTAGAGGCATTATATGAACCAAATGTGAGAAGCTAAACTGTCTCTTTTAACAAGATTAAGTACTGGGGCTTAACTATTGTAAGAAAATATTTGACTGTTTTATATTTTACTTCCTTCACCTTGATATTAACAGTATAATTGAAGAAGAAGAAAGAGGCTGAAAAAAAGGTTTTCTATGTCAGAAATTTCTTTGCAAAGAAATTTTGTAAGATCATTTTCTAAAATTTTTTAACACTGAACTATGCTATTATGTATATCTGATTGCATGTTTATATTAATTACCTATCCTCTAAAGGCACACAAGTTTCTGTGTACAAAGAGAGCAGTCAGAGGAGTATATTCTGGCTAAGTTTGGTTCCACATGTTGTTGCTGACCTTGGGAAAGAGATTTTGGCCAAAACAACTGCTAAAGATTATTGCAGGAGGTTTGTGACATAGCTGATTTTTTTTTTTTTTTTCCTTTAGTCTCTATTGAAATGATTTTTCAGGTGTACACTAGTTTTGGGGTAGGGTCTTTAAAATATTGATTTAATTCTAGATCTCCACGTGAGATTTCAAAATATGCTAATGGTCTCAGGGAGAAATAGTAATAGCAGGAGCTGTAATATACTCTGTTAATTACCTTTGTAGGAGAAACCTCTAACTTTGGTTTTTCAAGTATAATTTACATAGAGTAAAAGTAACTGTGTTTAGGCATATAGTTTTAGGAAAATTGACAAATTTAAATAGTAATTTATCATGGCAATCAAGATAGAAAAGATTTCCATTGTCTGAAAAACCTCTGTGCTTCTTTGTAGTAAATTCCCTTTCCCACTTCTGGAAGCCACTGATCTGATTTCTATCAAACACAGTTCTGCTTTTTTTGGAATGTCATAAATTGAATCACACAGTATGTAGTCTTTGATTCTGGCTTCTTTCACTTAGCATAATGCTTTTCAGATTCATCCATGTTATTGCATGGGTCAGTAGTTTATTCCTTTTTTTTCCCCCTGAGACTCACCTTCTTTAAATACTAATGGAATCTCAAATTTACCTGTGCAGACACAAAATTGGTTTGATCAATCATGGCAATCATATTTACCTTAGCCAAATAGTTCCCTTCCCACAATTCTTTGCACCCAGGAATGGGCATATGAAATTGTTTAGACAAATGAGAAGAAAGGAAACATCTGTTAGAGAACATTTAGGAAAGATTTTTCCCTCTCTTAAAAAGGAGGGAGGAATACAAATTTATCATATTCCAGTCCCACTGGTTGCTCCCTTCCAGAATCCTGCTTTAGAAAAATGATGTCTGGAACTATGGCAACTGTCTTGTAAGCACGAAGGAAAGGCCAAAAGAACTGCAGAGACAAAACTCCAGACTTCGTCATCATTAGTTTGTCAACAAACCTTAAAATTGCCCACCTTCAAATTTCTTATTATGTGAGATAATAATATGTTTGTTATTTAAGCCATTAGGACTGGAAAAGGTCAGTTTGCATTCCAATCTCAAAGAAGGGTAATGCCAAAGAATGTTCAAAGTACTATACAGTTGCCCTCATTTCACATGCTAGTAAGGTAATGCTCAAAATCCTTCAAACTAGGCTTCAATAGTATGTGAACCAAGAATTTCCAGATGTACAAGCTGGATTTAGAAAACAGAGGAACCAGAAATTAAATTACCAACATCTGTTGGATCATAGAAGAGCAACAGAATTACAGAAAAAATATCTACTTCTGCTTCATTGGCTATGCTAAAGCCTTTGCCCATGTGGATTACAACAAACTTTGGAAAATTCTTAAAGGAATGAGAATACCTGACCACATTACCTGCCTCCTGAGAAACCTGTATGTAGGTCAAGAAGCAACAATTAGAACTGGATATGGAACAACAAACCAGTTCAAAATTGGGAAAGGAGAACATCAAGGCTGTATATTGTCACCCTACTTATTTAACTTACATACAGAGTATATCATGCAAAATGCTGGGCTGGATGAATGAATCACAAGCTGGAATCAAGACTGCTGGGAAAAATACCAACAACCTCAGATATGCAGATGACACCACTCTAATGGCAGAAAGTTAAGAAAACCAAAGAGCTCTTGAAGGTAAAAGAGGACAGTGAAAAAGCTGGTTTAAAACTCAACATTTAAAAAACTAAGATCATGGTATCTCGTCCCATCACTTCATGGCAAATAGATGGGGAGAAAATGGAAACAGTGGTAGATTTTATTTTCCTGGGGTCCAAAATTACTATAGACAGTGATTGAAGCTATGAAATTAAAGGACACTTGCTTATTGGAAAAACCATGACAAACTTAGATAGCATATAAAAAGCAGAGACATTGCTTTGCTGACAAAGGTGCCTATAGTCAAAGCTATGTTTTTTCCAGTAGTCATATATGGATGTGAGAGTTGGACCAAAAAGAAGGCTGAGCACCAAAGATTTGATATTTGAGGACTGTGGTGTTGGAGAAGACTCTTGAATGTCCCTTGGACTGCAAGGAGATCCAACCAGTCCATCCTAAAGGAAATCAGTCCTGAATATTCACTGGAAGGACTGATGCTGAAGCTGAAGCTCCTATATTTCAGCCACTTAATGGGAACATCCAACTCATTGGAAAAGACCCTGATGTTGAGAAAGACTGAAGACAGGAGGAGAAAGGGACGACTGAGGATGAGATGGTTGGATGAAACTCACTGACTCAATGGCCATGAGTCTGAGCAAACTCTGGGAGATGGTGAAGGACAGAGAAGCCTAGTGTGCTGCAGTCCTTGGGGTTGCAAAAAGTCAGATATGACTTAGCAACTCAACAATAACGACAACAATTATGTTATTTGCAGTCAATGACATTCCTTGCTGAGAAAGTATCATCTAGTTTAGAAACCAGCTTAGGGTGAATTTGAGGCTGACAGTTTCAGAATTCTGATTACTATAGTTTGAAAATGTCCACTACTATTTTCTACAGTAACTTCATGCTATACATAAAATGGTCTGGCACCCAAAGATTTTCCTGGAGAATTCCAACCTCTCAGTTCACTTAAACAATTACAATTCTACACCATTATGATTTGTCATGAGATCTTACTAGGCTCACTCCAGTATTTTCTGGAATGGTTGCAGAATTGTGAAAACTATATTGTTTACTGATTCCAATATTGCAACTCTCTTCTAAAGTCAAATTTAAGCATGATTTTCAGATTATTCTCTAGAAAGAGAAGAGAATCAGAAAATGTGAGTCTTGACAGGAATGCACTGGCCATGCTATCCATCATTATAGTCTCATAATTGTTAATATAAAGTTGCTTAACTGGTACATTTTGTTGTCTTAAATTAGGCTGCTGCTGCTGCTGCTAAGTTGCTTCAGTCATGTCCGACTCTGTGCGACCCCATAGACGGCAGCCCACCAGGCTCCCCCGTCCCTGGGATTCTCCAGGCAAGAACACTGGAGTGGGTTGCCATTTCCTTCTCCAATGCATGGAAGTGAAAAGTGAAAGTGAAGTCGCTCAGTCATCTCCGACTCTTAGTGACCCCGTGGACTGCAGCCCACCAGGCTCCTCTGTCCATGGGATTTTCCAGGCAAGAGTACTGGAGTGGGGTGCCATCGCCTTCTCCGTAAATTAGGCATATATAATCTTAAAAAATGTGTGTGTGCTCAGTCACTGGGTCATGTCTGACTCTTTGCGACCCCATGGCTTGTAGCCAGTCCATGGGATTTCCCAGGCAAGAATACTGTAGTGGGTTGCCATTTCCTTCTCCAGGGAATCTTTCTGACCCAGGGATATGCATTGGCAGGTGTATTCTTTACCACTGAGTCACCAGGGAAGCCCAATATAAAAGAATAGAACATATCATTTGCTTCGGAAAATTGAAGGAATATAGGTTAATGTCTTTAAGGCAAAATAGAAAATGAATAAAAAGTATTTTTGTAAGTAGACCCACATTTTTGTCTGGGGACTGTCATATATATACTATTATTACTTACTATTAAATATTTCGCTCAAAGTTATTCCAAACCTAGATCCTTGCAATTTTGCAGATACTGAACTGGAAATCCTGTGCTTAAAGAATTGTTCTCTCTGCCATTAATGTAGGGTGCACTCACTGGGAATAGCTTTAGCGAGCTTAGCACTGTAGAAATATTGGACTAAGATAATATAAAACTAAGAAATGTTTTTTGTTAATGAAACATCCTAATAATTTAGAAGGAACATAATTTTAGATTTGTCTATTTTCTGTCAAACTGTTTTATAAAGAGGGTTAATGTGTTTGACTGAAGGAATTGCACATATTTAATGATGAACCAAAAATATACTTGAAAGATACTAGAAATGAATTATCCTTTTGTATATGAGACATTCCATGAATTATTTCTTGAAATAATGCTAAGAATAATGAAATAAGCTGTGTTTGTGATTGAATAGTAAACTCCATATTTCTTTCTCAATATTTCATAACATAATTCTGCAAGTGTTAATAGACAAGAATAATTCTTTGAATTTATTAGCCATTCAGCAGTCTAAGGGATGACCACTTTCCTTTTTTCCAGTATATATAAAACACTCATTCTTGAGAATGCTTACCCAAATCTTTGTTAATTTAATATAAAAAGGTTACTAGATGACTGGAGAATTGTAGTAAATTTATGCTACCTAGATTGCCTAAAACAACTTTGAATTTGTCTTTAACTGTCTTAGAATTAGAACTCAGAATGGAAGAGGTTTTAGTGATTATATAGTTAGGTTAAGTGCCCTGATTTACCAACTGACTTGCATACAATTTTAAGTTGTAGGAAAAGGGCTAAAGTTACAGAGAAAGTGCCAGGAATGACCTGTTGTCCATCTCATGATTGCAAGAGTGCTTTGCCTGTGAGCTGCCATCTGCCATAGCTGCATGGAGATAGTTTGAAAAAGTGATCTATATAGATAGATTACTATATATGGGAATTCCCTTGTGATCCAGTGGTTAAGCCTTGGTGCTTTTACTGCCGTGGTGCAGGTTCAGTCCCTGGTCTGGAAATTAGGATTCTGCAAGCAATGTGATGCCGCCAAAAAAAAAAAAAAAAAATATCACATTATATAGTTGAGAAACTAAGTGATTAGAGAGGTGAAATTACTTACTCAGTATAAAATATCTATTTAGAGGTATGGAGTAGAGAAAAAAAAACCCTCAAGTTGAAGATTGGTTGAATGTATATGCATGGGTTTATTTCTGGGCTCTCTGTTCTTTTCTGTTGATCTATATGTCTGTCTTTATACCAGTACCGTGCTGTTTTGATTACTGTAGCTTTGTAATATGTTTTGAAATCTTGAAGTTGGAAGCATCCAGATTTGTTCTTTCTCAAGATTATTTTGGTTATTTGGGGTCCTTTGTGGTTCCATATGAATTTAGGGATTGTTTTCTCTATTTCTGTAAAAATACCATTTGGATTTTGATAGGTATTGGATTGATTCTATAGATAAATTTGGGTACTATGGAAATTTTAGCAAAGTATGTCATCTGATCCATGAACATGGAATCTTTTTCTATTTATTTGTGTCTAATTTCTTTCAGCAGTGTGCTGTAGTTTTCAGTATACAAGTTTTTTAATCTCCTTAGTTAAGTTTATTCCTAAATATTTTATTCTTTTTTGATACTATTAGAAAAAGCATTGCTTTCTTAATTGCCTTTAAGACTTCTTGCTGTTAGTATATAGAAACACAACTGATTTTTGTGTGTTGATTTTTCTATCCTACAACTTTGTTGACTTTGTTTATTAGGACTAACAATTTTCTTGTGTATGTGAAGATAGAAATTGGGGAGAGGGCAAGGAGATTTGAATATTCAACCATCAATACTCTGCCTAACAGAATATCCTAAGAGCCTAAATAAACATAGTTGGGAATAAAACAACTGCAACTTCAATACAAGTAAAATTATATAACTGTATTTTATAAACAAGTTTATAAAAATTTGCCTTAGTTCTTAACTTTTAAACACAATGGATTTCAGACTCAATTTCTAATAGTCATAGTGACTTGATTCTTTTGGTAAAGAGGATTTGCCATAATGATTGCAAGAGAATAATTTATTGCCTGTTATGCTTTTCTTGTTACTTTTTTCAGTTTATCCTGGTATAATTTCATTGTCTGGAAGGACTGAAGTTTGTAGGAGTAATTTTCTAGTGCCCAAACAAAAAAGATTAGCAGCGACAGTTTTCTAAAATATGTGTTTCCTAACAGAGGCAACCTTCATAGCCCATTTCCTTTAATGATATCTGGGGAGGATCTGATAAGCTTTATTCTACTTTGCACAGGTTAAAGGGCATTGTCTTCCCTTTCACTCCAGCAGCCAACAACAAAGCCAGGCATATGCTATCACCATCACACAGGAAGCGTTGTGCTTGCTTGTGTTAAACGGAGCACAAATACAGGAAAAGGGTCAGGGAGGTTAAAAGCTGGTGAAGCTGTGTAAGAGGATATTATGCCAATAATATTACAGATAGAGCTGGAGATATATGATTAGCCTTCAGCATAAAATGCTTAGAAACCCTTAAACATTAAAAACTATAAAAAGTAGCCATTTTATTTTCTCCACTTTGAACTAATAACTCATACTTTTTAAAAATAGGAAAATAATAGTTAAATTGAAGAGTTATGTCAGGAAATAACACAATTCTCAAGCATACAATTAAGCATTTCTTAATAACTTAAAAATTGTTCCCATTTGCATTGTATGTTAAAAAATTCCAATTATATGCTCTTACTTCAAAAGAAAAGGGGATTTCCATTTTGTGGTTAAACTTTTGTCATAAAGAATTTGTGCCTTTTGGAAATTAAAAAACTCATTTCATTCAGGAATTTTATTTTGTATATTTTAATTGGGGGGTATACATCTGTTTTTAAAGTTACTTGAATCATGATGGGTGTATTCTAAAGATCTCTACCAATGTGGTAAAACCTATTGTATGAGCCACACTGGATTTGTTAAAAAAAAATTCTTAGAAGTTTTCCACAATGACTTCCACATCTTTTTTCTTTTACCAAAAAGGTTAAAAACACAATGAATGATCAGACTTTCCTGATGGTCCAGTGGTAAAGAATCTGCCTGCCAATGCAGGGGACAGGGGTTCCATCCCTGGTCTGGGAAAATTCCGCATGTCATGGAGCAACTAAGTCCCTGCACTGTAGCTACTGAGCCTGTGCTCTCAAGCCTGTGCTCTGCAACAAGAGAAGCCACCTCAATAAGAAGCCAGCGCACTGCAACAAAGAGTAGCCCCTGCTCACCACAGCTAGAGATAGCCTGCACACAGCAATGAAGACCCAAAGAAGCCCAAAATAAGAATAAGTAAGTATTTTAAAAAATGGATTATAAAAACTTCTAGAGAGAACAAAAATAATAGTACATAATCTTCAACTCTGACACAGAAATTGTGAACATTTTGATTCATTTTCTCTCCAGGTATATTTTTCAATATATTTTCAAGACTGTGGTTAAATGTGTATACAAGCCTATGGCCAAATGTGTATACATGCATATATACACAATGTATCCCCAGTGGCTCAGCGGTAAAGAATCCACCTGTAATGCAGGAGACGCAGGAGATGTGGGTTCAATCCCTGGGTGGAGAAGATCCTCTGAAGAGGGAGGGCATCCCACTCCAATATTCTTGCCTGCTGCTGCTGCTGCTAAGTCGCTTCAGTCGTGTCCGACCCTGTGCGATCCCATAGACGGCAGCCCACCAGGCTCCCCCGTCCATGGGATTCTCCAGGCAAGAACACTGGAGTGGGTTGCCATTTCCTTCTCCAATGCATGAAAGTGAAAAGTGAAAGTGAAGTCGCTCAGTCATGTCCGACCCTCAGCGACCCCATGGACTGCAGCCTTCCAGGCTCCTCCATCATGGGATTTTCCAGGCAAGAGCACTGGAGTGGGGTGCCATTGCCTTCTCCAATATTCTTGCCTAGAGAATCCCATGGACAGAAGAGCCTGGTGGGCCACAGCCCATGGGGTTGCAAAGAGTTGGATGTGACTGAAGCCACTCAGCACAAGCATATAATTTTGAATATAACTTTTTCTTAAAAATTAATACATAGAATATACATTTTCATGGTTTTTGTATATTTTATAATCTTCATTTTCAGTGGCTGTATAAAGTTTCATTGATTGAACAAGTCACAATATATTTATTAGTGAACAATTGTATAGAATGCTGAATATCTTTCTTTATTGGACGCCTTCAAATCTCCTGTTACCTTAGAGATACTGTCTCCCTATATCTTGTATTTTCTTATAGCCATGATCAGAAAGGCCCATGTCATGTGGATCAACTAATGGACTTAGTGACTCTATTGTAATGCACATGTCCTTAGCATAAAGTAATTAAATGTTAAAACAGTAAGTTAACTGTTCCCAGGGGAAAGTTAACTGTGCTAAATAGGAAGTGTTGAGGTTCTATACAGTTTGAATTCAGGCAGACAGAGGTTGTAGACTGCTGAAGAGGCTTAAAATATCTATCATCCAGGCATCAGTTAGAAGAGAATTATGCTGGTTCTCTGCCAAAGTTACAGAGAGAACTCACATGTAACATAATAACAGGGTTAATAAGTAAAAATAGTATTGGAAAGTCAGTGTCTTAAAGTGCATTTTTGTTTTATAAACCACACTATGGCCATATATGACATCTTTTGTGTGACAGCTATGAGATGTGGCTTGTGGGATCTTAGTTCCCTGACCAAGAATTGAACTCGGGCCCTCAGCAGTGAAAGCGCTGAGGCGTAACCTCTGGACCACTAGGGAATGCCCACATGTGATATCTAGATACCTATTTGTGTTGGAAAAACTATGTTGGTTGTGAATTTTTTCTCTTAGGACCCTAGGACAATTCTGACAGTCATACACTGTCTTTTCTATTGCTTATGAAGAAATAAATACAAAAGTCTTAAAGCACACCATACTTTATCAAACTGCTTGCCATCATCCCCAGGAGCTTTACTGTAAGCCCTTTGATATATTTTTTTCTTCTGAACTTCGTATTTTGTTTTGGGGTATAGCCGATTAACAGTGTTGTGATAGTTTCTGGTGAACAGCGAAGGGACATACAAATACATGTATCCGTTCTCCCCCCAACCCCGCTCCCATCCAGGCAGCCACATAACACTGAGCAGAGTTGTAAGCCCTCTGATACTAAAGAAGGGAAATCTTTTTATTGTTTTACACCTTCTTTCTTTTTTTTTGGGGTTTCTTTTCTCTCCTTCATACCTACTTTCTTTGTTTAGAGGAGAGGACTTGACAACCAGATTTAAAAAAATCAAATATACTGAAGCTATTAAGTATCTTCTGTGTGTGTGCTTAGTCGCTCAGTTGTGTCCAATTCTTTGCAATCCCATGGACTATAGCCCTCCAGGCTCCTCTGTCCATGGGGATTCTCCAGGCAAGAATATTGGAACGGGTTGCCATGCCCTTCTCCAGGGGATCTTCCCAACTCAGGGATCAAACCCAGGTCTCCCACGTATCTTTTGAAATAGAGAATATAACAGAATAAAGGGTTATTTTTGTCTTCACAGGAATAATAATGCTGTTAAGAATTCTATTTCTACCTCTAACTTACTGTTGATCTTATCAGGTTTTACCATTGAAGAATTCCATTTTTTTAATTTACGGCAATGTTTAACTAGTTTACCACTGAATAAGTATATTTAATGTTTCTTTAAAAACACATTATAATGGGAAGTCTACTACTACAACTTGATTATAAAACAAACTCTGCCCTATTTTTATTTAGGACAATCACACATGGAAATATAAAAAGGCAGACAGAATATTATTTAGTTAGTTTAGTTTTGTACTGTGCTGATGTTGGACACAAGAACAAAGAGAAGGATCTTTCTCTGCTGTAGCCCAGATGTTACAAGGCTGTTGAACTTGGGTCTAACTGACCCAAGAGAATCAGTTGGCTGCTATAGCAGCCTTGCTTCTGGCTTTGTAGAGATCAAGGAAAGCCCTTTCAGCATGTCTGAGAGCCAGATCCAGGGTGTCTCAGGCAAGCTGGGGAGCACTTTGGCAAAAATCTCCTGAATTGTGCAATCTCTGACTGTTTTTTCCCAACGTTTTCCTCTCAAAATCACATGCTTAAATTGGGCCATGCAGCTGTGTGTGGGTGGAGTGCTTATCCTCAGAGCTCTTAGGTCTGTTGGTGCCGAGTCAGTGGTACACTATTTCTTACTCCACCTTCATCCTGAGAAACTTCAAAAATAATCCCTCGAGGTAAATTGGTTAACCTGATCTGTTCACCCTGCATGTTCCTCCTCGCCTCTTCTGGGTAGTACACATAAGCAGTTTGTAGTCATCAGACAGTTTCACAATGTTTCCTTTGCTTTTAGAAATCTAGTGACAAATGTTATATATCAGTAGTTTTATATTAGAGAAGAATCTCAAACTTAGTTATCAGTTTAAAGAAGTCTACATTGCTACAATATTAATTTTTAAATTTAAAGTTTTACAGATGCTACATTATAACACTGACTACTTTGGCCACCTCATGCGAAGAGTTGACTCATTGGAAAAGACTCTGATCCTGGGAGGGATTGGGGGCAGGAGGAGAAGGGGATGACAGAGGATGACATGGCTGGAAGGCATCACCGACTCGATGGATGTGAGTCTGAGTGAACTCCGGGAGTTGGTGATGGACAGGGAGGCCTGGCGTGCTGCGATTCATGGGGTCGCAAAGAGTTGGACACGACTGAGCGACTGAACTGAACTGACTGATTGTAATAAAAAAAACCCTCATATTTTTATTTAAAACACATTTTGAGACACTCTTAATTATACTTTCCACTGACTTTTTCTTGAATTATGGAGCAGATGTTTCTACATACGTAAAGAAGGACTTGGTCCTTAGGACAAAGTTAATCTTTCAAGTTCAAATAGTGATTTGTTACAGAGTAGTTACCATGGTCCCTCGGAATGTGTCCTCTTGGATGCAAAGACATTATATTTTATTATTGCTAAGTCTACTAGCTTCTCTGCCTCCACCACCACCTCCTCCTCTTTCTCATCCTCCTTGTCCTCCTCATCCTCTGGCCCTCTTCCCAGTTAAGAAGAGACTTGATAATTAGATGAAAAATTTTATGTGCAATGATGCTATTGAATTTCCAAGGTCTTTTTCCAGGAAGAATAGAGTATAGCTCTAAGAATAATGCAAGAAGTTACAGTAATACCAATGCTATTTATGAAAATACTATAGTGGGTATGATTTAACCTAATAGAATTCTCATTTTACAAATATAAGTCAAACTTTAGGAGAGTGACTTCACCAAGATGATGACATGGGTTATTTCTGATTTTACTCCCCTCACAAGGGGAACAACTAACAATTATTCAAGAGCAAGGCACCACCAATAGAATCCTAGAACACAGTGGTGAGGCCGAAGCAACCCCCAGACCACAGAGATGAAGACGGAGTACGTTAGAAGGTAAGAGAAACACGTACAAGTTGACCACATTCTCCAGGCCAGCTCAGTACCGGGAGAGGTCTCCTTGAGCCTCTGTTCCTCCAGTGGTGAAAGAGAACCCGGTGGAACAACTAGCCACCTCTTTCCAGCATCATGGGTCTTTTTGTTTTTGGGGGAGCACCTACTCTGATCTCACCCCTTAGGAATTGTAGTGGAATCTGCAGGGGCTCAACCACTGGTAATGTGACTGTGATGGAGAAGGAGGGAGGGGCTTGCTATTACCAGCACAGGAGTCTTGGTAGAAACTGAGTTCATACCTGCAGTGCCCAAGTAGTAATCCCAACCAGTGGCCTGATTTGAGCCTGATTTGCTCAAGCCCAGGCAAGGAGCTGAGTCTCACCTTCTCTGGAGTCTCCTGGCCCCATATAAGAATGCTGTTGAGAACCCCTGGAATCTGTGTAGCCCAGCAATCAGAAGCACTCATACTGAAGTAGAACCTCCATGACTGGAAGGAGGAAGACTATTGGGAAAGAAGCAGATAAGAATCTGTATATAGAATTCTAAATGTTGAGATAACCTCATGCAGATGACACCACCTTTATGGCAGAAAGTGAAGAGGAACTTAAAAGCCTCTTGATGAAAGTGAAAGAGGAGAGTGAAAAAGTTGGCTTAAAGCTCAACATTCAGAAAACGAAGATCATGGCATCTGTTCCCATCACTTCATGGGAAATAGATGGGGAAACAGTGGAAACAGTGTCAGACTTTATTTTTGGGGGCTCCAAAATCACTGCAGATGGTGATTGCAGCCATGAAATTAAAAGACGCTTACTCCTTGGAAGGAAAGTTATGACCAACCTAGATAACTATATTAAAAAGCAGAGACATTACTTTGTCAGCAAAGGTCCGTCTAGTCAAGGCTATGGTTTTTCCAGTGGTCATGTATGGATGTAAGAGTTGGACTGTGAAGAAAGCTGAGCGCTAAATAATTTATGCTTTTGAACTGTGGTGTTGGAGAAGACTCCTGAGAGTCCCTTGGACTTCAAGGAGATCCAACCAGTCCATTCTAAAGGAGATCAGTCCTGAGTGTTCATTGGAAGGACTGATGCTAAAGCTGAAACTCCAATACTTCGGCCACCTCATGTGAAGAGTTGACTCACTGGAAAAACTCTGATGCTGGGAGGGATTAGGGGCAGGAGGAGAAGGAGACGACAGAGGATGAGATGGCTGGATGGCATCATCGACTTGATGGACATGAGTTTGAGTAAAGTCCGGGAGTTGGTGATGGACAGGGAGACCTGGCGTGCTGTGATTAATGGGCTTGCAAAGAGTCGGAAACAACTGAGTGACTGAACTGAACTGAACTGATGCTGAGAAATCTAGCATATAGGATTTCTCAGCAGAAACCCTATGGGCTAGGAGAGTAGAATGGCATACTCAGAGTGTTAAAAGAAAAATTGCCAGCCAAGAATATCAATCTGGCAAAATTTTTTCTCCAAATATCAAGGAGAAATAAGAATTTTTCCAGATCAGAAGCAAAGAAAAACTGAAGGAGTTCATTCCCCCAGATCTGCCTTGCAAGAACTGTTGAAAGGAGTTCTTCAAGCTGAAATGAAAATATTCTAACCAGTGTCATGAAAACATGTGAAAGTATACAACATGCACATAAAGGTAAATATATAGTCAGACTTAGGAAACTCTAATTCTGTAATAGGATGGTGTGTTTAACCATAGTTCAAATATGTATAGTCTGTGTCACTACACTGTAAAAAGTACAGATTCTGATTCAGTAGATTTGGGGTGTGGCTGAGAGTTTGCATTTTTAATGAGCTCCCAAATGATGCTGCTGCTGTTTCCATACCATATTTTGAGTGGCAAAGCTCTGAGTCTTAATTTTGTCATATTCACATCATTTGAGTACACAGTAGATTCACATGGCTGGTATCATATTGGATAGTGCAGACAGAATATTTCCATCACTGAAGAAAGTTCTATTGGATATCAGTAATCAAGATTCTTGAATACATTGGTAACCATTAATCTTGCCATACCCATTAATTATCTCCCCACAATGACCTGTCTTTGTTTCCACCCTCAGGCTGAAGGTCTTCCTTGCATAAAGCATTGCTGAAATCTCATTCTATGTATTACTTACATTTGATTTTATCATGCTTTTCATTCTGACTTGCATTAGATTTGGAATAAATTTAAAAGAATAGAAAGTTCAAACTGGAGGTAAATGTTAGCTCAGTTTAAGGAGGAGCTTCCTAACAATTTAGACCTGTCTAAAAATCTCATTTTCTAATAGACTCCTTCACCATCCAGAACATTCATGTTTCAGGGCTCCTGTGGCTGTCTGTACTCAGGATTATGCACAGGTTCTAGGAAGTTCCAGTGTGGCTTCAACCACTACGAGGCATGACTTGAGGTAAATAAGAACCTCTCTAGGAATAAATTTTCTCCTCTAAAATGAGAAGGTTGAACAAGATTGTTATTTCTTCTGATTCTTACATTTCATATTCTTCTTCTTATTTCAGAATAAAGATGGCATGAAGCCGGAAAGAGCTTTAGCGTTTTAGCACTGGATAAAGAGTGGGTCTGACTATGTGTCCAAAGTTACTAGGGAAGTTTTTGGCCTTTTACGAAGAGTTTGACAATTCCTGATAGAAACTGTACAAGTGAAAGTCATTCAGTCATATCCAACTCTTTGCAACCCCAAAGACTATAGCCCAACAGGTTCCTCTGTCCATGGAATTTTCCAGGCAGCAAAGGCTGGCACTAACATAAAGCTACTTTGAACAATTACATATGAACAAATTGTAAAACTGAGAAGAAATGGATGAATTCCCAGATGCATACAAGATACCAAAGACTGGACAAGGAAGAAATAGAATATCTGAACAGATAAATAATGAGTAAAGTTAAATTAAGTTTAGATTAAAAGAATAATGAAACATCTCCCAACACAGAAAACCCGGGGACCAAATGGTTTCACAGGTGAATTCTTACCAAACATTTAAGGAATAATCAATACCAATTCTTCTCAAACTCTTCCAAAAAAAACTGAAGAGAACACAATACTTTCAAACTCATTTGACAAGATCAGTGTCACCTTGATACCAAAGCCAAATAAAGACACAATAAGAAAACTACAGGCCAATATCCCCAAAGAATATCAATATAAAAACTCTCAACAAAATATTAGAAATTGAATTCAAAAGCATATTAAAAGAATTATATATATTAAACATTTGGGATTTATCCCTGGCATGCAAGAATGATTCAATGTGTGCAAATCGATAAATGTGATATACCACATGAATAGAATAGAAGATGAATTTTATATGATCTTCTCAATAGATGAAGAAAAAGATTTTGGCAAAATTCTTTCAAATATTCTTTGAGGAATAAAAACCCTCAACAAATTAAGCATAGAAGGAACATACCTCAACATAATAAAAACAATATAGGACAAACCCACAGCTAATGTTATACTCAAGGGTGAAAAATTGAAAGCTTTACTTCTAAGTTCAGAAACAAGAAAAGGGTGCTCACTTTCACCACTCTTAATGTAATACTGGAAGTCCTTGCTAGAGTAATTAGCTAATATGAAGAAGTATAAAGGATCCAAATCATAAAGAAAGAAATAAAATTGTTATTTGCAGATGATATAATATTAAATATACAAAATCCTAAAGATTCACTCTAAAGCTGAATTGTTACTTTAGAAGTAAATTTAAAAGTGAATTTATTTAAATTCACTTTAAAGCTGAATCCTAAAGATTCACTTTGAAGCTGATTCACTTTTAAAGCTGAAGCTGAAGCAACAATAGTTTGGCTACCTGATGTGAAGAGCTGACATTTTGGAAAAGACCCTGATGCTGTGAAAGATTGAAGGTAAAAAGAGAAGCAGAGGATGAGATGGTCAGATAGCATCACCGACTCAGTGGGCATGAATTTGAGCAAATTCCGGGAGATAGTGGAGGACAGAGGAACCTCTGTCTATGGATCTGCAAAGAGGCAGACATAGCAGAGCGAATGAAAAGCAACAGCAACAACAACCAAAAATTCAACCTAAAACTATTCATTGTAGTTGCAGTTTCATTGCACTCATACAAAGGAATTCAAGTCACGTTATTGATCCCTTACAGATCCCAGAAAATGGGTGGATGCAGTGAACTGGGGGAAGGGCAGTGCTCCATCACAGATCATGAGCAAGCAGAAGACAAAGCAGAGTGGCAAGTACCTGTTACTTATAAGGTGGGTTGGGGTAGCTGTCACTAACTTTTCTCAGGCTTAACTTTAAGTGGTTATTTTAAAAGAAATAGAAAAGGAAAATGAGAATTGTGGTAGGAATCCTAAAGTTGAGTCCTTTTCTAAATGTCCAGACTCTAGGTATGAGCAGGACTGCCATACTGAAAAGTGCCTAGGCAGGAACTCAAAATAACTGCTTTCTTATTGCAGAATCCTACACCATGATCAATTAGGATTTAGTCTAAGGATGTGAGCATTGTTCAATGTCCACAAATCAATCAATGCTATATACCAATTAACAAAATAAGGGATAAATATCATATGATAATCTCAATAGTTGCAGAAAAAGCATTTGAAAAAAATCCAACATCCACTTATGATAAAAATCCCCAACAAAGTGGGTATGGAGGGAATATATCTCAACATGATATTGGCAATATACAAGAAAATGAAAGTGGAAGTGAAGTCGCTCAATCGTGTCCGACTCTTTGCGACCCCATGGACTGTAGCCTATCAGGCTTCTCCGTCCGACACTTTACCGTACCGACACTCCGTCAGACACTTTACCGTCTGAGCCACTAAGAAGCCCACAGCTAACATCACACTAAAGGGTGAAAAGCTGAAAGCTTTTCCTCTAAGATTGAGAACAAGACAAGGATGCCCACTCTTGCTCCTTTTATTCAACACAGTATTGGACATCCTAACCAGAGCAAGAAAGCCACAAAGGAAACATCCAAAATGAAAAGGAAGAAGTAACCTATAAAACTATCACTATTTTCAGATGACATGATGTAATATACAGAGAACTCTAAACACTCAACCCCCAAAAAACTGTTAGAACTACCAAATGTATTCATTAAGGATACAAAAATCAATTTGCTGTAATTTTCTATATACTAAAAATGAACTATCAAAAAGAGAAATTAAGAAAACAATCTCATTTACAACTGCACCATAAAGAAAAAAAATCCTTAGGAATAAATTTAACCAAAGAAGTGAAAAGCATGTACATTGAAAAATGTAAGACACTGATGAAAGAAAGTGAAGAAGACACAAATGGAAAAATATCCTGTGCTCATGGATTGGAAGAATTGATACTGTTAAATATCCAAACTATCCAAAGTAATCTACAGATTCAGTACAGTCCCTATAAAAATTCCAGTGGCATTTTTCACAGAAATAGAACAAAGAATCCTAAAATTTGTTTGGAACCATGAACCCCAAATAGCGAATCAAGCTTTAAACAGAAAAAAAAAAAAAGCTGGAGGCATCATGTTTCCTGATCATACGGTATTACCAAGCTATATAATTTTCAAAATACTATGGTATTGGTATAAAAACAGACACATTGATTAGTGGGACAGAATGGAGAGATTAGAATAAATACACATTTATGGTCAAATAATACACACAACAGAGAATATACAATGAGGAAAGGAAAGTCTCTTCAATAAAGACTGGTGCTGGGAAAACTGGACCATCATGTGTAAAAGAATGAAGCAGGACAACTTTTACATCATGCATGCAATCAACTCAAATATATTAAATACTTATACATAAGACCTGAAACCATAAAACTCCTAATACAGAGTTTTAGGCCATGGCCTAAAGTTTTAGTCTTCATGCCAAGAGGCACATGAAAAGATGCTCAACATCACTAATAATTAGAAAAGTGAAAATTAAAACTACAATGAGGTATTACTTCACACTGGTTAGAATGGCCATCACCAAAAAAATCTGTAAACAATAAATGGGAAATGGAGTGGAGAAAAGGACATCCTCTTAAACTGCTGGTGGTAATGTAAATTGGTATGGCCACTATGGAGAATAGTATGGAGAATACTTAAAAAATGAATAATAGAGCAACATATGATCCAGCAATCCCACTCCTGGGCATACATCCAGAGGAAGAAAAGCATAAACCAGAAGGATACCTGCACCCCAATGTTCACTGCAGCACTGTTTACAACAGCCAAGACATGGAAGCAACCTAAATGTCCATCGACAGAGGAATGCATAAGGAAGATGTAGTACATATATACAATGGAATATTACCCAGTCATTAAAAAGAATGAAATAATGCCATTTGCAGCAACATGAATGGACCTAGAGAGTGTCATACTGAGTGAAGTAAGTCAGACAGAGAAGGAGAAATATTGTATAATATTGCTTATATGTGGAACCTAAAAAATGGTACAAATGAACCTGTATATTTACAAAACAAAAATTGAGTCACCAATGTAGAAAACAAACTTACGGTTTTCAAGGGGGAAAGGATAAACTGGGAGATTGGGATTGACTTATACATAATACTGTATATAAGAAAGATAACTAACAAGAACCTACTTTATTGCACAGAGAACTCTATTCAGTACTTTGTAGTCACCCTGCTTATTTAACTTACATGCAGAGTACATCATGAGAAACGTTGGGCTGGAAGAAACACAAGCTGGAATCAAGATTGCTGGGAGAAATATCAATAACCTCAGATATGCAGGTGACACCACCCTTATGGCAGAAAGTGAAGAGGAACTAAAAAGCCTCTTGATGAAAGTGAAAGAGGAGAGTGAAAAAGCTGGCTTAAAGCTCAACATTCAGAAAACCATGGCATCTGGTCCCATCACTTCATGGGAAATAGATGGGTAAACAGTGGAAATAGTGTCAGACTTTATTTTTTTGGGCTCCAAAATCACTGCAGATAGTGATTGCAGCCATGACATTAAAAGACACTCCTTGGAAGGAAAGCTATGACCAACCTAGATAGCATATTGAAAAGCAGAGACATTACTTTGTCAACAAAGGTCCATCTAGTCAAGGCTATGGTTTTTTTCAGTGGTCATGTATGGATGTGAGAGATGGACTGTGAAGAAAGCTGATCGCCGAAGAATTGATGCTTTTAAACTGTGGTGTTGGAGAGGACTCTTGAGAGTCCCTTGGACTTCAAGGAGATCCAACCAGTCCATTCTGAAGGAGATCAGCCCTGGGATTTCTTTGGAAGGAATGATGCTAAAGCTGAAACTCCAGTACTTTGGCCACCTCATGTGAAGAGTTGACTCATTGGAAAAGGCTCTGATGCTGGGAGGGATGGGGGGCAGGAGGAGAAGGGGACGACAGAGGATGAGATGTCTGGATGGCATCACTGACTCGATGAACGTGAGTCTGGGTGAACTCCGGGAGATGGTGATGGACAGGGAGGCCTGGTGTGCTGCGATTCATGGGGTCGTAAAGAGTCAGACACGACTGAGCGACTGAACTGAACTGAACTGAACTGAAGCTGTACATCTAAAACTAATACAATGCTTTGTGTCAATTATATCTAATTTCAATAAAAACAAAAAAGCATTAAAATACTTAGAGATAAATTTAATCAAGCAAGTAAGAGATTTGTACAATGGAAACTAAAAGGCCTTGATGAAAGAAATTAAAGACACAAATTAAAAGATATTCCATGTTCCTTGATTGGAAGAATTAATATTATAAAAGTATCTATAATACCCAAAGCTATCTATAGACTTCATGCAATCTCTATCAGATTCAAATGGCATTTTTTCACAGAAATAGAGAAAACAATTGTAAATTTTATATGGAACCACAAAATAGTCTGAATAGGGAAATAAATCATTAGTAAGAATAACAAAGTCAGATGCACCATACTTTTGATTTCAAGCTATACTACAAAGCTATAGTAATCAAAATAGCATGATACTGGCATACAAATAGACACATAGGCCAATGGAACAGAAAAGAGAGCCCAGAAATAAACCCTCCATATATGCTCAACTAATATTTGATAAGTGATCCAAGAATACTCAATGGGCAAAGAATAGTCTCTTCAACAAATGGTCGTTGGAAAACTAGATAACTACATACAGAAATATGAAATTTGACCCCTGTCTTAGCAATGGCACCCCACTCCAGTATTCTTGCCTGGAAAATCCCATGGACAGAGGAGCCTGGTAGGCTGCAGTCCATGGGGTTACTAAGAGTCAGGCACAACTGAGTTACTTCACTTTCACTTTTCACTTTCATGCATTGAAGGAAATGGCAACCCACTCCAGTGTTCTTGCCTGGAGAATCCCAGGGACAGAGGAGCCTGGTGGGCTGCCGTCTATGGGGTCGCACAGAGTCGGACACGACTGAAGCGACTTAGCAGCAGCAGTAGCAGTTACTCTGCTCACAAAAATTAACTTGAAATGGATTGAGGACTTAAACATAAGACCTACATAAAACATAATACTGTAATACTCCTATGAGTAAACATATAAAAGAAGCTCCTTGACACTGGTCTGGGCAATGATTTTTTTTTTTTTGATCTGACACCAAAAACTCAAGCAGCAACAAAAACAGAAATCAACAAGAGGGACTATGTCAAATACAAAACACAGCAAAAGAAACAATCAACAAAATAAAAATGCAATGTCTGGAATGGAAGAAAATGCTTGCAAACCTTATATTAGATAAATGGTTAATATCTAAAATAAATAAAGAACCCATACAACTCATTCAAATAGCCAACAGGTATGTGAAAAGCATTTTTCACAGTAGACAAATATGAAAACAGTCTAAGTCCTTGGCAACAGATGAATGAATAAAAGATGTGACATATATATACAAATGCAATAGAATATTATTTCATCATAAGAAAGAAGGAAACCCTGCCATTTGCAATAAGATGGATAGACCTTGAGGGTATTATGCTAAGTAAAATAAATTAGACAGAGAAGGACAAATATTGTATGATATCACTTACATGTGGAATCCTCAAAAGCCAAACATAAAAACAGAGCAGAACAGCAGTTACCAGGGGTTGTGGGGTGGTGGTTTGGGGATATGTTATTTAGGGGTACAAACTTGCAACTCATAGATAAATAAGTCCTGGAGAGCTACTGTACAGAATAGTGATTATAAATAACAATATTATGTTATAAACTTCAAAGTTACTGGGATATTAGAATTTAAGTATTCCCACCATGAAAAAGAGACATTAATTATCTAATGTGATTTACGCTATAGTGGTAATCATATTGTAATATATAAATGGATCAAATAAACATTTTGTATACTGTAAACTTACACAATGTTATATGTCAATTATATCTCAATAAAAATAAAATGTCATTTGCAGTAACTCGGATGGATCTAGAGATTATCGTAGTAAGTGAAGTAAGTCAGACAGAGAAAGACAAATATCACATGATATCACTTATATGTGGAATCTAATTAAAAAAGATACAGATGAGCTTATTTACAAAAAAGAGACTGATATTGAAAACAAACCTATGCTTATCAAAGGGGAAATGTAATGTGGCAGAGGGGAGGGATAAATCAGGAGCTTGGGAGGAACATACACATATTACTATATATAAGATAGATAACCAACAAGAACCTACTATGTAGCCCAGAGAACTCTGCTCAATATTCTATGATAACTTAATGAGAAAATAATCTAAAAAAGAATGAATATATATATATGTATAACTGAATCATTTTGCTGTACATCTGAAACTAATATAATACTGTAAATCAACTATACTCCAATAAAATTAAAATATTATATCTCAATGAAAATAAATTTAAAAAATAAAGAAAATGGAACTTAGATAAAATTTAACTGTGGATTAGAAGGTTTACTGAAGTTTAATCACATAGTGACCTTCTGTTCTCCTGTCTTAAAAACAAGCTGCTAAAGACATACATTAGTAAGAGAGTATGAATTTTACTATTTACTGTCTACTAAGAGCCTTTGGCAGAACAGCTTTTCATTTCACAATTCTATGATGAAATAATCTGATGCTATGCAACCTTTGGCATGACTCTAAATCCCAAGGGATGGAGATGTTGAATAAAATTAGTTTTTAGAAAATATAAAATGCTAGATATATATTTCTCTGACAGGAAAGTAAAAGATCTAAAGACTATCTAAACTCATGTCCTATATTGAACACATATTTAGTATGTCTAGATTGATCCCAAATGAGTGTTCTTAGAAACTCTTAAGTAGTGATAGAAATGCAGGTATGTGAGAAAACAATATAGTCCTCAGATAATTAAAAATGAAGTTCTTATTAGTTTGGATGATTTTGGCAGTAAATCATAGCTATAAAATTATTAAGTGAAATATTTTAAAGCTCTTTGGTATAGATGAAAAAGCTAAATATGGTATAGATGAAAAAGCTAAAAAGCTAATATAAATGATTACCAACTGTAACAAACAGCAGGAATCTGGCACTTTATCCTTTCAACTCTCTTTTTTTCTCAAACTTTAAACTTTTTACTTTGTGTTAGGGGTATAGCTTATTAACAATGTAGTTTCAGGTAAAGAGTGAAGGGACTCAGCCATTCATATATATATCCATTCTTCCCTAAGATGCCCTCCCATCCAGGCTGCCACGTAACAGTAAGTAGAGTTTCATGTGCTATACAATAGGTCCTTCTTGGCTGTCCATTTGGAATATAGCAGTGTGTACATTGCCTTCCCAAACTCCCTAACTATCCCTTCTCCCTGGCAACTATAAGTTCATTTACTAAGTCTGTGCATCTCTTTCTGTTTTGTAAGTAAGTCATTTGGATCATTTCTTTTTAGAGTCCACATGTAAGGAATGTCATGCGATATTTCTCTTTCACTGTCTTTTAAAGTATGTATGGCCTACAAAAAGTTTTCTCATGATATTTAATAATAACCATCAGTTATTAAAAGTACCTACTCTGCCAGTAACTATTTTTAGTCATTTGTTTAATCTTCATTAACTCCCTCATAGAAATTGCTATCAGCATTTCACAAATTGGCAATTGAGGATTATGTAGAACCCATAAAGCTAATAAAGAATGAACTGGTCATGAACTCAGGATTATCTGGCACCAAAACCTATGGCTTTTCCCTTTACACTGGAGCCTCAAGGGAATTTTCAGCTCACCCACTCTGCACCAGCCCTGCCTTTAATCCTCCCTTGATTACTCAGCAGCTTTGAGCATTCTTTACTTTCACACCCGATTTGGTCACAATCAAGTGGGAAATCTTCCTGCACTTTTAAAGGCACTAGCCTAAAGCCAGTGCTCTGGGACAACCCAGAGCAATAGGATGGGAGGGGAAGTGGAAGGAAGGTTCAGGAAATAGGGGACAAATATATACCAGTGGCCGATTCATGTTGATGTAGGGCAAAAACCATCAAAATATTGTAAAGTAACTGTCCTCCAATTAAAATAAATAATTAAAAAATATACATATTATAGAAAAAAAAAAAAGGCACTGGCCTAGCCTCTGCTCTTTCTTGTTTTACATTTTATAAAGTTATATAGTAATTATACCCTGAGTCAGTTTCCACTTTTCTCAATTTCCTTTATCCATAGAGCTAACTGGAGAGTAGAGAAGATTCCAGACTATATTCAGGTTTGTTTGTGAGTGGAGAGGATAGAGGCTGAAGATGATGGTAGAGAATACAAAGAGATTGTTGATGGACCTTCTGAGCACAGCATTGAGGATCTTGTACTTGCTATGATATTAACAAGTATCCTTTGATTCATTCTCCTTTTGGTCCCTGTGTTGATTCCCCATTCCCCTGTTTCCCAACAAATGGAGGATGGATGCTGTGCAATGCAGGGTTAATTTCTTCCTGGATATATGCCATTCAACAGTTCAGGAGCTCAGCTTGTCTGATTGTTTGCAACTCCATGGACTGCAGCACACCAGGCTTCCCCATCAATCACCAACTCCTGGAGTTTACTTAAACCCATCTCCATCGAGTCGGTGATGCCACCCAACCATCTCACCCTCTGTCATCCCCTTCTCCTCCTGCCTTCAATCTTTCCCAGCATCAGGGTCTTTTCAAATGAGTCAGTTCTTCCCATCAGGTGGCCAAAGTATTGGAGTTTCAGCATTAACATCAGTCCTTTCAATAAATATTCACGACCAATTTCTTTTAGGATGGACTGGTTGGATCTCCTTGCTGTCCAAGGGACTCTCAAGAATCTACTTTAACACCACAGTTCAAAAGCATCAGTTCTTCCACACTCAGCTTGCCTTACAGTCTAACTCTCACATCCATACATGACTACTGGAAAAACCACAGCTTTGACTAGAAGGACCTTTGTTGGCAAAATAATGTGTCTGCTTTTTAATATGCTGTCTAAAGATGATGCTGTGAAAGTGCTGCACTCAATATGCCAGCAAATTTGGAAAACCCAGCAGTGGCCACAGGACTGGAAAAGGTCAGTTTTCATTCCGATCCCAAAGAAAGGCAATGCCAAAGAATGCTCAAACTACCACACAATTGCACTCATCTCACACGCTAGTACAGTAATGCTCAAAATTCTCCAAGCCAGGCTGCAGCAGTACATGAACCGTGAAATTCCAGATGTTCAAGCTGGTTTTAGGAAAGGCAGAGGAACCAAAGATAAAATTGCCAACATATGCTGGATCATCAAAAAAGCAAGAGAGTTCCAGAAAAACATCTATTTCTGCTTTATTGACTATGCCAAAGCCTTTGACTGTGTGGATCACAATAAACTGTGGAAAATTCTGAAAGAGATGGAAATACCAGACCACCTGACCTGCCTCTTGAGAAACCTATATGCAGGTCAGGAAGCAACAGTTAGAACTGGACATGGAACAACAGGCTGGCTCCAAATAGGAAAAGGAGTATGTCAAGGCTATATATTGTCACCCTGCTTATTTAACTTATATGCAGAGTACATCATGAGAAACGCTGGGCTGGCAGAAGCACAAGTTGGAATCCAGATTGCCGGGAGAAATATCAATAACCTCAGATATGCAGATGACACCACCCTTATGGCAGAAAGTGAGGAGGAACTAAAAAGCCTCTTGATGAAAGTAAAAGAGGAGAGTCAAAAGGTTGGCTTAAAGCTCAACATTCAGAAAACGAAGATCATGGCATCTGGTCCCATCACTTCATGGGAAATAGATGGGGAAACAGTGGAAACAGTGTCAGACTTTATTTGGGGGGGGGCTCCAAAATCACTGCAGATGGTGATTGCAGCCACGAAATTAAAAGACACTTACTCCTTGGAAGGAAAGTTATGACCAACCTAGATACAATATTCAAAAGCAGAGATATTACCTTGCCAACAAAGGTCTGTCTAGTCAAGGCTATGGTTTTTCCAGTGGTCATGTATGGATGTGACAGTTGGACTGTGAAGAAAGCTGAGTGCCGAAGAATTGATGCTTTTGAACTGTGATATTAGAAAGACTCTTGAGAGTCCCTTGGACTGCAAGGAGATCCAACCAGTCCATTCTAAAGATCAGTCCTGGGTGTTCATTGGAAGGACTGATGCTGAATCTGAAACTCCAATACTTTGGCCACCTCATGTGAAGAATAGCTCATTGGAAAAGACCCTGATGCTGGGAGGGACTGGGGGCAGGAGGAGAAGGAGATGACAGAGGATGAGATGCCTAGATGGCATCATCGACTCGATGGACATGAGTTTGAGTGAACTCCGGGAGTTGGTGATGGACAGGGAGGCCTGGTGTGCTGCGATTCATGGGGTCGCAGAGTCGGACATGACTGAGTGACTGAACTGAACTGAGTTTGGTCATAATTTTTTTCTGAGGAACAAGCATCTTTTAATTTCATGGCTGCAGTCACCATCTGCAGTGATTTTGGAGCCCCCAAAAATAAAGTCTCTTACTGTTTCCCCATCTTTTTGCCATAATGTGATGGGACTGGATGCCATGATCTTTTTTTTCTGAATGTTGAGTTTTAAGCCAACTTTTTCATTCTCCTCTTTCACTTTCATCAAGAGGCTCTTTAATTCTATTTTGCTTTCTGCCATAATGGTGGAGTCATCTGCTTATCTGAGGTTATTGATATTTCTCCAGGCAATCTTCATCCCAGCTTGTGCATCATCCAGTCCAGCATTTCTCATAAAAAAACAGGGTGATAGTATTCAGCTTTGACTTACTCTTTCCCCTATTTGGGACCCGTCTGTTGTTCCATGTCCAGTTCTAACTGTTGCTTCCTGACCTGCATGCAGATTTCTCAGGAGGCAGGTCATGTGGTCTAGTATTCCCACCTCTTGAAGAATTTTCCAAACTTTGTGATCCACATAGTCAAAGGCTTTGGTGTAGTCAATAAAGCAGAAGTAGATGTTTTTCTGGAACTCTCTTGCTTTTTCAGTGATCCAGTGGATGTTGGAAATTTGATCTCTGGTCCTCTGCCTTTTCTAAAATCAGCTTGAACATCTGGAAGTTCATGGTTCACCTACTGCTGAAGCCTGGCCTGGAGAATTTTGAGCATTTCTTTGCTAATGTGTGAGAGGAGTGGAATTGTGCAGTAGTTTGAGCATTCTTTGGCATTACTTTTCTTTGGGATTGGAATGAAAACTGACCTTTTCCAGTCCTGTGGCCACTGCTGAGTTTTCCAAATTTGCCAGCATATTGAGTGCAGCACTTTCACAGCATCATCTTGGAGGATTTGAAATAGCTCTACTGGAATTCCATCACCTCCACTAGCTTTTTTCGCAGTGATTCTTCTAAGGCCCACTTGACTTCACATTCCAGGATGTCTGGCCCTAGGTGAGTGACCATACCATTGTGGTTATCCAGGTCATGGAGATCTTTCTTGTGTAGTTCTTTTGTGTATTGTTGCCACCTCTTCTTGACATCTTCTGCCTCTGTTAGGTCCATACCATTTCTGTCTTTATCATGCCCATCTTTACATGAAATGTTCCCTTAGTATCTCTAATTTTCTTGAAGAGATCTATACTTTTTCCCATTCTATTGTTTTCCTCTATTTCTTTGCATTGGTCACTGAGGAAGGCTTTTTTACCTTTCTTCTCTTTGGAGCTCTTCATTCAAATGGGAATATCTTGCCTTTTCTCCTTTGCTTTTAGCTTCTTTTCTTTTCTCAGCTATTTGTAAGGCCTCCTCAGACAATCATTTTGCCTTTTTGCATTTCTTTTTCTTGGGGATGGTCTTGATCACTGCCTCCTGTACAGTGTCATGAATCTCTGCCCCTAGTTCTTCAGGTACTCTGTCTATCAGATCAAATCTCTTGATTCTGTTTGTTATTTCCACTGTATAGTTGTAAGGGATTTGATTAAGGTCATACCTGAATGGTGTAGTGGTTTTCCCTGCTTTCTTCAATTTAAGTCTGAATTTGGCAATAAGGAGTTCATGTTCTGAGCCAGAGTCAGCTCCTGTCTTCTTTTTGCTGACTGTATAGAGCTTCTCCATCTTGGCTGCAAAGAATATAATCAGTCTGATTTCGGTATTGACCATCTGATGATGTTCATGTGTAGAGTCTTCTCTTGTGTTGTTGGAAGAGGGTGTTTGCCATGACCAGTCCATTCTTTTGGCAAAATTATGTTAACCTTTGCCCTGCTTCATTTTGTACTCCAATGCCGGATTTGCCTATGACTCCAGGTATCTCTTGACTTCCTACTTTTCCATTCCAGTCCCCTTTAATGAAAAGGACATCTTTTTTGGGTGTTCGTTCTAGAAGGTCTTGTAGGTTCTCATAGAACCATTCAACTTCAGCTTCTTCAGCATTACTGGTTGGGGCATAGACTTGGATTACTATGATATTGAATGCATTGCCTTGGAAATGAACAGAGATCATACTGTCATTTTTGAGAATACATCCACATACTGAATTCTGGACCCTTTTGTTGACTATGATGGCTACTCCATTTCTTCCAAGGGATTCTTGCTCGCAGTAGTAGATATAATGGTCATCTGAGTTAAATTCACCCATTCCAGTCCATTTAGTTCACTGATTCCTAGAATGTCGATGATCACTCTTGCCATTTCCTGTTTGACCACTTCCAATTTACCTTGATTCATGGACCTAACATTCCAGGTTCTTATGCAATATTGTTTTTACAGCATTGGGCTTTATTTCCATCACCAGTCACATCCACAACTGGGTGCTGTTTTTCTTTTGGTTCCATCTCTTTATTCTTTCTGGAATTATTTCTCCACCATTCTCCAGTGGCATATTGGGCACCTACATACCTGGGGAGTTCATCTCTCAGTGTCCTATCTTTTCCCCTCTTCATACTGTTCATGGGGTTCTCAAGGCAAGAATACGGAAGTGTTTGCCATTCCCTTCTCCAGTGGACCACGCTTTGTCAGAACTCTCCACTATGACTCGTCCATCTTGGGTGGCCCTATACAGCATGACTCATAGTTTCATTGAATTAGACAAGGCTGTGGTCTATGTGATAAGTTTGATTAATTTTCTGTGATTGTGGTTTTCATTTTGTCTGCCCTCTAATGGATAAGGATAAGAGGCTCATGGAAGCTTCCTGATAGGAGTGACTGAGCAGAAACTGGGTCTTTTTCTGATGGGCAGAGCCATGCTCAGTAAATCTTTAATCCAATTTTCTGTTGATGGGCGGGGCTGTGTTCCCTTCCTGTTTGACTGAGGCCAAACAGTCGTGGAGGTAATGAAGATAATGGAGACCTCCTTCAAAGTGTTCTGTGCGTGTACTGCCACACTCAGTGCTCCCAACCCTGCAGGCCCACCGCCAACCCACACCTCTGCTGGAGACTCTTGGACACTCACGGGCAATTCTAGGTCAGTCTCTTGTTGGGTCACTGTTCCTTTCTCCTGAGTCCTGGTGCACACAAGTTTTTGTCTGTGCCCTCCAAGAGTCTGTTTCCCCAGTCCTGTGTAAGTTCTGGTGGTTCTATGGTGGGGTTAATGGCAAGCTCCTCCAAGAGGGCTTATGCCATACCCAGGTCTGCTGCACCCAGAGCCCCTGGTTCAGTGGCAGGCCACTGCTGATCTGTACCTCTGCAGGAGACACTCAAACACTCAAAGGCAGGTCTGGCTCAGTCTCTGTGGGGCCTCATGGTGTGCACAAGGTTTTGTTTGACCCTTGGAGCATATCTGGTGGGTATGGGGTTTGATTCTGAACATGATTTCATCCCTCCTACCGTCTTGCTGGGGCTTCTTTGCCTTTGGACTTGGGGGATCTTTTTTGGTGGGATCCAACATTCTTATGTTGATGGTTATTCAGCAGTGAGTTGTAATTTTGGAGTTCTCACCAGAGAAGATGAGTGCACATCCTTCTACTCCACCATCTTGTAGACAAGATATATGCTGGGATACCATTAAATACCTTAAAAATTGCTTTAAATATATTATATCATCTCTACTTTTCTTCATCATGATTGAAATGGTTTTCATTTTAGAAAACACAGTATTCACTTACTGTAAAAGCATTGCTACAATAAAAAATTAATATGTAATTACAGTAATTTGTTTTTTTTTTTCTGTGTAGTTGAATCATGGAAAGAGAAAGTCTTGATGTAAATATTCAATTATATTGTTCATCCATTGATCACAATGAGACACTTTGACTGATAGAATAAGAGCCTGTTATTTGTATTGTATTTAATCTCTTATAAACAAAGAAGTCTATTGTAGAGATTTGGAAGTATTGAGGTTGGGAAAGCCAGTTGGTCACATTTCAAGAGGCCAAAATGTTACACAAAGTAGAAAACATTGGTGATTTCATCCTGGTTCAGCATAACAGATTCAGAGACTCAATCTTGTCAATACCCTACAATTAGTCAGACGTGTTGGATGACTCACACTGACTAAACTCACAAGAGACCAAAGTATATAAATCAGAAAGCCAGTGTATTATTTGACAATTGGAAATATAACAGATAACATAACCCAACACTCCTGTCTTTAGCCAGAGTGTTCTGTTTTACAAATAACCAGAAATGTGCTTGGTGCACATGGGAACATTATGAGTGACAAATTTGATCTGAGGGTTTAACAGAATTTCTACAATAGAAATAAATTCTACTCGACATTGCTTAGGTGGGCCAGTGCCAGTGTTTGTCTTTCAGGTCCTATTGGTGCTATACTCACAATTTATGAATTTGTTTTTCTTTCTATTTTTTAAAAATAAATTTACTCCTATTACTATCCGGTTTATTTTGGAACTTATTCAAATGATATTCTAAATTATGGTACATATAAAGACAAAAGTTGTATTTGACCACTGTAGGGGAAGATTTGCATTTACATAGTTCAACAACAACTATATTTACTCAGTGAAAACCTACTTGGGAAATCAGATTCTCCAAATATTGTCAAAGATGTGTTCCTAGCTAGTCAAGTCCATAGGCTATCAGTAGCTATTTAAATGTGTCAGAATTGACAAAACTATCAAAAAATTATAAATAAAAGGAAAAGAAGTTCATATTATGTTGGAAAACAAATGTAACGTGTAGTTTAGAAAACAGATATGACATATCTACTATAATTCTAAAGCATACATGACATTAAAACTTAAAGAGAAAACTCCAAAATTGTCAATCACATAAATATTTTGGTGTAAGATAAATCAGTCTTAAGCTACAACCAAAGGAATTTATTTACTTAAATGCCCAATAAAGGAGCTCATTATGATTGTCTTACTGAATGGAATCATCCTACAAAGAGCCACATTATGTGTGTGCCTATGTGTGTGGGGTGTGTGTGTGTGTCTGTGTTAGTCGCTCAGTCATGTACAACTCTTTGCAACTCCATGGACTGTTGCCCACCAGGCTCTTCTGTCCATGGGATTCTCCAGGCAAGGATACTGGAGTGAGTAGCCATTCCCCTCTCCAGAAGATTTTCTAATACAGGGATCAAACCCATCCTACACTGCAGTCAGATACTTTACTGTCTGAGCCACCAGGAAAATGCAAAGAGCCACGTAGTTATGCTGTAACTATAGGCTTCCCTCGTGGCTCAATTGGTAAAGAATCTGCACGTAATGTGGGAAACCCTGGTTCGATCCCCAGGTAAGGACAATTCATTGGAGAAGGAAATGGCAAACTCCTCCAGTATTCTTGCCTGGAGCATTCCATGGATAGAGGAGCCTGGAAGTATCTACAGTCCATAGGATCTCAACGAGTCAGACATGGCTGAGTGACTAATACACACTCTAACTATAAGCAGTTGCTATTGTAAAATAATATCTAGTGTTAAATAATTTTTCTCGATTCGACAAACTGGTGGAAACTAGAAGAATGTATTTTGGAACCAGGTAAAATTGTTGGAAATTTTCTGCCTTCCCTTCTTCTAACCCTGACAAGTGGCTTGAGTAGGTAAACTTTAGAGAAGAGGAATCAATTCAGTTCAGTTCAGTCCCTCAGTCATGTCTGACTCTTTGCAACCCCATGGACTGCAGCACACCAGGCCTCCCTGTCCATCACCAACTCCCGGAGTTTATTTAAACTCATGTCCATTGAGTTGGTGATGCCATTCAACCATCACATCCTCTGTCGTCCCCTTCTCCTCTCACCTTCAATCTTTCCCAATCAGGGTCTTTTCAAATCAGCTTTTCAAGTCAGCTCTTCCCATCAGGTGGCCAAAGTATTGGAGTTTCAGCTTTAGCATCAGTCCTTCAAATGAATATTCAGGACCGATTTCCTGAATGAACCAGGATGGACTGGTTGGCTCTCCTTGCAGTCCAACGGACTCTCAAGAGTCTTTCCAACATCACAGTTCAAAAGCATCAATTCTTCGGTGCTCAGCTTTCTTTATAGTCCAACTCTCACATCCATACATGACCACTGGAAAAACCATAGCCTTGACTAGACAGACCTTTGTTGGCAGAGTAATATCACTACATTTTAATATGCTGTCTAGGGTGGTCATAACTTTTCTTCCAAGGAGTAAGCATCTTTTAATTTCATGGCTGCAATCACCATCTGCAGTGATTTTGGAGCCCCCTCAAAATAAAGTCTGACACTGTTTCCACTGTTTCCCCATCTATTTCCCATGAAGTGATAGGAACAGATGCCATGATCTTCGTTTTCTGAATGTTGAGTTTTAAGACAACTTTTTCACTCTCCTCTTTCACTTTCATCAAGAGGTTTTTTAGTTCCTCTTCACTTTCTGCCATAAGGGTGGTGTCATCTGCATATCTGAGGTTATTGATATTTCTCCCGGCAATCTTGATTCCAGCCTGTGCTTCTTCCAGCCCAGCGTTTCTCATGATGTACTCTGCATATAAGTTAAATAAGCAGGGTGACAATATACAGCCTTGACATACTCCTTTTCCTATTTGGAACCAGTCTGTTATTCCATATCCAGTTCTAACTGTTGCTTCCTGACCTGCATATAGGTTTCTCAAGAGGCAGGTCAGGTGCTCTGGTATTTCCATCTCTTTCAGAATTTTCCACAGTTTATTGTGATCCACACAGTCAAAGGCTTTGGCATAGTCAATAAAGTAGAAATAGAGGTTTTTCTGGAACTCTCTTGCTTTTTCAATGATCCAGCGTATGTTGGCAATTTGATCTCTGGTTCCTCTGCCTTTCCTAAAACCAGCTTGAACATCTGGAATTTCATGGTTAATGTATAGCTAAAGTCTGGCTTGGAGAATTTTGAGCATTACTGTACTAGCATGTGAGATGAGTGCAATTGTGTGGTAGTTTGAGCATTCTTTGGCATTGCCTTTCTTTGGGATTGGAATGAAAACTGACCTTTTCCAGTCCTGTGGCCACTGCTGAGTTTTCCAAATTTGCTGGCATATTGAGTGCAGCCCTTTCACAGCATCATCTTTCAGGATTTGAAATAGCTCCACTGGAATTCCATCACCTCCACTAGCTTTTTCCTAGTGATGCTTTCTAAGGCCCACTTGACCTCACATTCTGAATATATGCACTGAGAAAAAGGGTAGAATTCATTTATTCATGTTAAAATTCACACCCATAAAAGGATATTTGCCTGTACTGAAGTCTGCTTTTTTCTATATACTATGTTTTACAGGTCAGTGAAAAATAACCTATTTTTCCCCTGTGGAAAGGTCAATGAAGCCATCTTAATTTGTTTTATTAATGCCACTGGTTTACTCTTATAGATTATATTATTTTACATTTTATACATGAAAATGTGAAATATACCTTTTAAAAATACATATAATTTTTAGGTTTATTTCAAGAGTTATGTTGTATAATTTGTAAGCTGAATCATCAGTGCCTGGCTAGTTCTTGTCTTTTAAATCTAAGATTATCTTAAATTAAGCATTTGACTCACAACTTTCTCTGCTCCAAGTTTTGCCATCTCCTTGGCTAACATTTGAGTCCATGTGGATGACCCATCTGGCTTTTGCTCAGGTCCTTGATTTCCACATCTTCAGTGACCTTTACTTCCACAGCACTGCAGCCAACCATTCCCTCAACCACATCCAGGACCTTTTCAATCACTCAGTTACTTCCCCTTTCAAATGCTAAAATCAAACAACCAGGTCTCAACCTCATGTATTTATAGCTCACTCGTTCTCAGCCCAGACCATACATTAGAGAAACCTGAAAGATCCTGATGCCCAGGTGAGGCCATATCCCAGATTAATTCAATCAGAATTTCTGGACTTTCTGGAGGTGTAATAGAAAAAGCTGCTGCTGCTGCTGCTGCTAAGTCACGTCAGTCATGTCCGACTCTGTGAGACCCCATAGACAGTAGCCCACCAGGTTCTCCTGTCCCTGGGATTCTCCAGGCAAGAACACTGGAGTGGGTTGCCATTTCCTTCTCCAAATAGAAAAAGCAGTAGATCTTAAAGCTCCTCAGGTTACTAATATACCTCCAAGATTGAGAACCACAGTTTTAACACTTCCATTTTGCTGCTCACTATACCTGTTTGTGGAACATTGGTCCCGCAGCTGTTGCCAATCCACATTTCTCTCGTTTTTGCTCCTCTGCCTTTGTTTCATTCCCCAGCAGGCTGTCAATCCTGGACCAACCTGATAGTCTCCTGCCTGGACATGTAGGTGGACGGCTGAGCACTGGTGGAAAAGAATCAAGTCATGTCACAGGACAGGGTCTTTCTTTTCAGTTGCCCCTAGGATCTCAGTCTGAGAAGGCAATAGCACCCTACTCCAGTACTCTTGCCTGGTAAATCCCATGGGTGGAGGAGCATGGTAGGCTGCAGTCCATGAGGTCACTAAGAGTTGGACACGACTGAGCAACTTCACTTTCACTTTTTACTTTCATGCATTGGAGAAGGAAATGGCAGCCCACTCCAGTGTTCTTGCCTGGAGAATCCCAGGGATGGGGGAGCCTGGTGGGCTGCCGTCTATGGGGTCACACAGAGTCAGACACGACTGAAGTGACTTTGCAGCAGCAGCAGCAGCAGGATCTCAATGATGCCAGACGAGCCTCATTTTGCCAGTTATTTTATGCTCCCTTTCTCCACAATATGTAAAATATGTCTCACTTTTCTTAAACTACAAACTATATGGAATTATGAGTTCAAACTAACTTCATTTCTCCTGAAATATCAAGCATTCTCATTTTTTCCCCTTCATCTTTCTTGTTTATTGTTTTGTATCTCACAAATGGTATTTTCATTTAATTGGCAGAAATACAAACATCTCCGGGGAATCCTTCTTGTTTCTCTCCCTCCTTATATCAAAATCCCCCAATCATGTGGCTTACATATTTTAAAATTTGTTCTGTTTCTCAGTATTGCTACTGTTATAACCTTACACTGGGTAAGCATGTACGCTTTTCTTGGATGCTGAAACAGACTCAGATCTGGTCTCTTTCCAAGCAGTTGTCTAGTGTGAGATGCCTAAATGTCTAGCAGTTCATCGGTCTTACCGTTAGAATATATTCCACATTTCAGAACTTAAAGGCCCTCCCAAATCCGTCCTTCATCTTTCTCTGCTGCCTCATATCATACATTTTACAAAATCCTATTGCTTATAAAACTTAAACATTTATCCAGTTTTCAGTGCTGTTCCCTCTGCTTGGAACGTTTTTTCTTCTCTTTCACTGGCTCAGCTTGACATTATTTACCCTGGGAAGTTTTCTCTCACTCTGTCTGGGACTAGTGGCCTCTCTACTTTTTCATTCTTCCTTATTCTTTTACCTCTATCATAGCTCTTATGCATTGCTTTGAAACTAGTTTTTCCCTTTATGTTCATTTCCCAAGAAACTGTAAGGACAGGGACCATAATAGATTTTAATATAATGTAACATAAAATAATATAATATAGGTTTTCATCATCATAATAAATAATTGGTCAAATTCAAGGGAATATTCAAATACTTTTAATGATATATAAAAAGCCTGGCTAGAACTCCACAGAATTTCATAGTATAATAAAACACTCAATAGAGGACTATAAATAATAATAATGAAAATCCTGGAACTCAAGTGAAAATTACTTTGGTGGTGGTTTAGCCACCAAGTCCTATCTGACTCTTGCAACCCCTTGGACTATAGCCTGCCAGGCTCCTCTGTCCATGGGAAGAATACTAGAGTGGGTTGCCATTTCCTTCTCCAGGGCATCTTTCCAACCCAGGAATTGAACTCGGGTCTCCTGCACTACAGGCAGATTCTTTACCAACTGAGCTACAAGGGAAGCCTGAAAATTAGTTTAGTGATCTCACATTCATGTTTAGTTTTGAGATCTTTTTCCATATTTAATCTACAGAGCATGATCTGCAACTCACCCAGATGATCACTAGACAGAGAGAGAGAAGACAGCAAAGTTTATTTGAGATCTGAAAATCACCTGAAAAAATCCTCTGGGTCAAACCACGTCCTTATTTGCTAAATGTAAGCAACAAAGAGTTTGGAGCTAGATAAACCTGTATGTGAAACTTGGATCCACTATCAACCAATTGGATGAATTACTTAAATCTTAGTTTTTTCATCTGTAAGATAATTAAGATAATTAAGCTTGCATTACGGGGATGTCATGAAGGTTAAATTAAAAAAAAAATATATATATATATATATATAAATGCCCAATATAGTACCTGCTAAAGCAGATACTTGCTCCATGCTTTTATTTTTACAACGGTGCCTCAAGTACTATATTATTTTGGATTAAAGGATTATATCTCTAGGAATTCCCAGTTAAATGTAAATATAGGATATGAGGTAAACATTTTAGCTTCAATTAATGTATGTGTGTGTGTGTACTTACATATTCACCTCTGAGGTGGTAGGATACTGAGAATTAAACACTAAAGAAATGGATAGAGTACTTTATGGGCTTCTGACATGTATGAGGGATGATGTGATAAGTATGAAATGTAGGACACTGATTCAGGGAAGGTTTAAACATATTTTAGTCCTGCTGCTGCCAAGTCGCTTCAGTCGTGTCCGACTCCGTGCGACCCCATGGACTGCAGCCTACAAGGCTTCTCCGTCCATGGGATTCTTCAGGCAAGAACACTGGAGTGGGTGGCCATTTCCTTCTCCAATTTTAGCCCTAGCCCCATAGAAAACTTTGGTTTCTTAGAAAGAAGCAGAATAAAGACTCAGTGCTGAGGCTTAGGAGCAATGCTGTTGGACAGGGAAGAGTATATCTAGATAATCTTCAACCTCCTTACATTAATTTTATTAATTTTTATTGAGGTATAGTTGATCCACAATGTGTTACTTCAAGTGTATAGCAAAGTGAATCTGTTACATACCTGTATCTATCTATCTACGTATCTACCCAGTCTTTTTTAGAGTTTTTTCCCATATAGGCTATTACACAGAACTGTATTGTATTGAGTAAAATTCTCTGTGCTACACAGTAGGTCTGTACTGGTTATCGATTCTATATCCATTGTAGTTGTTCAGTTGCTACGTCATGTCTGACTCTTTGCAACCCCATGGACTGTAGCACACCAGGCTCCTCTGGCCTCCATTATTTCCTGGAGTTTGCTCAAATTCATGTCCATTGAGTCGGTGATGCTATCTAACCATCTCAGGCCCTGCTGCCCCTTCTCCTTTTGTCTTTGATCTTTCCCAGCATCAGAGTTTTTCCAGTGAGTCAGCTTTTCACGTCAGGGGGCCAAAGTATTGGAGCTTCAGCATCAGTTCTTCCAATGAATATTCATGATTGATTTCCATTAGGATTGACTGGTTTGATCTTCTTGTAGTCAAAGAGACCCTCAAGAGTTTTCTCCAACACCATGATTTGAAAGCATCAATTCTTCAGCACTCAGCCTTCCTTAGGGTCCAACTTTCATATCCATACCTGACTACTGGAGAAACCATAGCTTTGACTATATGACCTTTGTCGGCAAAGTGATGCCTCTGTTTTTTAGCATGCTGTCTTGGTTTGTCATAGCTTTGCTTCCAAGGAGCAAGCATCTTTCAATTTTGTGACTGCTATCACTGTCACAAGCAGTGATCTGGAGCCCAAGAAAATAAAATCTGTCACTGCTTCCACTTTTTTCCCTTCTGTTTGCCATGAAGTGATGGGACTAGATGCCAGGACTTTTGTTTTTCTGATGTTGAGTTTTAAGCCAGCCTTTTCACTCTCTTCTTTCACTCTTGTCAAGAGTTTAGTTCCTCTTTACTTTCTGCCTTTAGAGTGGTATCCCCCGGCAGTTTTGATTCCAGTTTATGATTCATCCAGCCTGGCATTTCACATGATGTGCATACATGTGTGTGTGTGCGCAAACGTGTGTGTGTGTTAGTAGCTTCGGTTGTGTCCAACTCTTTGCAATCCTATGGACTGTAGCCCAGCAGACTCCTCTGTCCATGGGATTCTCGAGGCAAGAATACTGGAGTGGGTTCCCATGTCCTCCTCCAGGGTATCTTCCTGACCCAGGGATCGAATCTGCATCTCTTAAGTCTCCTGCATTGGCAGATGGGTTCTTTCCACTAGTGCCATCTGGGAAGCCCATGGTGTACTCTGCATAAAAGGTAAATATGCAAGGTGACAATATACAGCCTTGTCGTATTCCTTTCCCAATTTTGAACCAGGCCATTGTTCCATGTCCAGTTCTGACTGTTGCTTCTTGACCCACATACAGGTTTTCAGGAGACAGGTAAGGAGGTTTGGTACTCCCATCTCTTTAAGAATTTTCCAGTTTGTTGTGATCCACACAGTCAAAGGCTTTAGCATATTCAATGAAGCAGAAGCAGATGTTTTTCTGGAACTCCCTTGCTTTCTCCATAGTAGTGTGTATATGTCAACTTCCTTAAATTTTTTTTTTATTTTTAAACTTTACAAATTGTATTAGTTTTGCCAAATATCAAAATGAATCTGCCACAGGTATATATGTGTTCCCCATCCTGAACCTTCCTCCCTTCTCCCTCCCCATACCATCCATCTGGGTTGTCCTAGTGCACCAGCCCCAAGCATCCAGTATTGTGTATCAAACCTGGACTGGCAACTCATTTCATACATGATATTATACATGTTTCAATGCCATTCTCCCAAATCTTCCCACCCTCTCCCACTCCCACAGAGTCCATGAGACTGATCTATACATCAGTGTCTCTTTTGCTGTCTCGTACACAGGGTTATTGTTAGCATCTTTCTAAATTCCATATATATGCGTTAGTATACTGTATTGGTGTTTTTCTTTCTGGCTTACTTCACTCTGTATAATAGGCTCCAGTTTCATCCACCTCATTAGAACTGATTCAAATGTATTCTTTTTAATGGCTGAGTAATACTTCATTGTGTATATGTACCACAGCTTTCTTATCCATTCATCTGCTGACGGGCATCTAGGTTGCTTCCATGACCTGGCTATTATAAACAGTGCTGCGATGAACATTGGGGTACACGTGTCTCTTTCCCTTCTGGTTTCCTCAGTGTGTATGCCCAGCAGTGGGATTACTGGATCATAAGGCAGTTCTATTTCCAGTTTTTTAAGGAATCTCCACACTGTTCTCCATAGTGGCTGTACTAGTTTGCATTCCCACCAACAGTGTAAGAGGGTTCCCTTTCCTCCACACCCTCTCCAGCATTTATTGCTTGTAGACTTTTGGATCGCACCCACCTCCCAGAATACTGGAAATAAAAGCAAAAATAAACAAATGGGACCTAATTAAACTTAAAAGCTTCTGCACATCAAAGGAAACTATTAGAAGGTGAAAAGACAGCCTTCAGAATGGGAGAAAATAATAGCAAATGAAGCAACTGACAAACAACTAATCTCAAAAATATATAATCAACTCCTACAGCTCAACTCCAGAAAAATAAATGACCCAATCAAAAAATGGGCCAAAGAACTAAATAGACATTTCTCCAAAGAAGACATACAGATGGCTAACAAACACATGAAAAGATGCTCACCATCACTCATTATCAGAGAAATGCAAATCAAAACCACTATGAGGTACCATTTCACACCAGTCAGAATGGCTGCAATCCAAAAGTCTACAAACTTCCTTAAATTTTAACTTAGATGGTTTTAGCCGGTTTGTCTCAGTTGGCCCTTGAGAACCTGAAAGGAAACAGATTGAAGCTGCAGGTCTCTGTATCGTGGAACACTTCTGTGAGTCTGGGCCCTTTGATAGTTTTGTGACAATGATCTTTTCTCCTGCCCCCTTTCTTTGGTGATATCAAAGTACATATATCTGTGGAAATGACTCACTAAAAATGTGGGCCTTGGCTACAGGTCATTTCTAGTTAAATCCATCTGAAGAATTGTGTTGCCTCCTTTTTATCTTGCACCCTTATACCAAGAAATTTAGATATTTAAAAATATGCATCTTGAAAGGAAAAAGAGGAAACACAAAAGTAAATTTTTGATATTTTTATTGTTACAATGAATTTCTCTTTCAAGGAATTCTTTTTAGATGTGTAGGTATTGATATTATATGAGTTCTAAGAAATAGTTATAATCTAGCTAGGTTTGGGAAATTTCATTAAAATCCTTGTTGACAATAAGGACCTACTATATAGCACAGAGAACTACATTTGATATCTAAATAACCTATAATGGAAAATAATTTGAAAAGAGAATATGTATATATATATATATATATATATATATATATACATGTACACACACACACACACACATACACACACACACACACACATGTATAGGGCTTCCTTGGTGGCTCAGCTGGTAAAGAACCTACCTGCCAATGCAGGAGACACAAGAGAAGCAGGTTTGATCCCTGGGTTGGGAAGATCCCTTGGAGGAGGGTATGGAAACCCACTCCAGTATTGTTGCCTAGGAAATCTCATGGATAGAGGAGCCTGGCAGGCTACAGTCCATGGGATCACAGAGTTGGACACGACTGAACTCACATGCATGCATACATATACATGTATAACTGAATCACTTTGCTCTATATTTGAAATTAAAACAACACTGTAAATCAACTATAAGTTTTTTTTTTTTTTAATTCCTGTTGAAACTCCTATGTAACATTTACATTTCATTTATCTGTCACCAGAGGGAGTAAGAACTCTGCTAAATGTTACATATTTTCAAATTTTTCCAAGAACAGTTGTATGAAAAGTATCTCCTTGAGTTATGATAAAATGATTTCTCTTTTCCCTAATCCATCTAGGAACTCCTTTATTAGGTGTGATTTTGAACTGATATATCTGAATTATATAAGCTAATTCATAAAAATATTAGAATCTATAAAAGATAATTTTGTAAACAGTCTGAAAAGGTCTGAATGCAATTTTTATACTATTTGACTAATATGCCTAAGTTAGTCATCATGTTTGCAACATTTAAGAAATTGTAAACAAAGCTGTGACTTATTAATAGTGGTGCAATATAATAATGAAATATATTGCAAAAGTGAAAAATAATATTGAGGAAAATCTGAACTTTCTTTCCTAGAATGTCTGTAACCTATGACAATTTTCTCTTTTCTCATCTGTTTTCATTGCTTTTAAAAAAATGCTGTGTACTAAGACTCTTGAGAGTCCCTTGGACTGCAAGGAGATCCAACCAGTCCATTCCGAAGGAGATCAGCCCTGGGATTTCTTTGGAGGGAATGATACTGAAGCTGAAACTCCAGTACTTTGGCCACCTCATGAGAAGAGTTGACTCATTGGAAAAGACTCTGATGCTGGGAGGGATGGGGGGCAGGAGGAGAAGGGGACGACAGAAGATGAAATGGCTGGATGGCATCACTGACTCCATGGATGTGAGTCTGAGTGAACTTGGGAGTTGGTGATGGACAGGGAGGCCTGGCGTGCTGCGATTCATGGGGTCGCGAAGAGTTGGACACGACTGAGCGACTGAACTGAACTGAACTGAATGTACACTCAGTCATTTCATGTACCTTGATACTCCACAGATTATTAGATAGTTTTTGGAGTAAAAGCTTAAAACGTCTCCCATGAATAGTGCAACATTGCTGAACTTGAAAAAGTTTTTAACAAAATAAAAGTTTGCACAGTCTCCTTTTCAGAGTTTAGGTTTTAAAAAAAGTCACATGGATGTTTGTCTTATGTTCTTTGATAGAATGAATATAATTTCCCTTGAAATTATTGCTTCTTCTTGCTTAGGTATAAAGTAAAAATACCTAAGTATCTAGTAGCTATTTAAGGAAAGATCTCCCAAACTTAATATTGAATGAGTCATATATATGCTCTGTTTTATGAGTATAGGATATAAATTATGAAAAAGTGATGCTACCTTTTTTTTAGGTTTATTATAAACTATAGATTTTCCCCCACTCAATTAGAAATTCTTAAGAGGCTAACACATGGAGAGTAAAATATAGTGTGTTAGTCTCTCAGTCATCTCTGACTCTGTGATCCCAAGGGGTAGAGCCCACCAGGCTCCTCTGTCCATGGGGTTTTCCCGGCAAGAATACAGGAGAGTGTTGCCACTGCTTTCCCTAGGGGATCTTCTCCACCCAGGGACCTAACATGGGTCTCCTGGACCATCTGAGTCAACGGGGCATCTAGGATAACACACAGAAAGCAAGATATTCACTAATATGAAATAAATTATGTGGCTTAATATATTAATCCTTTCTTATTTTTTTGATTAAATATACAGACATTAAATGGCCTAGACATTTTGTTTGTTGGAATATGTGTAAAAATTATTCAGTAAAAATGCAAGCCTTGGCTACAAGTCATTTCTTGTAAATCCATCTGAAAATTTTGCTGCTTATGTTTTATCTTTAAACTTTAGTTTTGCAGCAGGAACTATGATCTTCAAAAGAAGCACTTGTTATTGTTTGTAATGCCTTAGCTATGACACATGTCAGCGAACTCAGTGCAAACTTCTGGGAATCCTGAGAAACACAGTGCTTCCCCACTCCACCCACTACTCCTGGTTTCCCACAGTTTTTTTTTTTTTTTTTTTCTTTCTTTCCCCTCATGTGGCTTAAATTGATGAGCGTGTGAATACTAAGGATCATTTGTAATAAAAACTCAAAAGGAATGACTTTAAACATATAACCTCAGAGCAGTTAGATCACACTTATTTTACATGGAAAAATACAAGTATACTTTTATCTTAATAGCACAATTCTAAAGCCTCATGTTACTTAGTGAGTTACTGATGTACTAAAATTATCTTCTGGAGAGGATTTCATTACTTATACTATGTTATAAATGTAGGATAGAATACCTATATAGAGAGAGTAGCTATAGCACTTAGACTTTGTTATGTCTATAATTTTTGTTATTGAACTTGTAAATAACAAAGTTTGAGGTTAAAGAATATATGAGAATTTACCTCATGCAAGGCAAGAAAATTTTACAAAGAAAAGTATAAATGTAAATTCAATTTAATTTGAATTCAACAATTTATCCCATTTTTCAATTGTCAAAGAGGCATATTTGAACACCTACCTTTGCTTAATCATTTTAACCCAGTTTATTTAAAACAAATTCAAGCTGATTTACATAAATATAAGTAATAGAAGAGAAAATCATTTGAAGTTAGTAGAAGAGAAGAAGCAAGGAAGCAAAAATAAGATGGAAAAATGAATTGAATATTTTATAGAAAATAAATGTCCTGGCATTTTATACAGTTGTTATTAGAGATTATAAATTGCTTTTTCATTTTCTAATAGCCAATGAGAAAGAAAGAAACAAAACAGAAAATTTTATTCCTTTAAGATAGAAATAACCCAATTTCTCTAGAAAAGCACAACTATTTATGATATTGAGAGCAAACAGTATTTCTCCTTTGGGTTCTCACCTTGTAAATTAATTAAATAAAACCCCCCAACAACATGTTTACAGTGAATTTCTACTCTCTTGCAGTCTCACACTAAGCACTAGGGATTCAAAGATGATTTGACTCAGTTCATGCTCTCAAGGGACTTGTGATCTAGCTAAGGGGATAGACACATAAATATATAATTAAAATACAACATGGTAAGTTTTATGATACAGGTAAAAGTATTGCCAGAGAAAATATCTTCAATGAAGAATGAAATTTTTTTGTTCTTATTCAATAATATACAATGAGAAAAAGCTTTTTCTTCCCATGTGTAATATTTAATTCTACAGCTACATGCCCTCATTGCTTTATTCTTGAACTAGTATCATAGTCTGCTGACCTTGCCACCTTCAGACTATTTCCTATATTGCTTCTAGATACTCACTGCACTAAAGCTCATAAATGATTTGTGATTTAAAATTTGTTGCCAAATAAATTTCAAACTTTTACCTTGTTAATTCTTTATATGATCAGACCACAAATAATACCCCCATAAATTATTAATTTTGTTGAGAGTATTCAGTTCAGTTCAGTTCAGTCGCTCAGTCGTATCCGACTCTGCGACCCCATGAATCGCAGCACGCCAGGCCTCCCTGTCCATCACCAACTCCTGGAGTTCACTCAGACTCACATCCATTGAGTCAGTGATGCCATCCAGCCATCTCATTCTCTGTTGCCCCTTCTCCTCCTGCCCCCAATCCCTCCCAGCATCAGGGTCTTTTCCAATGAGCAACTCTTCGCATGACGTGGCCGAAGTATTGGAGTTTCAGATTCAGCATCAGTCCTTCCAGTGAACACCCAGGGCTGATCTCCTTCAGAATGGACTGGTTGGATCTCCTTGCAGTCCAACGGACACACAAGAGTCTTCTCCAACACCACAGTTCAAAAGCATCAATTCTTTGGCGCTCAGCCTTCTTCACAGTCCAACTCTCACATCCATACATGACCACTGGAAAAACCATAGCTTTGACTAGATGGACCTTTTTTGGCAAAGTAATGTCTCTGCTTTTGAATATGCTATCTAGGTTGGTCATAACTTTCCTTCCAATGAGTAAGGAAAGTTAATTTTAATTTTAATTAAAAAATTTTAAATTCATAGCTTTTAATTTCATAGCTGCAATCACCATCTGCAGTGCTTGAGAGTATAAATAACTTCAAAAGATAGGTTTTGTATTTTTTCTGTTTCTTGTTGACTCCCACTGCATGGTATGTGATATGTGCTTGAATATATTTGTGAAAAGCAATGTATAAATGAATTCAGCTGGTTGAACAATGCAATGACTTTTTTAGTCTTTCTGTTATTAAGCATGTTAAAAATATCAAAATTCACTTATGTTTTTAAATTTTCTATTACAAAAATGTCTATTAAGTTTATAGTGAAATTCCCTTACTAATATTATATTTTGTGACTACTTATGAAAGAAATTCATATTTAGATTTACTAGAAAAATTATATATTCTTTCACATATAAAAATACACTATAAGGTCCGTCATTTCTATGCCTATAACTATAGTGTGTTTGTAAGTACGTATGTATACAGACATTTTAAATATTATCAGCTTACTGTAAAATTAAGAGACTTCAGAATGATTTCAAACTCAGATCAATATTATTCTATGTATATCTTAATTTGTGTCTAAGTTAAACAATGGTTAGCAACTTGAAGATTTTTAGCACAGCAGCCAAGTAAAGATCACATCCATATATTTGATACATAAGACATTAAATATTGAATAACAGCAGTAATTTAATGCATTGTCTTTATTTTATAGCCCTTTTAAAACAATCATCTCCTTTTAAATGATATTAACCTCATAGATAGATTATTCAAGGAATACTGACCAAAACAGAAATAGTAAACCTTTACTTCACAGTTGGCTGTGATTAATTAAAGACTAGAGACCTATTTTCTGAAGCTGTTAAATCAGAATTCATGGATTTAACTGTGCTTTGTATTAGCAAGCTGTGATTTTGTGAAGAAACAAATTTTGTGAATTTTAGCTGATTTCTAACATTGATTAAGTGTTATATATGTGACATTTGGATTAGAATTACTCATTCATTACCTAACAACTATTGTGCACCTTCTGTGCGCTTGGCATGAGACAAGTGCTGGGAATAGGTACACGATTTATGATTTCATGTCATCTTCAGGTCAAGTATAAGGATTTCTCACAGGGTGTTTTGGGAGCCCAGATGAAGGGAGGAGGACTGGGGAACGATTCTAGGAAAAGCCAGTGTTCCAGCTGCTTAGGAAGTATAGGAGGTCACCAAAGAAGAGAGGGAAAGAACCATGGGGTAGAACAGCTTGGATTGGGTAGGGGAATTAGATGCCCTTTGACCTTGCTAGAGAACACACTGCTAAATGAGTGTCAGTAATGAGACAATGGTCATTTATTTATGTATTTATTTACTCCACAAAGTATTTAACTGAAATTTATTATTTAGTTTGTTATTGAGTGATGTCGATTATTCATCAGGAACTGCTGGGGATACCATGGAGAGCAAGATATACACAGTTTCTGCCATCATGGAGAGTCCTATCATGACTCTGGGATTAGATCATGGACGACTCTAGTGGGAAATTAGAGAGGCTGTAATTTATCTTGTCAGCAATGGGAAGCTGTTCACGTAAGTTTAGTCAGGAGTGTGAGTGGGTCAGACTTGTGTTTTAGATGAATTACTGTGGTACTGTGTAAAGTGGGCCTATTCAGAGGAAAAAATATTTACTTATGGGGCCACTGCTGTAATACAGTTAAGATGTGATAAAGACATTAACTTGGGCTTCCCTCATATCGCAGTCGGTAAAGAATCTGTCTGCAACACAGGAGACCCGGCTTCAATTCCTGGGTTGGAAAGATCTCCTGGGGAAGGAAATGGCAACCCACTCCAGTATTCTTGCCTGGAGAATCCCATGGACAGAGCAGCCTGGCAGGCTACAACCCATGGGGTCGCAAGAGTCGGACACGACTTAGCAACTAAACCACCACCAAAGACATTACCCAAGACAGTGGAAATCATGAGAGTTAGAGAGTAACCTATTTGGGAATTAGGATGTAAAATGATAAACTGATGACTGCTTGGTGGGAGGTATGACGGAGAGGGAGGAGTTGATGACTCCTTTGTGTTTCTACCTTTTTTGATTAAATGGATTGATGATATCATCACCAACCAAGAATAGGAGAATTCAGTTTAGAAAATAAACAAAAAATTTTTTCCTGATAGTAAACCTCTGAAATTCAAAAGAATAGTCTGAAATCTATATAATATTTGTGATTTTCAAACTGAATATTTTTGACATTTTTACTTTTCTTCTCTAAGCAATGTGGAATAAAATGGTGAACATTGTATAAGAATAAACATAAGAGATTATTGGAGTGCTTAGACCTTCTATCACCACCCATAAACATCCATGAAATTATTTAACTGGGCCTTCAAAACAAGTATCTGCTATCACATTGTAATTTGTTTATTGTATGTGAATTTTGCATTAAAATCATAAGACAATAATATTTAGTTCCTTTTAAATGGCAAAAAAATGGAGAGAAAAAAATGTATTTTTAGCTTAAGAAAGTGACACAGTTGGAATAAGAATCCAAGTGGTTTCTGCTTCACTGCTTTTTCCAAACAAAATTTCCTGCGTTACTACCTCATAAACTGCATATCTCCATTTCACATAATTTTTAATTAAGCTTTATAGCCAAGTTGGCACTTGTAATCCTTATATTCTGATAAGTGACATGGAATTGTCTAAAGTCCAATCCTGTTTTTTAATGACGTTAGTCTAAAACTTGAAACCTTATGCAGCTCTTCTAGTAGTTATTCTTTTAATCTATAATTAACCTGTTTCCATAGGAGAATTTATTTATATACTGTTCATACAATAACTTATTACTCTGGGTATCTTCTATTACATAAAATACTTTGAAATGTTTTTAATCCTTGAAAGAGTCCTAATAGTCTGGTTGCAGTTACTTAATAGAGTCAGGAGTTTAAATTTGAGATTGTAGTTACACATCCATCTTCCATATCTTGCTTCCTATCACAGAAATTTTTTTGAACGGGTTCCTGGTGCTATTTCTGCCATTTGCTTACATATATTCTGTTCCAAGAGGGCACACCCTGTGAGTGTGGGAATAAAACTTGTCTGGGCAGAGACTCCAGTGCTGCAATTATCTTACATGAAGCTATTGGCTTGCTTGATTTCTCCAGAGAGTTTGGTAATGTAGCTGAAGAATACTCCTTCTTCTGCTCTGCTCTCAGCCATGGTTGTTTTTTCAATGCGCCATTTTCCATCTTAGTGAAATTAGCTCACCTCTAACCTTGAATAACATGAGCCTTCTAATTCCGACCCATGGCTGAAATCAACTTCGGAAAGACTTTATAATAAGAATTTTAGAAGGGAAGTTGTGCTTTTCAAAACTGCCTTGTCAATTGGAGTGCTTCTGAAACTTCAAAATTCAAATTGTTACTACCAGAGAATACTTTTTTACCTTGTTACATTATAGAAAAGGGAAAACATTTGCTAACACAGAACTAATCTATATTTTTATTTATGTTTTTCATTTAAATTATTAAGGTTTAATTGAATGGAACTAACTGGACATGATTTTAATGCTGCGCATGCATGACTACTAAGCTTTTAGGGCTAGGTGAGTGTATCATAAGCGATTCCCAAATTGTCCATTTTTGGCATTCAATAAAATGCAAAATTATCAGTGCCTAGTATTGGAGCTTGGAGAAGGAAATGGCAACCCACTCCAGTGTTCTTGCCTGGAGAATCCCAGGGACGGGGGAGCCTGATGGGCTGCCGTCTATGGGGTCGCACAGAGTCGGACACAACTGAAATGACAGCAGCAGTATTGGAGCTAAAAAGCAAGACTGAATTATTACTATGACAGTAAGCACAGATGCTGGCTGCAGGTTCACTGTGTCCAAGTACCTGTACTATCTCCTTTAATCCTCAAATATGGCAATATTATGGTAGAGAGGCGGTATAAATTCATATTTAATTGATGAGCTCTGGAGGCAGGTTGTTTGAATTCTGACTCTGCAATTTTTAAGCCATGTGACCTTGGTCAAGTTACCTAACCTTTCTGTGCTTTAGTTTCCTCACCTGTAAAGAAAGGTGATGACACCTCACATATTTTGGGGAGGATTAAATGAGTTATTTATTGAATGAACGAGACCTGGAACATAGTAAATGTCCAATAACTGTCAGCTATTATTATTGTCCTATTAGGTACCTTACTTGAGATTTTATAACTTATAAATACTGGCATTATAATAGGAAATCTGAGCTCTTGAACATCACAGCCAGTGTGCTTGAACACTAGCCTTTGTTATCTCAGTAATAAAGAATACTGGCATAATTTTGAGAGCACCTTCAGGTACAAAACGATGCAGCAAAGTAATACAACGGATACACAAGACTGATCTTTTCCCGGTAAGAGCTGCCTGGCCTTTTCTGATCTCAAGGGCAATGGATATTTTTGTGAGCCAATGATGGGCAAACGTTCATTTAGGTCATGGGAACACAAAAGCAAATTCCCTATCCTCCAGGAGCTTATGGTGTAGTGGGAGAGACAGAGAGGCAAAAAAAAAAAAAAAAAAAAAATTATTGTAATTCAGTAAAATAATGATACAATTACTGTTGTATCACTGACTGAATGGACATGAGTTTGAGCAAACTCCAGGAGATGGTGAAGGACAGGGAAGCCTGGCGTGCTGCAGTCCATCGTGCTGCAAAGAGTTGGATACGACTGAGCAGCTGAACAATGATGACACGATAGGAACTGCACAGTATCCAGAAGGAGCAGCCTCTGCTGCTTAGTGAGCCATGGGATAAGTCACAGCATTGGAGCGGAATCTGAAGGATGAGCAGTGGCTTGTCAGGTGGAGCAGATAACGAAGGAATCTAGCAGATGCAGAACATGTGAAGCTGAGGAATGCGGAGAGAGCCTGGCATTGGGAACAATCAGAACTGTTTAGAACTGTTGTAGAGTAGAATGTTTTCTGGTGTGGAATGTGGGGCATGGCAGGAGTCAGATAGGCAGGCTGGTAGAAAGCTTCTATATGTCTCTAGCTATGTTGGGTTTTTACTGATAAAGGAGTTATCAAGTTCCAGGACCAAATCCTGCTGAAAGTAACTGCAGATACAAACCGAAGCTGGCAAATTCCCAGGTAAATTTTTTTGTTTGTTCAATTAATAGATTTTATTTTATGTCATGTCACCTAAAAAGTTATTCACAACCTAAAAACTGAGAGTTGTTTTATTTGGCAGGAACTTTTAGGACTTTAAGTTAGAGAGGCAGCACCTCAAGTAACCCTGAGGGAACTACTCTGAGGAGGTGAGGGGGAGCTAGGATTTATAGGAGATTTGCAACAAAGGGCAATAGCCAGAACATCAAAAGATTACTGTTAATGAAAGAAAACCAGATATGTCAAGTTAAGGAATTTAGCGCTTTTCTATGTATGGGAAGATGTGAGAGTCTGGACTCACTGAAATTATTCCTGTAATATGCTCCTCAGCTATTTGGGGCCAGCATGCTACATTTTCATAGCCTGAGTTTCCTCAGGTCTCACCATATTGCAGAATTTCCACTGTATTAGATATCATATTTTCTTTATCCATTAATTCGTGGATTTACATTGTTTCCACATCTTGGTTAGTGTGAAAAGGGCTGCAATGAACATGGGAGTGTTAAAAGGCAATGTATGGAATGGAATAAAACACTTGCAAACAATATATCTGATAAGGGATTCATCTCCAAAATAGAGATGAGTCAACAGCAAAAAGACCCAAAAGTCAAAAGATAAAAAACCTTAACAAGGTGATTAAAAAATGGGTTAAGGATTGCATAGTCATTTCTAAAGGTTTTTTGATGTGGACCATTTTTCACTTTCACTTTCACTTTCATGCATTGGAGAAGGAAATGGCAACCCACTCCAGTGTTCTTGCCTGGAGAATCCCAGGGACAGGGGAGCCTGGTGGGCTGCCATCTATGGGGTCACACAGAGTCGGACACGACTGAAGCAACTTAGCAGGAGCAGCAGCATTTTTCTAAAAGTCTTTATTAAATTAGTTACAGTATTGTTTCTGTTTTATGCTTTGGTTTCTTGGCAAGAGGCATGTGGGATCTTAGCTCCCCGACCAGGATGAAACCTGAACCCCTTGCACTGGAAGGTGAAGTCTTGACCACTGGACCATCAAAGAAGACAACAAATGGCATATGAACAGGTATATGAAAAGATGTTCAAAGTCATCAGTAAAATGCAAACTCAAACCATAACAAGATATCACCTCACACTGTTCACAATGGCTATTGTGAAAGAAAACAAAAAACAAAAAACATTAACTTATTCTAAGTGTCTCTTAGAATATAAGATTGTAAGCTCATTATGTGTGTTAATTTTCTTTTAGAAATTCTATCTCCCTCTACCCTCTTATTTTTCCCCTCTCCCCTTTCCCCACCCCTTACTAACTGGTATGATTATTTCCACTCATCTCTCAGGCTTTCAGTTCATATTGGGATTATATCAAGGCATTCTGGGCTTTTGCTCTTGAGTGATGTTGAAGACATGATTGATCTACATGCAGAACAACTGGCTGACTTCAGTTCCATTTCTGTTGGCATTAAGTCTTTTCCCTCATCAGCCCCAAGCAGCAGAACAATAATTTACCTTTCCTCACCGCTGGCGCCGGCCCTGCCCTGCCCCGCCCTCTTTCATTAATGGGCAGGGAAGCCACACTCAAGCCCCTACCTTCAGTGAGTTTGTTGATATTTTTCAGAGGTCACATTTTGTACTTCCTTCCTAGGAGACCTTAGCTCTGAGCTGCCACTTCCTGATTTTGATCAGTAGAATTATTGGGTTGGCCAAAAGTTTGTTTGGGTTTTCCATAACATCTTCTTGAAAAACCTGAACAAATGTTTTGGCCAATCCAGTATCTGTGTTACTTTAGTCCTAGAGATGTCTTCTTATTTTCTCTTTTGCATTTTATTTTATTTTACATATTTCTGATTACTTTTTAACAGAATTTATAATCAGTAATTATCTATTATTTGTCTTGAAGATAAGCATAAAATTTTCATCATGATATCTTATTTACTATAGAAATATTAATGCTTGAAAACCATGTCGCCCTTTAACAAGTTTTCTTGAGACATAATTTGATAGATTATATAATGATATATTAGTTTTAGGTATATAACATAATGGTTCCATATTTGTGCATATTGTAAAATGATCACCACAATAAGTAAGTCACCACACATATTCACAAATTATTTCCTTTGATGAGAATTTTTAAGATTTACTCTCTGAGCAAATTTCAATATTATTTCAATAGTGTGCTATACAATATTATTAACTATAGTCATCATGCTGCACACTGTACTAGTTATTTCTTTTATAACTGGAACTTTGTACCTTTTGATACCCTTCAGCCATTTCACTCACCATCCACACCTAAGCTCTGGCAACCACCATATTTGTTCTCTGTATCATGAGCTCACTTTTTTTTTTTTTTTAAATAATCCACTTATAAGTGAGATAATAAGGCACTGCTATTTGTCTTACTAATTAATTTCATTTAGCATAATGCCCTCAAGTTACATCCATGTTGTCACAGATGGCAAGATTTTCTTTCTTTAGTGGAAGAATAATAATCCATTATATGTGTATATTTATATGTATATGTATGAATTCAGTTCAGTTCAGTTGCTCAGTTGTGTCCGACTCTCTGCAACACCATGGACGGCAGCATGCCAGGCCTCCCTGTCTATCATCAACTTCTGGAGTCTACCCAAACTCATGTCCACTGAGTCAGTGATGCCATCCAACCATCTGATCCTCTGTTGTCCCCTTCTCCTCCTGCCCTCAATCTTTCCCAGCATCAAGGTCTTTTCCAATGAGTGAGCCCTTCTCATCAGGTGGCCAAAGTATTGGAGTTTCAGCTTCATCATCAGTCCTTACAATGGATATTCAGGACTGATTTCCTTTAGGATGGCTGCTTGGGTCTCCTTGCAGTCCAAGGGACTCTCAAGAGTCTTCTCCAACACCCCAGTTCAAAAGCATCAATTCTTCAGTGCTCAGCTTTCTTTAGAGTCCAACTTTCACATCCATACATGACTAATGGAAAAACCATAGGCTTGACTAGACGGACCTTTGTTGGCAAAGTAATGTCTCTGCTTTTTAATATGCTGTCTAGGTTGGTCATAACTTTTCTTGCAAGGAGTGAGTGAAGTCGATCAGTCATGTCCGACTCTTTGCAACCCCATGGACTGTAGCCTACCAGGCTCCTCAGTTCATGGAATTTTCTAGGCAAGAGTATTGGAGTGGGTTGCCATTGCCTTTTCCAAGTAAGTGTCTTTTAATTTCATGGTTGCAGTCACCATCCACAGTGGTTTTGGAACCACCCCCACACACAAAAAATTCTGTCACTGTTTTCACTGTTTCCCTATCTATTTGCCATGAAGTGATGGGACCAGATGCCATGATCTTAGCTTTCTGAATGTTGAGTGTTAAGCCAAATTTTTCACTTTCATCAAGAGGCTCTTTAGTTCTTCTTCGGTTTCTGCCATAAGGGTGGTGCCATCTGCATATCTGAGGTTATTGGTATTTCTCCCGGCAATCTTGATTCCAGCTTGTGCTTCTTCCAGCCCAGCATTTCTCATGATGTACTCTGCATATAAGTTAAATAAGCAGGGTGACAATATATAGCCTTGGCATAACGCCTTTTCCTATTTGGAACCAGTCTGTTGTTCCATGTCCCGTTCTAATTGTTGCTTTCTGACCTGCATGCAGATTTCTCAAGAGGCAGGTCAGGTGTCTGGTATTCCCATCTCTTGAAGAATTTCCCCCAGTTTGTGGTGATCCACACAGTCAAAGACTTTGGCATAGTCAATAAAGCAGAAATAGATGTTTTTCTGGAACTCTCTTGCTTTTTCGATAATCCAGCAGATATTGGCAATTTGATTTCTTTTTCCTCTGCTTTTTCTAAATCCAGCTTGAACATCTGGAAGTTCATGGTATGTATTTGATTAATATATATACATATATATATTAAAGATTTATATATATATATTGAAGATTTTAATGAATTTGCTAATGAGCATGAAAAGATTTATTTATAAATAAATACACGCATACACGCACCACATTTTCTTTATCCATTTATCCATCAATGGATAGTTAGGTTGTTTTCACATATTGGCTACTGAAAATAATGCTTCAATAAACATGGGGTGCATATGTCCTTTCAAGTTGGTGTTTGTGTTTTCTTCAGACCAATACCCAGAAGTGGAATTGCTGAATCATTTGTAGTAGTTCTATTTTTAATTTGTTGAGGAATCTCCATACTGTTTTCCATAGTGACTCCACCACTTTACTGAATGTAAGCTTCTTGATACAAGAACTTATTCATTTATATCTCACTGCTTTCTAGAATAGTTCCTTGGATATAATTGGATTCTGCAAACAAAATCCAATCCAATACCAGTTTCTTTATAAACTGAGTAAATAAATAAAAGTTTAATATACAAAAGGAATTTCTATATTTCAAAAGTTTTTAGGAGCTAATTTGAATAGTTTCCTCTTACTTCCTGTTATTCATTCTTATATCGTCAACCTCACCCTTCCTTCTGAATTGCCTCCTCATATTAGGAACATGATCAAGTAATTCCCATGTTAAAAAGAAAATCTCTGAGGATGCTTTAAAATGAATGGATTTTAAGTTGATGATAAAGCAAACTATAATACCACATATGTACATGTAGAGGTTTTAAGATAACTGAATTGATAATAAAAGTGCTAAAATTACTTAACATGTAAACTTAATAACAATCCATTTTTCTTGCCTGTTGATTCATTTTTTTGAGCCTATTAGTTTATGGATAGATCCATAAATTGGTAAAAAAAAATCACATTGCATATTTAACCCACATGGAAAATATCCATTTATTTTTATACTAAAGGATAAAAATTTATAGCCATGAGTTAAACCTCTTTATAGAAGTTGGGTACTGATATTTTTGTGAGTGGTTACTTTTTTCATGCTCACTCACAAATTAATTAAAATCTTTAATTCACATTTTAATTGAATTTCAGAATGACAGTTTGACTTTTGATTTATATATGTTTTGACTAAGAAATTTATTTTTGTTCATAAAATCTTTTCGGAATCACTGTAACTTAGGTGTCATATGAGGAAAATTAATTTAATTTAATAAAGCATCTCAGAAATAAGTATATATAAATTACTTTGTTGCTTTATAATCTTTAGAAACTTGTTCCTTTCACTTGAAAACAATTTTCTCCCAGAGAGTGTTATATCTTGGCAAGGATTAAATAAATTGAATCATCTGAGATTAGATTTTGTTGAAAGGTCAGGATGATTTTAGATTTTAAAAGTTATGAAGTTTCAGTCCTGATTCTATTATGAATTTATTAAAATTCTATTAGAAATTTATTAAGGTAAATCATGTTTGTCCTTTACCTGATGATAGAAGAGGTTACTTTTACATTAAATATTGTTTGTGTACAAGTAGGATATATTTTAAAAACATGCACACCAGACACACACCCCATTTTACAACTTTAAAGATTTGCTGTTTGGGTGAGCGTTAATCATTTCTAGGAAGAAACTGGCAGCTAAATAGACAATAGCAGCTACTTAGACAATATGTCTAAGTAGACAATAGATTTCCATTTTTCCATCCAGAAACATTTTTCCTACATAAATGTTTTTTGTTTTACTTTTTACGAATGCAATTTTTTGGTTAAAACATTATTTGAATGGGTTTTCCATTTCATATCCGTATTCTTATCTGATTTGATTTTAATAATGACAGAATCTGAAAGATGTTTTTGTAGTTCATTATAATATTTTTTAAATGCTAAAAATACTTTTTATTCAGTTTTCAAAGTTAATATACTTTACTTATTATAGTGAAGTAATAAGGTGATTTTAAAGGAATATGTTAAATTTGGGGACAAAGTATTGCCTTATTTTAATAGAAAATAGAATTGAGAATTCACAAGGTTTATTGCTATGCTACTACCTTCTTTTCAAGGACACGTATACAGAAGTCACTCATTTATGTTGTATCCTTTAACATCCCTTGGTAATTCCTAGTTGTCCTTAAATCTCTCTCCATAGAACATCACTATTTTCCTACTGTTATCACATCCCATATGCTTATCTAAATAAAAGTAGAGAGTTTCTGGAAGTAGTAAAACCAATAATAAATTTTTGTCTAATAATCCAGTGCTATTAGATAACAGCTTACCAATGATTAGAATAATTTTGTATAGAGGGCCATAGGGAGGATGATTGAAGGCAGGAAAAGAGGCTAAAGTTTGAATAAGGTTTAACTTTTTCTGGGTCTAAAATGAAAATAGAAGTGAACCAAAACAAAATTTCCTGCCTTAACTTGCCTGTGCAACATGTGACTATATTTACTTAATCTTTCATATGAGATTTTGTGGTCTTACTCTGTAGTTCTCAGTATGTTCTTAGAATTAGAGATATTATGATAACTGGTTATCAGAGTGATCAACTAATCATTCTTAGGCTTTTGTGTATTTGCCTGACATTTGCTAGCTGATGGTTTCATGTTTAATTGGATAAAAATGTGTTTTCCTGATAGACAGCTTTAGTTGTATAAGCAGATTTCAAGATTTTTTTCTGGGTATTCAGTCAGACATCATTTCTTTCATCTTGGAGTCATATTCTTGAAAAGGTGGATGGAGCTGTAAAAGTTTTAGCCAGAAGAACAGATTTGAATGAAAAGGCAATTAAAGAACCCAGTGTTGCTCTGCCCTGAGTGGGAGGGGAAGCTTCTATCCTAAATAATGAAGAACTGCTCCTGATCACTATTTTTTCTTAAACAGAGAAGAGGACGGAGGCTGATAATACATTTCTGTCTGTAATATATTTCTGTAATATATGTCTTCTACACTTTTTAATATATGACTCAGAGTTAACAATACATGTTGTTGGTGTCAGAGCTGACATAGTAGAGGTGCAACGGTTTTTGTTCAATAATGCATTATAATCTGCATGTATGTAGACAAAATTACCACATCATAATATGATGAGCATGGAGGAATCTCTTCTTTCTACAGAGCATAAAATTGCATATTCATTCCAGATGTTCTTTCATATAGCTTGTTTGATGAAGAGCAAAGTACACTGATGCATGATGCTGAATGCAACACAGCAGTGGCTTTATGGGTTAGGACTGTGAGGAAAAGAATGGCTATGTTTGGCTGTTCTGAACACATTTATCTTCTAAAAAAGCTACAAGAATAGTACTGTTCTTCTAAAAGCACTTCTTTTGTTTTTCACTTTTAAGGATTAAAAAAAATTTTTTTTTCTTCATTGTTTTACAATGAAGTTTTCATCTTAAATGAACACCAAATATTCCCTCATTGCTTGTTTATGAATGACTTGCCAGTGTCTCTGTCCAGTCAAGTTGCTTTATCCCAAAACAATGAAACATTTCTGCATTAGACTGTGTCTTTCTTAATAAAGAATCCAGCCTTAATATTGAAAAGATTCAGCATTAAAATGCATGCCAAATATACTGCAAGGCATCTGGCTTTATTATTATTAGTATTCTAAGTGCTATTTTATTGACCTTTAGGAGGCTTTTCTCTCCTTAGATTGCAAAAGAGGTTTTCTACATTTTGATCTAATTTCATTGGTTTTCTGACAATGTAGTGCCAGATTTTATAAGGTAATTCAGCTTTTCATGATGTAGTGATAAAGGAGTAATATACTCCCAGAACCACCTGAGAGGAAGCTAGATTTTAGAAGGATTGTACTGTAGTGTGGGGATGCCAGCAGACAAGATAAAAGGACAAATAGTATCAATTTCAATCTTTATCATCCTGATAGATAAAGAATGTTTTTGCTGTTCATTCACTCAGTTGTGTCTGAGTCTTTGTGGCCCCATGGACCGCAGTACACCAGGCTTCCCTGTCCTTCACATTTCCTGGAGTTTGCTCAAATTCATATCCATTGAATCAATGGGTTACATCTAACCATCTCCACCATCCCCTTCTCCTGCCCTCAATCTTTCCCAGCATCAGGGTCTTTTCCAGTGAGTCAGTTCTTTGCATCAGGTGGCCAAAGTATTGGAGCTTCAGCTTCAGCATCAGTCCTGCCAATTCAGGGTTGATATTCTTTAGGATTGGCTGGTTAGATCTCCTTGCAGTCCAAGGGACTCTCAAGAGTCTTCTCCAAGGTCAATGGTAGTAGCTAATTAGCATTTCTCTTATCATGAACTGAGATGGATATCTTTTCCTACTTTTTATATTTAATTTTATGGGCAAACTGTATGTTCACAGCCTTTGCTTGTTTTTACATTGAAAAAATATATCAGTTTTTTTTCTTATTGAATATTAGGAGCTATTTTTATTTTAATAACATGCAAATTGCAAATTCTTTCCCCAGTCCCTTGTTTTTTGACTATCTCCATGGTACTTTTTGATATATATAATTTTTGAAGTCAGATCTTCTTGATTTTGACAGAGAATCAAAATGGGTAATAGTTTTGTGTCATAGTTTAAAAGGGCTTTCTGAGTTTAAAATAATCAATAATCAAGTGGATTCTTCTTGTAATTTTATAGTTTCACTTCCCTATTTAAATCATGTATTCATTTTGAATTTATCAATTTGAATATATACAATAGAATATTACTTAACTCATCAGTGGCCACATGATTGGAAAAGGTCAGTTTTCATTCCAGTCCCAAAGAAAGGCAATGCCAAAGTGCAGGGAGTGAGCTCCGCCCGTGGCAAAGGTCATGAGGAAGGAGGCTTGGCATACGCAAAGGCGGGATCAAGCCTCAGGAGTCTCCCTGGAAATTCTCGAGCATCTACCCCCAAAACCAGAGTCTGCCTACTTTCTGCTTTGTGCTTTCACCTACACCTCAGACTTTACGGGGGGCGCTGTCCCCCACTACCTCTCTCTGAAACAAGAGTTAGCTTACAGCTCCAGTTAATAATTCCTGGGTGTGACAGTGTTTAACTTACAAACTCCTTTGGAAATCCTCTAGCCTGCCTGAATAGGTTTTTCCGGCCACATGTGATTGCTCAGAGCCTCCCAACTGTGAGAGGCATGAGATGTTCTAAACTGTCTAAATACAGATTCCTTTGAGCAGTTAAAAGATTGATTAGAAATTGTATTGGTGAAGGGTTTTTCACTTGTTGGGCCAATGTTTGCTGCTAAGTCTCCATATCCCTTACCTGCTGTGTCCCTGGCAGTGTATTGATTAATATAATTGGTGTAAATAGTAGCTTTAGTGTTTGTAACCTGGGACCCTTGAGTTAATTCTTTTTCTTGTTATAGCCCACCACACCTTTGCTCTGTAGGAATGCAAGTTTATCTAATGCTTTTGGAGGGTGGAGCTTGACTTATCACCTTTAGAGAAAAATAAGTTTTCTGAAGAAAGGGTCTTAAAATGTTAACAGGCCTCCAGGCCAGAAGATGATGCAAATCACCTAAACTTTTGCATATCATATGTTTGCAGGAAGAAAGCCTAGCTTACTGCATGACTCTACCCCTTCCCCCATTATCCTCTATGCATAACTTAAGGTATAAAAACTACTTTGGAAAATAAAGTGCGGGCCTTGTTCACCGAAACTTGGTCTCCCCATGTCGTTCTTTCTCTCACCCTCTGGCTGAATTATTCAGCCTCTTTTCTTCACTGAATTTTCCTACTGAGCTATCCTTATTCTATTACTCTTTATATCCTTAATTAACGTTTAATTAAGCAGTTGTTTCCTGATCCTCGCCGACGCGGTCCCCGCTTCGAATTCCCTGGATCCACCGGGGCTGGACCCCGGCACCAAAGAATGTTCAAACTATGGAACACTTGTGCTCATTTCACATGTTAGCAAGATTATACTCAAAATCCTTCAAGCTAGGCTTCAGCAGTATGTGAACCGAGAACTTCCAGATGTACATACTTGGTTTCAAAGAAGCAGAGGAATCAGAGATCAAATTGACAACATCTGTGGATCATGGAGAAAGCAAGGAAGTTCCAGAAAAGCATCTGCTTCTACTTCATTGACTACACTAAAGCCTTTGACTGTGTGGATCACAACAAACTCTGCAAAATTCTTAAAGAGATGGGAGTACTAGATTACCTTACCTGTCTCCTGAGAAACCTGTATGTGGTTCAAGAAGTAACACTTAGAATTGGACATGAAACAACTGATTGGTTCAAAATTGGGGAAAGAATATGACAAGGCTGTGTATTGTCACCCTGCTTATTTAACTTTTATGCAGAGTACATTCTGTGAAATGTTGAGCTGGATGAATTACAAGTTGGAATCAAGATTGCTGGGAGAAATATCAACAACCGCAGATATGCAGATGACACCGCCCTTATGGCAGAAAACAAAGAGGAGCTAAAGAGCCTTTTGATGAAAGTGAAAAATGAGAGTAAAAGAGATGGTTTGAAATTCAACATTCAAAAATACTAAAATCATGGCATCCAGTCCCATCACTTCATGGAAAATAGATGGGGAAAAAGTGGAAGCAGTGACAGATTTTCTTGGGCTCCAAAATCACTGTGGATGGTGACTGCAGTCATGAAATTAAAAGATGCTTACTCCTTGGAAGGAAAGCTTTGACAAACCTAAACAGTGTATTAAAAAGCAGAGACATCACTTTGCCAACAAAAAAGGTCCATATAGTCAAAGCTATAGTTTTTCCAATAGTCATGTGAAAGTTGGACTCTAAAGAAGGTTGAGTGCCAGAGAATTGATGCTTTTGAATTGTGGTGTTGGAGAAGACTCTTGAGAGTCCCTTGGACAGCAAGATCAAACCAGTCAGTCCTAAAGGAAATCAACCGTGAATATTCATTGGAAGTATTGATGCTGACGCTGAAGCTCCAAATACTTTGGCCACCTGATACAAAGCACTGACTCATTGCAAAAGACCTTGATGCTGGTAAAGATTGAAGGCAAAAGGAGAAGGCAGCGGCAGCAGATGATGGTTAGATAGCATCACTGACTCAATGGACATGAGTTTGAATAAACTCTTGGAGAAAGTGGATAAAAAGGAGCCTGGTGTGCTGCAGTCTGTGGGGTCACAAAGAGTCAGACATGACTTAGTGACTGAACAGCAACAACAACAACATAAAAAGAATGAATTATTGCCCTTTGCAGCAATATGGACAGATCTAGAGATCATCCTACTAAGTGAGGTAAAGCCGAGAAAGAAATATAATATGATATCACTTATAAGTAGAATCTAAAAAGTTGATATAAATAATCTTGTCTACAAAATACAAATAAACTCACAGACATGTGGTTACAAAGGAGAAAAGGATAGGTGGAGAGATAAATTAGGAGTTTGGGATTAACATATACACAGTACTATATATAAAATGGACTTCCCTGGTGGCTCAGATGGTAAAGCATCTGCCTACAGTGTGGGAGACCTGGGTTCAATCTCTGGGTTGGGAAGATCTCCTGGAGAAGGAAACGGCAACTCACTCCAGTATTCTCTCCTGGAAAATCTCATGGACAGAGGAACCCGGTAGGCTACAATCCATGGGGTTGCAGAGTCGGACACGACTGAGTGACTTCAGTCACTCATGTATAAAATAGACAAACAACAAGGTCCTACTGTTTAGCACAGGAAACTGTATTCAATATCTTATAATAAACCTAAAAAAGCTTCCCAGGTGGTTCAGTGGTAAAGCATCTGCCAATGCAGGAGATTAGGGTTCAATCCCTGGGTCAGGATAATCTGCTGGGGGAGTAAATGGCAACCCACTGCACTATTCTTGCCTGGAAAATCCCGTGGACAGAGGAGCCTGATGGGCTACTGTCCATAGAGTCACAAGAGTTGGACATGTCTTAGCAACTAAACAACAACAGAAATAACCTAAAATGTACAAAATGTGAAAAAGAATACATACATAAATATATATAATGGAATATCTTTTCTGTATACCTGAAAGTATCACAACATTGTGAATCAACCATAATTAAAAAGTAAAAATTTTACAATAAATTTAAAAAATTAAAAAATCATATCTATTTTGAATTTATCAAGGTATAGGATATGAGGCATGAATCCAGCTTAATTATTTTTTTCTAGATAGCTACTTAGTTGTCCTAAACCCGCTGTTGTATAAATCATATAGGTTCCCCAACTTGTTTGAGATATCCCTTTTATACACTAAATTTCCACATGCATCTAGGTATATTTCTTGACTTTCCATTCTATTATTTTTATTATCCTGTCTCCCACACTTAAAAAATGTGATGCTCTAAGATTTGCTTTAGTATAGGATAGTCAGTTGCCCACTGGAGTTTTCCTGACTAGAGATCAAACTGAGTAGTGGATTTGCTGAGTTGTAGATTCTGCTCACTTTCTGATATACTAGATAATTTCCAAAGAATTTGTACCAAATCAGCTGAACAGTAGTCTGTGAGATTTTGTAGTTTCACATATGGAGATTTATGACTTTAATGACAATCTAGTGAGAGTAAAATGATTTCTTATTGTGATTTTAACATATTTTAAAAATCGCTAATGAGATTATCTTTTTATAGGTTTTTTAAAAAGTGTTTCAGTTTCCTTTTTAATGAAATGTCTGTTTTGTTTCTTGCTCATTTTTCGCTTGAGTTTATTTTCTCTTCCTTATCGATTTTTAGGAGTTTTTTGGTATGATGTCATTTTAAGTAATGTTTTTTCTAGGAAATGGTCAGTTTCAGTTTCCAATATTGTCAAAAGCTTTTAATAGTATTCTTTTATTAGTCTTAAAAATTCTGCCACACTATAGATTTATGCCTTTTATCTTAATCAGTTATGTTGGTGTATTGTCAATTTCATTAACTTTTCAAAGAATAAGGTTTTATTTTTGTTTACTATTACATTGAACTTTGTTTTCTGTATTATTAATTTCTGCTCTTTCCTTATATTGAATCATCTTCATAGTTTTTTATGTTTTTTCTTTTTCTACTTTTAAAGTTCTATCTAAATTAGTTTTCAGTCTTTCTTCTGTTCTAATATCAAAATTTAAGACTGTGTTTACCCAATCCAAGTACTAACCATTCCTGACCCTGCTTAGCTTCCGAGATCAGACAAGATCACACATATTCAGGGTAGTATGGTCGTAAAGTTGCTTTCTTATATAATTATTTTCAATACTTAAGTTATTCAGGTGATACTTTTTTTTTAATGGAAGCAATTTCATTTCTTTTCTGAGGGTCTAAATCACATCTTCACAGTAGTATTTTGCATATCTTTGCTACAATGACCACGTTTTGGGGGAATACTTATCTTTTCTTGGCTTTGATCTCAGTTGGTTAGTAGATTCTGATTTATAGGTGCATATGTTTACTTTTAAAAAATAATTTATTTATTTTTTTATGGCTGTGCTGGGTCTTCATTGCTGTGCAATCTTCTCTCTAGTTGTAGCGAGTGGGGGCTACTCTCTAGCTGTGTTGCACAGGCTTCTCATTGCGGCAGCATCTCTTGTTGCAGAGCAGGGGCTGTAGGGCAGGTGGGCTTCAGTAGTTGCAGCACGGTGCTCAGTAGTTGTGGCTCCTGGGCTTCAGAGCACAGGCTCAATTGTGGTGGTGCATGGGCTTAGTTGCTCCATGGCATGTGGGATCCTCCTGGATCAGGGATTAAATCCGTGTCTCCTGCACTGGCAGGCAGATTCTTCACCATGGAACCACCAGGGAAGCCCTCATGTGTTTACTTCTAATTTTGCTTAGGCTGACTGCTTTGTCTGATTCTATTTACTGTTTCCACTTACTGGAATGAAGTGCCCCTCTTTTCTTGTATGTTTCAGTCATGAAGCAACTGTCCTACCTCTCTGTCCTAAGATGCAGGGAATCTGTTGCTTCTCTTTGGGTAAGATGTAGGCATCATGGAAAGGCTGATCATTATCCATGCTCCTTTGTTTGCCTCCTGGTCACTTCCGCATCTGAAATATTGGGTCTTTTTGTGTGCAAGTGTTTGAAGCTTCTCCCACCTTAAAACAAACAAAAAAAACCCAAACTTTCTTCTACAATTTTTTTTGGAATATAAGTGCTCAGTCATTTCAGTCAGTCTGACTCTGCAACTCATTGGACTGTAGCCCGCCAGGCTCCTCTGTCCACAGGATTCTCCGGGTAAGAATACTGGAGTGGGTTGCCATGCCCTTCTCCAGGGGAACTTCCCAACCCAGGGACTGAATCCACGTACCCTGTACCTCCTGCATCGCAGGCAGATTCTTTACTGCTGAGCCTCTGGGGAAGCCCATTTTGGAATCTAGTTTAATATATCTTAGTATTGTTTGTGTTCTACAGTGTTGTCCCTACAGACTATTTTATTCCCTTTACCCTAACAGGCAATATTCCTAAGGCCTCTTTACAGACTCCTTGAATGCACTGATTTTTAAGGAGACAATATAATAGTTGAGAATATAATGTTGCTACTTACTATGTGATTATGGAAAGTTGTTAATGTCAATTTCCTATTTGTCAATATTGGTATAATTACAAAATATAACTCATGAGTGTTAAATGGAATGTATCAGAGCCTGATACATAGGAGGCAGTCAGTACAATGTTTGTTATTAACAGTATCTTACACTTCTTCCTCAGGCTAGAAGTAATTTGAATTGGAGTTGATAAAATTTGGTTAGAAAATAACTTGCTAGATTTAAGTAACTCTGATATGCAGGATTTTGAATAATGATTGGATTTACAGATTTTCTGGATTGTCTTTTCAGTACACTGTCTTTTCATTTTGTTGGCCATAAAATCATGGGTGATGTATATATATATATATATATATATATATATATACACACACACACACACATAGTATATGTATAATGTATATGTCTATTAATACATAATAACTATTTGAGTTTTTTTGGTTCTAAGTAGTAGAAACAGTCTTTGAAAAAGGACTTTTTTAAAGGATAAAACATCACTCACAGAACCAAAGGAAGAGATCAGTATTTTGCAGCCTGTTTCATAAATATCAAATTTGGCCACTGTCAATATTCTATTCAATACTATAAAAGGAAAATGAAATGAGTGTTAACTTACACAATGCACATATGTACATATGATAATACTTATTCAGAAAGTGGGAGAATAAACATATAGGCTAGAGTTCTCATTTTTGCAGATAGACAAGGTAAATTTCATTTTGCTTTTCCTCTACCTATTCCATGTTTCTCTTCCATTTGGACAGGATCCTGGTTTTCTTGGTATATTTTTCTTAGTGATATGATCCAATCCTTCATTTTTAATAGGACTCAGTGGTCCTTTCTGTATATGCTTGAAGCACATTCACTGATTATCATTACTGTACAACAATCCCCCTGAGTTCTATCCTAATTCTTCCCAATCCTGACTATAGAGCAGAAATCCTGTTTATTCTTGATAGTCAATATCAAACAATAGCATAGCTGCAATTTTAAACTCTTTGCCTAGAGACAGGATAAAATCAAAATAATCAGGATACAGCCTCTGTTTCTCACTCAGAGAAACCATTATTGTGTTCATTAGTATACACATATCTTCCTTGGGTACTAAAACTTATAGAAAAGCAAATCTCTGGGCTCAAAAGCAAACAGTTGTCATGAAGAATACTAGATACAATTATAGGAGCCTTGTCTGCCCTGTTTCCCCTTCAAACTAAGACTTGCACATTTTTGAGAAACAGAACCATGTGTATCAGTCATTGGTTTAGAGAAAATAACACATCCTGTAAGTCAGCATACCAAACTTACAAAAGTCTTGTCTGCAAATTGATAATGCAGCTGTTTCCAATAAGGCATTTGGCTATTCTATAGGATTATTTCCTGTGGACATCAGCTTGCTAATTTAAAAATGTGAAGCTGGTACTTTAGTTGAAGGCAGTATTTTATGGGTTGCTTCCTTGGCAATGAAAAAGTCACAGTTTAATTGAACAATTACCAGATAGCTGCTTGTTTCCTTAAGACATCATGTTTGGCCACTACTGCTGGTAAATTGGACATTAATAACAATGACTCACATTCACACTCAGCTTATACATCTGGGTTATTAAGGCTCCATTTATGGGGACTGATGTTAGAATGAGGTACAAATATTTTCATGATCTGGGCATTTTCCAAGTATTCTACTCACACACTTTTCTCCAAGCCTCCTTTCCTTCAATTTTTTAATCATCTCACCAATTCTTTACCATCTAGCCAGATATTGGCCTCTAACTGCCCAAGAATCGGAGTAAATTCTTGCCTTTATGGTAGAGTACCAGAAAGTATTCTGCCAAATGCTTTGTCCAGTGGGAGTATTTAAAGTGTTATTTGTAATAATTCAAAGGTTTCAGTAATCTCTCTCTTAATATTGAGACTATGTGAACATACGGGTATATCTCTGTATATGTCTGTGTATAAACATGCACCATTAGGATCTAAAAAGAACATTATATAATTTAAGAAGAAAATCATAAAAAGGAATAGATTTGGGGCTATGGAATCAGAGAATCTAGTAGATTGTGTTTCTATTAGTAGAACCAGATGATTTACATATATAAGTAGATGATAGGAAGGCTACTGTTATATTAAAAAGTGAAGAGTAACCTTCTTTCACAGATAGCAAAGAGGCACATTTTGTATTAGCTCACCAGTCTGCCACTCGGTGCATTTTTGACAACTTAGGGTTAACACACCCAAGGCAGTTTAAGTCCTAAGAACTACTGAATAAATTCTTTGAATTAATTTTATCCTCTATTCTGGTTCTTATTTTTGAGTTCACAATTTCTTTTAATTTTATTATATTTTTTCTTAAGCTCTAGACCCATTGGCAACTCTTACATGACATAAATGCTTCAAAAGGTTTTAACCTAGGGAAATTTTTTTTTTCTTTTCATGTGAACATATTCTACCATTTTAAGATATTTTGTTTAGAGTAGATGCATTTCAGCTGCACATGTTCAGAAAACCTCTTGTGCCTATCGAAAGAAGAATTCCAGGGCAGAACGATAATACCTATGGTCTTGCTGAGGCTTAGAGTTTTCTTTCCCTTTGAGCTGCGCTTTGTTAAGAAATACTCTCCATATTACAGAAGAACAGGGAAAGTGAGATCCCTAGTGAACAGTTTTTTTCTGGTAGCAACTTTATTGAGATAAATGATTTATATTCCATATAATTCATCCTTTCAAGTGTACAATTTAATGATTTTTTCATATATTCCTTACCAAACGTATTTCTATTATGATAGTTTTAAAAAATGAACCCAAGAAAATGGTGGAGTAGGAAGATGTTGAGCTCACTTCCTCTCCAGAGACACCAAAATTATAACTATTTACAGAGCAACTCTCATCTATGAGAATGAATTGAAAACTAGCAGAAAAGATTTTACACAACTGAAGAGATAAAGAAGGAATCACAATGAGATGGGTTGGGGGGGTGGAGGTGTGGTATAGTCAAGACCCCAAATCCATATGTGATCCACAAAAGGAAGAATAATCACTATTGCAGAGTTTCTTTGTAAGGAGCAAGGAGTCCAAACCCAATATTAAGTTCCCAACCTGAAGGTCCTGCGCTGGGAAGATAGCCCCAGGACATTTGACTCTGAAGGTTAGCCAGAGGGCTATAGGAAACAGATTCAACCCCAAAAGGGCATGCACCCAGAGGCAGTAGTAGAAAAGGACCCTAGTCAGACCCACTTGCTGAACTTGAAGAGGTAGGAGGCAGCTGGGGATGTAGATGCATTTTGGGGAGATACCGTGAGGGCACTGCACTAGGAAGCACATTTTGGAGTTCTCCCTGCAGCCTTTTAGTGCTGGGGGATTACCCACATACCAGCGGGCCAGCCTCAGCCCTGGGTTCCCCTAGGGCTTGTATCCAGCTGCACAGGGATCCAACTCTACTCATTAGCAGGTCAGGAAACTGTGAGTAAAAATATTTAAACATTTGTTGGTGTCAAATGTCTGTAGACAGGAAAGTCTATCATTTCTATATTTCTATTATGTATGTAGTTTTTGAAAACAAAGCAAAAATACATTGTAGCACCCTGTCTACTCTAATTTTCACTTGATTCTACTGTTAAACTTTTAAGGACTTCCATGGGGGCCCAGTGGTTGAGACTCCATGCTCCCAATGCAGGGGCCCTGGTTCAATCCATGGTCAGGGAACAACTAGATCCCACAGGCGGCAACTAAGAGTTCTCATGAGGCAACTAAAACCTAACACAGCCAAATAAATAAGTAAATATTTAAAAACTTTTAAACTAAATACTTTTGATTAGAGTGGTTAATATTAAAAGGTATTTTCATGTTAATGAATTAATAACTTAATTTCTAAGTCAATGTTTTAAGATTTCTAAAATGGAACATGATTTTATACCATTTTTTATTTAGAGAAACTGCTTTAATATTTAAGTTAAGCCAGAAAAATTAATTCAAATTCTAGAAAGTCAAGTACCTTAAGCTTTGTAAGGCAATTTTCTCTTAAAGGTTAATATAATTTAAAAGTTATTTTTTTTGTCCCTTAATTTTTTTTATTGTATTGTATTTTTTAACTTTACAATATTGTATTGATTTTGCCATATATCAACATGAATCTGCCACAGGTATACACGTGTTCCCCATCCTGAACCCTCCTCCCTGCTCCCTCCCTGTACCATCCCTCTGGGTCGTCCCAGTGCACCAGCCCCAAGCATCCAATATTGTATTTTAAATTATATTTTTAAGGTTATAATTTAACAATTTACATCTATCTACCAATATTTACTGACATATTTTACATTTATTTTGCTCATTAAGGCAGTAAAGTTACATAAATCTGGTGTTCATAAAAGTGTTGATATTTATAAAGCTCAAAGAAGTAATCAAAATGTGAAAGCAATGCAAGCAAATAAATTACAATGAAAAGAAAAAAATTGTACAATTTGCTTATATAATAAAGTAAAATAGAAAATTCCACAGGTTATCTAGTTTAACTAATTTTTACAAGTGTGAATTATTTATGGTCTATGTAAGTAGACAAGCATACAGGGAACAGTAAAATCCTGACTTTATTTTGGACTGTTGCCTTAAGTAATAAATATGAAAGAAAACTGCTGTAGCTTTAAACAATTTACAGAGGCTCTCTGAGTAACTGTATCTCACTGCCTTCTTCCTCACTTGCTTGTTATCAATGAAGAGGGAAGTGTGGTCAGAATTCAGAGCTACATCAAGGTTGACAGGGAATGCCTCAGAGATCCAGCACTATGAGGCAGACATTTTAAAAAAAATTCCTCTTTATAAAACAATCACAGTGTGTAGATAGTAGTCATCCAATAAATATTTCTAGTGATTAATGAATAGGTTGGGAGTGAACTCCAAGGACCCTTGACAATTAGATTATGAGTTGCCTCTAGCTCCCATCAAAGAGAAAGAGGCTTTGGAGCACATACTTGGCATTATCCCTGGTGAGAAGTTTATTTTAAAAATGCTTCCTTTTAATAAAAGAAAGTTTCAAATGAATTTTTTTATAGTTTGTCCCACACATGAATTTTTCTTTCAATGATTAAGTAGTAATATCAAGAGCAGTAAGGTTTATAACTTTTCTGACTTCAGAACAATTTAAAAAAGAAGCATATTTACTCATCCTCCTATTAAAATTTAGATCACTGCTGTAAAAAAGATGTATGCTCTGCATTTACGAATTACAGCCCTCTCCTTAGACAAATAGTGCAACTGTACTTTATCATAATTTTACGAAGTTGAGTAATGAATAGACTTTTGTGTTTCTTTCCACTTCCTAAGGGTCTGTCCTTTCTTTTACAGTTTCTTATCAAGGCCAACAGACATCCTACATCTGCCTTCAAACCCTTAACAGGGGTTTGAAGTTAAGAGGTGCTTCATATGGGGTTATCTCGCTCTGCTTCTTGCAGCCTAAGTCAAATAGTTCGACTGTAAAAAACACTAAAAATAAATAATATATTGTCTCGTGCCTTCGCTTTCTCTTCCTTTTCTAAATAAGAGCTGCATTGTATGGCATGTCTGTGGAATTTATAGTTTCCTACCATGAAAGAAGTGCTAAGCAGATCTTTACTATTCTTCAGATATCCTGGATAGTTCAAACAAATGTGGCATTTGTATTTGGAAGCAGCTACAACTTTAAGTGAGTGAAGTGATTTGGTAGAATATTTTGTAAAATTTCAAAAGTATTTTTTCATTCTTTGACATAAGTCATTCTGTCCACTCCTGAATTAAGACAGAAAACTGGGAAAACAGCATAGCTAAAAGCTCTTGTGTAGGACTACTCAGTGTTGGGAATTATCCCGAGAAGTTTTAAATCAGTCTACCTAGTTGAGTTCAATCCTGGAAATCATTCAGAAAAAAGATCAAAGAAATTATTGATTTTCCTAGCAAATGTTTTTTTCCTCTTTTACTTTTTTTTTTTTAGTTTTTAGTGGTATTCTATTAATGCAAGCAGCATCTGTTTCTTAGTACAGGCATCTGTGACTAGCCTTAGGAGAGGTAGTCTGCATCAGGAGGGGTTTATATATGCTCTAGTTCTGGTTCCTTCCTGGCTAGCCATCATCCCCCAACCCCAGGGCACATTAGTGTCTCTTGCAGTCTGCTCTTCAGTGAGGTGAGAAGACAAATCTCTCTTCTGTCTGTATGAAACAGTTGTCGCCATGTATCTGTACATATTTTGAAGTGTAATTTTCTATATGAATATTAGTAAGTAAAGGTAATGGCAACCCTGAACAGTATGGTCATTGTTTTTGTCCATATGGATCTGCTGGTAAGGCACCAATATTTGGCAGGTCCTTTGAGGAAGGGTGTGATAAATGCAGCCCTAAGAAGAGTGCTGTCATATGTCATCCTGAAAAAAAGAAAAAAAAAACAACCCTCTCCTCAGCAATCCAGGGCTGAAACTCATCCCTGACTTCAGGCACCTCAGAAGGAAAAGGTGCAATGGTGAATTAATGGGGAAAAAAAATCACAAGAAAGACTATGTGATAAGCGGCCTGATGTATACTTTTCTTCTTCCCCTTTTCTCGAAAGGCAGGTTGTATATAGACTCAAGCTTTCATAGCTTGTTCAAGTAGGAATTACCCCATTTGTAGCATATTTTGGTGCTGCATCTACATAGTATGCATTTAACTAGGTCAAGTGATTTCTCAGTGAACTCTTTATTCAAGAGTTAGATCCAAAGGCAGCCAAACAGATGGTATGTGTGCATCTGGCTTTCCTTACAGGGTGGTAAACAATTACCAATCCTACCAAGTCTATCGTTGATTCTATCACTATTTTTAAAGCAAATGTCCTCAACCCATTTGTTATACATACTTACATAATTTAAGTAAAAAAATTTTTTTATAACTAAGATTTTAAAAAAGCTTCAGTGATAAGCAATTTTTTTTTTTTTTTTTTAAAGGCAGGATCCAAGAGATTTAAAGTCTAGTTTAATGATCGTCATTTCCCTTAAGGTCTTCCTATGTAAGACAAAGGGATTGGATTAACTGATTTCTCCTTGAGACTTTTCTCCTATTAATTTTGCCTGAGTCTTTTAATTAGTTTCATGGTCTCTACTTTAAAACCTATATAGCTTGTAGGAGAAATTTTTATCCAATTAAGTAGTGGAAACTCTTACTAGGTGGGGAGGAGGGCAGGTGGGAAGAGCTCAGAGAAGGCAAGGGATATGGCAATGAATTTAGGGCAGTTCTATGGTTATTAAAAGGTCAATCTTATGGCTCTGGTAGAAAAAGTGATTTAAAAAATACAGAAATTTCTAAACAGAAAAGCTAAGTCAGAAAAATTTCGGTGCTAATGCTACTCCTGGTTTGTTCCTTTCCTAGGTTTATGACCTGTGTTAGTGATTTCTGATTTGTTGCTCAGCTTCTGCTTCCTCTCTGTTAGGGAAAGTAGAGCAGGATTTTTCAGAGACTCACATGGAATGTTCTCTGGCAGTATAGTGGAGGAAGCAAAGCAAAACTGATGTAACAGTAACTAAGTAGCCAGACAAAGGTGGTCCCTTTCTCCTGCGTCATCTCTCTTTATTTCCAGCCTATCTCAAAAGCTCTGTCCTGGATCACCCTCACTGTGAACCTCACTGACTTCCTTTGATGCCTAGGCTATTTCCTTTTCACTGACTTGGGAAGTTTTCTTCCTGCGAATCCCATTAGGATTACTAACCAATAGGATAGCAGGCGTGGCCTCTGCTTAGCTGCTCTTCAGGGCCTTTGCTCTTAGGGACTGTGGTTGGACCCTCTGGCCCTCAGAGAGTGAGTGCGCCTGCCTTACTGTTACTAGGACCCTAGTTTTCCCACCCTAGGCTTCAGAGCCCTCACTCCCACGTGTGAACAAAGCAACAATTCAAGAATATCAAACAGTACTGCCACCAATGATGAAAATCAATAGCTATTATGTAGAGGAGGAAGAGATATACTTGAAAAAATTCTTTGAGACCTAACAGCTGGAGTAGAGAGCTGGAGGATTTTTGAGACGGTGGTAAAAGGGAAGGGCTGCCACCGGGGTTCCAGGCAAGATTGTGTGTTGGAAAAATTTGACTTTGGTATGACCCCATTTATCTATTGGACTTGTCTTTATCAATTTTATATTTTTATTCCAAATCTTTCCTCCTCTCCCAATGACCAAGTCCTTTAGTTCTTTAAAATTTACTAATTTAATCATCAAAAAAATCTCTTATCACCTGTTTTCAGTTATAACTGTTTTCTTCCTTGTTTCATCAGTACTCCTATCTACAAGATTTGCTTATCTCAGTCATTCATTGAAGTTAAGATGGCAATAACTGGTAGAATTATTCTGCCAGGAGAATATTTCATTATAGAAGAGAACACTACCAATGTGAATAAGACTCTAATTTACAGATTTGTGTCCATAGGAGATTCTGGGTATGTGAAAGCTTTCTGTGCCTCTTTCCCTATCTCAGGGGGTTGGCCTATCCCTCTGGGTTGTATCCTCCTCAGGTAGTTTCCAAAGAAAGAAAATACATGAAATGGACATTGCTATGAAACATAACAGTTCACATGCATGCCTGACTCCTCTTCACATTTCCAGGTAGTTCCACACCCTTTCGTCATTAACCTTGCCAGTCTTGGCAGTTCTATTGGTAAGATAAAAGGAAGTCATTCCAGACTTATTGCTCCTATTCTAAGATGTGGGTTAAATTGACATAAACTTTCCAATATTTATTTTGTGAATGAAGATTACTCGGTTAAGGTTTTATTCATAACTATTAATATTTACTTAGAATGGCCTGGAATCTGTACATTACTTTGTTTACAGTTTGAAAATTTGAGCATTTAACATTTCCTTTTATTTCCAAGTAGAGTCTTAGAGGGATTCTGACTATTTTTATTATAAAAATTTGGGCTATGATATTTCTGGTAAAAATAATCCCACAATCTGCTATATACTTCACATGCTGCTGCTGCTGCTAAGTCGCTTCAGTTGTGTCCGACTCTGTGCAACCCCATAGATGGCAGCCCACCAGGCTCCCCCATCCCTGGGATTCTCCAGGCAAGAACACTGGAATGGGATGCCATTTCCTTCTCCAATGCATGAAAGTGAAAAGTGAAAAGTGAAAGTGAAGTCACTCAGTCATGTCCGACTCCTAGCGACCCCATGGACTGCAGCCCACCAGGCCCCTCCATCCATGGGATTTTCCAGGCAAGAGTACTGGAGTGGGTTGCCATTGCCTTCTCCATAAACTTCACATAGGACCTTTTTATTTTTCAGTTATCCAAACTGAGCAAATTATAAAACTCACCTGTGATTCAGTTTCTTTAGATGAGGTTAGGAAGATTAAATGTCAGGATGAAGGCAAATCATTTGGTGTAAGAGAATATCTAGCTATTATTATTAAGAGCTGGTTAATATTATAATTTTCCATTAAGAAAACTGTATTAAATAAAACTATACCATGCTTGTGAGTATATTTAATTACTGGATGTAAAGTACTTTAGGGAAAGCATTCAACTGCATTTGAGAAATGCATTATAATGATTAAAAGTATATGCTAATTTGAATAAAGAGGAAATAAAAATGTTATTAAATATTATTACATTTCCATATACCATAGGGATGCATAAGCATTTATTATCTTCACTTTGCTAGTATAAAATTTGCACAACTTCAGGCTTCTCTGTACACCATAACTTAGAGATTCATTAAGGACTTAATAAGATCATGGTACAAATGTGGGACAGAGACAAAACAGACAAAACTTGGGGAAAGAGAAAGAAGAAGACAAAGAAGGGGGAGAAAAATGAGGTATGTTTTATAGGATATTATTTCAAGAACTTGCCTCAATAAGGAATTAGTATTGAAACAAAAAATTATTTGCATAAGTTTATCTTTTAATATGCAGATTTTCCCTTGTGGCTAAGATAGTAAATAATCTGCTGGCAATGCTGGTGACCCAGGTGTGATCCTTGGGTCAAGAAGATCCTCTGAAGAAGAGAATGGCAACCCACTCCAGTATTCCTGCCTGGAAAATCCCATGCACAGACCTGGTGGGTTACATTCAATGGGGTTGCAAAGAGTTGGACACGACTGAGCGACTAAAACTTTCACTTTTCACACTTGTAACTACTAATCTTAATATGAAGATATGTTATACAAAACTCTTAATTAATAAGTGGTAAAATATTTTAGTTATGTTAGAATAATAAAATACTAGAAAGGAAAAGAACATAGATATATAATCCAATATAAGGATATTTGCTTTCCAAAGCACTGATTTTGCATTTTTTTGATTTTTTTCCCAATGTGAACTTTATTTTGTCTTTGAAGATATCAAATATTAAGAAAAGCATAAATAAAACAACTGTTCAACTCTAAATTAAGGTATAATTGTCATTTGTATCCTGATTTTCATTATTTCTAAATATTTCTACTAAATTTGTGTACTCTTATTTACAAGCCTTTTGAAAAAGGAAACTGAGAGGATACAGTTTACCTATATCTATGTAAATTTTCCCTGCAATCTTGATTCCAGCTTGTGCTTCTTCCAGCCCATGTTTCTCATGATGTACTCTGCATAGAAGTTAAATAAGCAGGGTGACAGCATACAGCTTTCACTACTCCTTTCCCAATTTGGAACCAGTCCATTGTTCAATGTCCATTTCTAACTGCTGCTTCTTGACCTGCATACAGGTTTCTCAGGAGGCAGGTAAGGTGGTCTGGTATTCCCATCTCTTTAAGAATTTTCCGGCAGTTTGTTGTGATCCACACAGTCAAAGGCTTCAGAGTAGTCAATGAAGCAGAAGTAGATGTTTTCCTGGAATTCCTTGCTTTTTCTATGATCCAACAAATGTTGGCAATTTGATCTCTGATTCCTCTACTTTTTCTAAATCCAACTTGAACATTTGGACGTTCTCAGTTCACTTACCATTGAAGCCTAGCTTGGGGAATTTTGAGCATTACTTTGCTAGCATGTGAGATGAGTGTAACTGTGTGGTAGTTTGAACATTCTTTGGCATTGCTCTTCTTTGGGATTGGATTGAAAGCTTTTCCAGTCCTGTGGCCACTGCTGAGTTTTCCAAATTTGCTGGCATACTGAGTGCAGCACTTTCACAGCATCATCTTTTAGGATTTGAAATAGCTCAGCTGGAAATTCCATCACCTCCAAATAGCTTTGTTTGTAGTGATGCTTCCTAAGACCCACTTGACTTTGCACTCCAAGATGTTTAGCTCTAGGTGAGTGATCACACCATTTTGCTTATATATGTCATTAAGATCTTTTTTGTATAGTTCTTCTGTGTATTCTTGCCACCTCTTCTTAATATCTTCTGCTTCTCTCAGGTCCATATCATTTCTGTCCTTTATTGTTCCCATCTTTGCATGAAATGTTTCCTTGCTATCTCTAATTTTCTTGAAGAGCTCTCTAGTCTTTTCTGTTCTATTGTTTTCCTCTATTTCTTTGCATTGATCACTGAAAAAGGCTTTCTTATCTCTCCTTGCTATTCTGTGGAGCTCTGCATTCAGATGGGTATATCTTTCCTCTTCTCCTTTGCTTACCACTTCTCTTCCTTTCTCAGCTGTTTGTAAGGCCTCTTCAGACAACCATTTTGTCTTCTTGCATTTCTTTTTCTTGGGGATGGTTTTAATCACCACGTCTTGTACAATGTTATGAATATCCGTCCATAGTTCTTCAACCACTCTATCAGATCTAATCCCTTGAATCTATTTGTCACTTCCACTGTATAATCGTAAGGGATTTGATTTAGGTCATACATAAATGGTCTACTGGTTTTCCCTACTTTCTTCAATTTAAGTCTGAATTTTGCAATAAGGAGTTCATGATTTAGCCACAGTCAGCTCCTGGTCTTGTTTTTGCTGACTGTATAGAGCTTCTTCATCTTTGGCTGCAAAGAATATAATCAATCTGATTTTGGTATTGACTGAAATCAGTGATGTTCATGTGTAGAATCTTCTCTTGTGTTGTTGGAAGCGGGCTTTTGCTATGACCAGTCCATTCTCTTGGCCATACTGTTAGCCTTTGCCCTGCTTCATTTTATACTCTAAGGCCAAATTTGTCTGTTATTCCAGCTATCTCTGGACTTTTCTACTTTTACATTCCAGTCTCCTATGATGAAAAGGACATTTTTTTTTAATTGATGTTAGTTCTAGAAGGTCTTGTAAGTCTCCATATAACTGTTCAACTTCAGCTTCTTTGGCTTAGTGGCTGCGGCATAGACTTGGATTACTGTGAATGGTTTGCCTTGGAAATTAACAGAGATTATTCTGTCGTTTTTGAGATTGTACCCAAGCACTGCATTTCATACTCTTTTGTTGACTGTAAGGACTACACCTTTTCTTCTAAGGATTCTGCCCACAGCAGTAGATATAAAGGACATCTGAATTAAATTCACCCATTCCAGTCCATTTTAGTTCACTGATTCCTAAAATGTTGATGTTTACTCTTGTTATCTCCTGTTTGACCACTTCCGATTTACCTTGATTCATGGACCTAACATTCCAAGTTCCTATGCAATACTGTTCCTTATAGCGTCAGACTTTACTTTCACTATCAGAGACATCTACAACTGGGCATTGTTTCTGTTTAGCTCAGCCTCTTCATTCCTTATGGAGCTATTTTTCTGCTCTTCTCCAGTAGTAGATAGGGCACCTATCAACCTGAGGAGTTCATCTTTCAATGTCATATCTTGCTGCCTTTTCTTTTTTTTATTTATTATTTTATTTTTAAACTTTACAATATTGTATTGGTTTTGCTATATATCAACATGAATCCACCACAGATATACATGTGTTCCCCATTCCGAACCCTCCTCCTTCCTCCCTCCCCATACCATCCCTCTGGGTCGTCCCAGTGAACCAGCCCCAAGAATCCAGTATCGTGCATCGAACCTGGACTGGCGACTCGTTTCATATATGATATTATGCATGTTTCAGTGTCATTCTCCCAAATCATCCCACCCTCTCCCTCTCCCACAGAGTCCAAAAGACTGTTCTATACATCGGTGTCTCTTTTGTTGTCTCGTATACAGGGTTATTGTTACCATCTTTCTAAATTCCATATATATGCGTTAGTATTGGAGAAGGAAATGGCAACCCACTCCAGTGTCCTTGCCTGGAGAATCCCAGGGACGGTGGAGCCTGATGGGCTGCCGTCATGGGGTTGCACAGAGTTGGATACGACTGAAGTGACTTAGCAGCAGCAGCAGCATACTGTATTGGTATTTTTCTTTCCTGGCTTACTTCACTCTGTATAATAGGCTCCAGTTTCATCCACCTCATTAGAACTGATTCAAATGTATTCTTTTTAATGGCTGAGTAATACTCCATTGTGTATATGTACCACAGCTTTCTTATCCATTCATCTGCTGATGGGCATCTAGGTTGTTTCCATGACCTGGCTATTATAAACAGTGCTGCGATGAACATTGGGGTACACGTATCTCTTTCAATTCTGGTTTCCTCAGTGTGTATGCCCAGCAGTGGGATTGCTGGGTCATAAGCAAGTTCTATTTCCAGTTTTTTAAGGAATCTCCACACTGTTCTCCATAGTGGCTGTACTAGTTTGCATTCCCACCAACAGTGTAAGAGGGTTCCCTTTTCTCCACACCCTCTCCAGCATTTATTGCTTGTAGACTTTTGGATTGCAGCCATTCTGACTGGCGTGAAATGGTACCTCATAGTGGTCTTGATTTGCACTTCTCTGATAATGAGTGATGTTGAGCATCTTTTCATGTGTTTGTTAGCCATCTGTATGTCTTCTTTGGAGAAATGTCCATTTAGTTCTTTGGCCCATTTTTTGATTGGGTCATTTATTTTTCTGGAATTGAGCTGCAGGAGTTGCTTGTATATTTTTGAGATCAGTTGTTTGTCAGTTGCTTCATTTGCTATTATTTTCTCCCATTCTGAAGGCTGTCTTTTCACCTTGCTTATAGTTTCCTTTGTTGTCGAGAAGTTTTTAAGTTTAATTAGTTCCCATTTGTTTAGTTTTGCTTTTATTTCCAATATCCTGGGAGGTGGGTCATAGAGGATCCTGCTGTGATGTATGTTGGAGAGTGTTTTGTCTATGTTCTCCTCTAGGCGTTTTACAGTTTCTGGTCTTACATTTAGATCTTTAATCCATTTTGAATTTATTTTTGTGTATGGTGTTAGAAAGTGTTCTAGTTTCATTCTTTTACAAGTGGTGGACCAGTTTTCCCAGCACCACTTGTTAAAGAGATTGTCTTTAATCCATTGTATATTCTTGCCTCCTTTGTCAAAGATAAGGTGTCCATAGATGCGTGGGTTTATCTCTAGGCTTTCTATTTTGTTCCATTGATCTATATTTCTGTCTTTGTGCCAGTACCATACTGTCTTGATGACTGTGGCTTTGTAGTAGAGCCTGAAGTCAGGCAGGTTGATTCCTCCAGTTCCATTCTTCTTTCTCAAGATTGCTTTGGCTATTCGAGGTGTTTTGTATTTCCATACAAATTGTGAAATTATTTGTTCTAGCTCTGTGAAAAATACTGTTGGTAGCTTGATAGGGGTTGCATTGAATCTATAGATTGCTTTGGGTAGTATACTCATTTTCACTATATTGATTCTTCCAATCCATGGAACATGGTATATTTCTCCATCTATTAGTGTCTTCTTTGATTTCTTTCACCAGTGTTTTATAGTTTTCTAAATATAGGTCTTTAGTTTCTTTAGGTAGATATATTCCTAAGTATTTTATTCTTTTCATTGCAATGGTGAATGGAATTGTTTCCTTAATTTCTCTTTCTGTTTTCTCATTATTAGTGTATAGGAATGCAAGGGATTTCTGTGTGTTGATTTTATATGCTGCAACTTTACTATATTCATTGATTAGTCCTAGTAATTTTCTGGTGGAGTCTTTAGGGTTTTCTATGTAGAGGATCATGTCATCTGCAAACAGTGAGAGTTTTACTTCTTCTTTTCCAATTTGGATTCCTTTTATTTCTTTTTCTGCTCTGATTGCTGTGGCCAAAACTTCCAAAACTATGTTGAATAGTAGTGGTGAAAGTGGGCACCCTTGTCTTGTTCCTGACTTTAGAGGGAATGCTTTCAATTTTTCACCATTGAGGATAATGTTTGCTGTGGGTTTGTCATATATAGCTTTTCTTATGTTGGGGTATGTTCCTTCTATTCCTGCTTTCTGGAGAGTTTTTTTTTTTATCAAAAATGGATGTTGAATTTTGTCAAAGGCTTTCTCTGCATCTATTGAGATAATCATATGGTTTTTATTTTTCAATTTGTTAATGTGGTGTATTACATTGATTGATTTGCAGATATTGAAGAATCCTTGCATCCCTGGGATAAAGCCCACTTGGTCATGGTGTATGATCTGTTTAATGTGTTGTTGGATTCTGATTGCTAGAATTTTGTTAAGGATTTTTGCATCTATGTTCATCAGTGATATTGGCATCTTGCTGCCTTTTCATACTGTTCATGGCATTCTCTAGGCAAGAATGCTGAAGTGGTTTGTCATTCCCTTCTCCAGTGGACCACATTTCATCCAAACCCTCCACCAGGACCCATCTGTCCTGAGTGACCCTACATGGCATGGACCATAATTTCATTGAGGTAGACAAGGCTGTGGTCCATGTGATCAGTTTGGTTAGTTTTCTGTGGTTGTGGTTTTCATCCTGTCTACCCTCTGATGGATGAGGACAGGGGGCTTCTGGAAGCTTCCTGATGGGAGGGACTGGCTGTGGGGAAAACTGGGTCTTCCTCTGGTGGGCAAAGCCATGATCAGTAAATCTTTAATAACATTTTCTCTTGGTGAGCGGGAACTATGTTCCCTCCCTGTAGTTTGGCCTGAGGCCAAACTATGGTAGGGGTAATGGAGACCTCCTTTAAAAGGATTTATGCCAACAGCTCCCAGGATTCTTGTAGTCAGTACCCCAAAACCCATGGCAGGCCACTCAACCACTCCTCCACCAGAAACTCCCTTGCACACACATGCAATTCTGGCTCAGTCTCTTGTGGGGTTAAATATGAATAACCTCAGATATGCAGATGACACCACTCATTGCATAAAGTAAAAGGAACTAAAATGCCTCTTGATGAAGGTGAAAGAGATAAGTGAAAAGGCTGACTTAAGACTCAACATTCAAAAAAGGAAGATCATGGCATCCAGTCCCATCACGTTATGGCAAATAGATGGGGAAACAATGGAAACAGTGACAGACTTTATATTCTTGGGCTCCAATATCACTGCAGATGGTGACTGCAGCCATGAAAATAAAAGAGGCTTGCTTCTTGGGAGAAAAGCTATGACCAACCTAGAGAGCATATTAAAAAGCAGAGACATTATTTTGCCAACAAAGGTCAGTATAGTCAAAGCTATGGTTTTTCCAGTAGTCAAGTACAGATGTGAGAGTTGGACCATAAAGAAGGGTGGGTGCCAAAGAATTGATGCTTTGAACTGTGGTGTTGGAGAAGACTCTTGAATGTACCTTTAATTGCAAGGAGATCATATTATTCAATCCTAAATGGAATCAATCCTGAATATTCACTGGAAAGACTGATGCTGAAGCTCCAATACTTTGATCACCTGATGCGAAGAGCCGACTCATTGGAAAAGACCCTGTTGTTGGGAAAGATTGTGGGCAGGAGGGGAAGGGAACAACAGAGGATGAGGTGGTTGGATAGCATCATCAACTCAATGTGCATGAGTTTGGGCAGGCTCTGGTAGATGGTGAAGGATAGGGGGGCCTGGTGTGTTGTAGTCCATGGGGTCACAAAGAGTCAGACATGGCCAAGAGACTGAATAACAACAATGTAAATTTTACAATTAAATAAATCATATAATACAGATGCTGTAATACATCAACGTTTTTAATACTTGTGCTATTGTTCAATGTGAATATAGTTTAAGTATTTATCTAACTTATCCTCCCTTTTTGGATATTCGGGTTAATTTAATTTTCCTGGTATAAAGAAAAATCCATAAATTTTGCATTACTACTCTTATGTCCTTAAGATAAATTCCTGGAAATGGAATTTTAGGTCACATAGTAAGCCTATTTTTACATCTATACCTATATCATTATTATTAATATCTATTTCTGAATCTGTGCTTCCCAGGTGGTGCAGTGATAAAGAATGCACTTGCCAATGCAGGAGACTCGGGAAACAAGGGAAAATGCAAGGAAATTCCAGAGAAATATCTACTCCTGCATCATTGACTATGCTAAAGCCTTTGTGTGTGACTGTGTGTGTCACAATAAACTGTGGAAAATTCTTAAAAAGATGGGAATATTAGACAACCTTACCTGCCCCCTGAGAAACCTGCATGCAGATCAAGAAGCAACAGAACCAGACATGGAACAACAGACTGGTTCCAAATGTCAAGGCTGTATATTGTCACCCTGCTTATTTAACTTCTATGCAAAGTACATCATGCAAAATGCTGGGCAGGATGAATCGCAAGCTGGAATCAAGATTGCCCGGAGAAATACCACAACCCCAGATATGCAGATACAACTCTAATGGCAGAAAGTGAAGAACAATTAATGAGCCTCTTGATAAAGATGAAAGAGGAGAGTGAAAAAGCTGGCTTAAAACTCACCATTCAAAGACTAAAGATCACGACATCTAGTCCCATCACTTCCTGGCCAAAAGATGGGGAAACAGTGGAAGCAATGACAGACTTTATATTCTTGAGCTCCAAAATCACTGCAGACATTGACTGCAACCATGAAATTAAAAGAGACTTGCTCCTTGGAAGAGAAGCTATGAAAAACCTAGACAGGATATTGAAAAGCATAGACATTACTTTGCCAACAAAGGTCAGTATAGTCAAAGCTATGGTTTTTCCAGTAGTCATGTATGGATGTGAGAACTGGACCATAAAGAAGGGTGGGTGCCAAAGAATTGATGCTTTGAACTGTGGTGTTAGAGAAGACTCTTGAGAGTCCAGTGGACTGCAAGGAGATGAAAACAGTCAATCCTAAATGAAATCAACCCTGAATATTCATTGGAGAAACTGATGATAAAGCTGAAGCTCCAATATTTTGGCTACCTGATGCAAAGGACTGATTCACTGGAAGACTGATGTTGGGAAGGAGTAAGAGCAAGAGGAAGAGGGACTGACAGAGGATGAGATGGTTGGATGACAGCACCAATTCAATGAACATGATTATGAGCAAATCTGGGAGATAGTGAAGAACAAGAAGCTGCAGTCCATGGGGTTGCAAAGAGTCAGACACAACTTAGAGACTAAACAACAACAACATGAGACATGGGTTCGATCCCTGGGTCAGGAAGATCCCATGGAGGAAATGATAACCCATCCCAATATTCCTCCCTGGAGAATTTCATGGACAAAGGGTCCTGGCAAAAATTTGGACATGACTGAGCACATGTGTGTGAACATTTGTGAATCTATACCTAAATCTATAACTACATCAACATAAACAAACAATACTTCAAAAAAAATTACAGCATTTCTATACCCATCAATATAATATGACAAAGCAGTGGATACTTCCTTTTGGACATAATTAATTAATTTTTTCTGTTCTGAAGTTTTAAATGTTTGTAACATCTCACCTGTTTTTGTTTATCTTTATGGTTTCTGCCTTGGTATCATGCCTAGGAAAACTTCCCCTTACTTGACTGAACAATAATTCTTCTATTTTCTTTACATGCAGAAAAACACTTTTCATGGCTTCCCCAGCATAACAAATTTAATTTGTATCACAGAAACAGCTAGGCATAGATGGAAATAGTACTCTTACTTTTTGGTAGATTAACTGGGGAATCTCCAGTTAGGAAATTTCAGTTCAATTGATGTAACATTTATCCATATATTTAAAAAAATACTAGGTGGATCAGAATACTTTAATTGGATGAGATAGTTAAGTGGGCGTAAATTATCTTACATGGTTTCCCCTACCCTAGACTCTACTCTTAATGGACAGTTTGGGTTTTGTGAGGTGGAGAAGAGGGAAGTTAATGTTAGGGACAGAGTAAAAGGATAGAAGAGTAGCATTCCGTACTGGGAGTAAAAACGTATATAAGGGAAAGGAAATGTTTAAGAAACATTTGATTTCATTAAAAAGGTATCAAATCTTGCATCATGACCTCAGTCATTGAATTTTACCAGTTAATTTTTCATACTGTGTGACTGTTCAGATAACACATAGTCCTTCAATACTTGGACTTAGGAGTCCAGATACTCTGTCTCTCCCATTCCCTACTACTCTAAAGTTGAATGTGTGAATTTTTAAAAAATTGTGACTAAATACTCTCATTTTCTTAATTTGTAAAATTTAGAGTAGGTTAGGATTTAAAGTTCTCTTTTGAAGAAGAACAACTTTAAAATTTAAGAAAAATATCAATGTTCATGCTCATTATCCTGAGCAAGTAGAAAAAAAATCATGAGGAAAATGCCCATTCTAACAAGAGATAAAAATTACCAAAAATATCTTATTTACAAAATCCCAAGTTGAAAGGTTACTGGTAAGTCACAATTAATGACACTAATTCTTCAGAACAGAATAATGTTAACATCATAGTTCTTAAGAAAACTCAGATACTAGTAATTGTAAACAAAAATAATCTAATAGCTACAAGACCTGGTTCTAAAAGATCTTTTTTTGGCAATGGTATTTAAAGAGAGTAATAAAGAGGCTCCTCAAAAGATGGAAGCAAAGCTTAAACTATCCAAACAGAATTTTAACTAGTGGATGATTTACATAAAAATATGGTATTTTAATGATTTATTTGTTCATTCAATAAATATTTACAGGTTTTATATACTATGCCAAACCCATTCTAAGGATTTGGCCCCTATATCAGAGAAAAACATACTGACCATATTAAAATATCCATAACCTTTCCAGATAAGTTTTAATGGCCTTAAAATAATTGTTTTTCTCTTCAGATATCATTATTATATCTTGTTTTTTAACCCCAAATTTAATATAAATATTTATATTTATCATAACCCCCCTTCCCTTGTTATGAATATGTTTTTCAAATGAACTGAGATATTATCATAAATTATATTTTAAAGTAGATTTTCTTTATTGACTCCCACCTCTCTTTAATAACATCTTGGCAATGTTGTTAATCTAAGGATGGAATTCTGTTGTTGGTGTTATGTAAAATTACAGGACATCATAACAGTCCCACATTATACTTAAGAGTTATTCCATTCTCCCAAATGATTAGGGAGAATGGCATTAAAACATATATATATATATATATATATATATATATATATATATATATATATATAAAAGAGTTATTCCATTCATTGATTGCAGTTAAGAGGAGATACAAAAGAGAAGCCAGTTAGGCAACATATGTCTTTAAGTGGAATCCGCCTGCCACGCGAGAGACCTGGGTTCGATCCCTGGGTTGGAAAGATCCCCTGAAAGAGGGTATGGTAACCCACTCCAGTATTCTAGCGTGGAGAATCCCCATGAACAGAGGAGCCTTGCAGGCTACAGTCCATGGGGTCGCAAAGAGTCAGATAGAATGAGTGACTAAGCATAGCATAGCATAGCATAGCATAGCATAAGAATAAGATGGAGTCCAAAGTATCATAAATAAGAAAGTATATACTTTAATTGAAATCTACTTTTTTTGTTGTTGTTCAGTCACCAAGTCGTGTCCAAATCTTCACGACCCCGTGGACTGCAGCACACCAGGCTTCCCTGTGCCATTTTTGGCACATAAGTGTAAAAGTATTTTGAATTCGTATATATTCAGATCAGATCAGATCAGATCAGTCACTCAGTCATGTCCGACTCTTTGCGACCCCATGAATCGCAGCACGCCAGGCCTCCCTGTCCATCACCAACTCCCAGAGTTCACTCAGACTCATGTCCATTGAGTCAGTGACGCCATCCAGCCATCTCATCCTCTGTCGTCCCCTTCTCCTCCTGCCCCCAATCCCTCCCAGCATCAGAGTCTTTCCCAATGAGTCAACTCTTCGCATGAGGTGGCCAAAGTACTGGAGTTTCAGCTTCAGCATCATTCCTTCCAAAGAAATCCCAGGGCTGATCTCCTTCAGAATGGACTGGTTGGATCTCCTTGCAGTCCAAGGGACTCTCAAGAGTCTTCTCCAACACCACAGTTCAAAAGCATCAATTCTTCAGTGCTCAGCCTTCTTTACAGTAACTAATTATATTTGATGATCACATATAAAATAGAAATAATTGATGGCAAGTTTCATAGTCACTGCAAAATTGTAGAAAAATAAAAACTTGTTAAAAGCACTGTACTCAAAAGTGTAGGAGTTACAATAAATTTGAAAAATTGGACTTTTATTAATAGTCTCACATACCTGAGATAAAAGATTATGAACTGAAAATAAATGTTTAACACTGTCAAACTCTATACTGTGAGTTCTTGTTTTCTGCTTTCTCTCAATTTGTTTTTTGAGCGAACTGTTCCTTTACCATTGTACACTCTGAATCAGCCCAAAACCTGGTTCATAGCAGGTGTGCAGTAAATATTTGCTAAATTAATGAAAGTGTGGGAAAATAAATGGAAATTAAAAAAACATAAGAATTGGCAATAGCTTTTTATTCTAAGTTGTAAAATGTGGATTAAAACACCCTTTTTGGTACAGCCATTTTCTAAGTAGCATACTATGTTCTTGATTTACTTCTTAAATTTATTGTTGATTAATTAAAATTAATTATCTGAAAAAAGATATTAGATTTTCCCTTCATGGAAGGGCATGGATTTCTCTAAAGTTTTTTGCATGTATTTCTTTAATTTATTATCAAATAGATCACCATGCTTATTTAACTTATATGGCGAGCACATCATGAGAAACACTGGGCTGGAAGAAGCACAAGCTGGAATCAAGATTGCTGGGAGAAGTGTCAATAACCTCAGATACACAGATGACACCACCCTTATGGCAGAAAATGAAGAAGAACTAAGGAGCCTCTTGATGAAAGTGAAAGAGGAGAGTGAAAAAGTTGGCTTAAAGCTCAACATTCAGAAAACAAAGATCGTGGCACCATCACTTCATGGCAAATAGATGGAGAAACAGTGGAAACAGTGACAGACTTTACTTTTTTGGGCTCCAAAATCACTATGGATGGTGGCTGCAGCCATGAAATTAAAAGATGCTTACTCCTTGGAAGGAAAGTTATGACCAATCTAGACAGCATATTAAAAAGCAGAGATATTACTTTGCCAACAAACGTTCATCTAGGCAAGGCTATGGTTTTTCCAGTGGTCATGTATGGATGTGAGAGTTGGACTATAAAGAAAGCAGAGCACCGAAGAATTGATGCTTTTGAACTGTGGTGTTGGAGAAGACTCTTGAGAGTCCCTTGGACTGCAAGGAGATCCAACCAGTCCATCCTAAAGGAGATCAGTCCTGGATGTTCATTGGAAGGACTGATGTTGAAGCTGAAACTCCAATACTTTGGCCACCTGATGCTAAGAGCTAACTCATTTGAAAAGACCCTGATGCTGGGAAAGATTGAGAGTGGGAGGAGAAGGGGATGACAGAGGATGAGGTGGTTAGATGGCATCACTGGCTCAATAGCCATGAGTTTGAGTAAACTCCGGGAGTTGGTGATGGACAGGGAGGCCTGGTGTGATGCAATCTATGGGGTCACAAAGAGTCGGACATGACTGAGCTAATGAACTGAACTGAGATATTAAAAAAACTTGTTACTTATTAAAGTGTGTCTTAGTCATTCAGTAGTGCCTATTACTTATTGAAACAACACAGTAAAAAGTTATATTTTAAGAGGCTAGTGGTATAACTGTTTTATTAACTACCTTCAAATTAGATTTCAATGAAATCAAGTCTCGAAAGTGGTTTTCGATTAATACATTGTGGTTTAATCCCACAATTTCCTAGCATCTATTCATTGTGGTTAAGTCGTTCTTAAATCTTTGAGAAGATGGCATAAAATAATGATGACTTATTTTTACATTAAAATACATGAATAAATAGATGGATATATTTATATGCGTAATATAAATTTAATATCATCAATTTGGGTGATAATTCATTATAGCAGTCAGCACAGAAAATACCTTTTAATTCACCTAGGATCTAGATGATGTGTCTAGAAAAGGAAAATCTAAGAAACACTTTCTGCAAATAATGACCAAATAATAAAACATCTTATTTAAATATCTGATCAAATTTATAAAAGTACATTTCTCCCAGTAACCTTTTAATTTTTTTGTGTGTGTTAGTGAAAATCAATGAGCATTTTATTACCTACATGTGCCTTCATAAAATCAGCTTGGATGTTTATAGAATGAACCAAACATTGACTGACCCAATCTCCTCATGACACATCTGCAGAAATAAAGAAAACACAAGGCCAACCGACAAGTGTAGTAAATATAACATGCATGTCCACCTATGACCCACCTGTTTTCTCATGCTGTGCAAAGTAGATGCCAATCTTGGGTCATAAGAAGCTGTTGCAGTATATATTCCACAAAAGCCTGAAGCACAGGCCTCCTTCTGGAGGCATAAACATGTGTGACGATGTCATCATCTAATTGCTTTCCTCTGCGAAAAATAGATGATAACCTCAAATAATGTGACTAATTTTCTATTATTAACCTCAGATCACTTGGTTTAATTTCTTTATTCATGAAATGAAACTTGACATTCAAAATCTTTAGTTTTGTTATTTGCTCAGGTGTTTCCAATCAGGAGAGAAAAGATATTTTGTCAAATTCAAAAGAACTTGATTTATGAGATATGAAAACCCAAAACAGAAAGCAACTCAGTCACTCTGGCATTGTTTGTCATTCAGCTATTAATGCTTCTTATCATTGATTGCATTAGCATAAAAGTATCTTTAAGCTAGGATAAAATTGCATAGAAATACACACACACGGAAATGAATGCATGTAAAAAGTGGTGAAATTGGATAGCATTTATAGTCTGCTGCTACTGCTAAGTCGCTTCAGTCGTGTCCGACTCTGTGCGACCCCATAGACGGCAGCCCACCAGGCTCCCCCATCCCTAGGATTCTCCAGGCAAGAACACTGGAGTGGGTTGCCATTTCCTTCTCCAATGCATGAGAGTGAAAATTGAAAGTGAAGTCGCTCAGTCTCTTCGTGACCCCATGGACTGCAGCCTACCAGGCTCGTCCACCCATGGGATTTTCCAGGCAAGAGTACTGGAGTGGGTTGCCATTGCCTTCTCCGATTTATAGTCTAGCTAACAGTATTAAATCAATGTCAGTTTCCTGATTTTGATATTGTTCTATAGTTTTATATGATGAACTATTAGGCAAAGCTGGTTGAAGGGTATAAAAGACTCTGTGCATTATTATTTTTCTAATTCCTGTAACTGTATAATTATTTCAAAATGAAAAGCTTTAAGAAAAAGACATCTTGGGAGGGAGCTTATTTGATGAAAATGTCCCTGGATCAAGAATTAGAAACACATAAGCCTTGAGCAAGTCACATAACCTCAGGTCTATGTTTCATTCTTTGTAAAAATGTAGTGAATGGATTAAAGTATTAGTGGGGATGCTTTAAATTTATAATTAAGATTCTAATTTGAACAGCAGAATTGATGAAAAACTTGTGGTCCAGAAAACCTTTTTCAGCTGATCAAAATTTTTCATAAAATAATTTTCTAAAGGTAAGAATATTTGAAACAAAACTGCTCTAAAAATATAGCCATTCAAGTGAATAATATTTCAGGAACTTTTACTATAGTGGCTGTCTATATAAGTGAGAATATCCTCTGGAGAAGGAAAGGGCAACCCACTTCAGTACTCTTGCCTGGAAAATCCCATGGATGGAGCAGCCTGGCGAGCTACAGTCCATGGGCTTGCAAAAAGTTGGACACGACTTCACTTTCATTTTCATGTACAAACACACTCATTAAGCTATACTTGTCCTTACAGTCTGCTAATGTAGGTAATCTGTTAATGTTGTAGCCATGTTATTAAAATTACATGTGATAATAAAAATTTCACTAAATTTTAGCCCATATGAACACGAGAGATTAAAAAAAGGATGTCCTAAAAATGCACATTTTACAAAGTTCAAAATTTTCAATGTTTAATTTTTAGAATAAAAATTTTCCCATCATTTATTTTTGAAAGTCATTTTTAGAAATGACGCTCATAGCACTTTCTGAAAGTCAGTAACTGAATGTACATTGTGCCGTTTAATCCTCAACACAAAATAGGAAATAGGTTTTATTATTCCCCAAAGGATGCAAGCAGAGTTTACAACAGTGACGAAGATCTTACAGCTGCTAAGTGGTGGAGCTGAGAGAAGACTTGTCTGACTCTCAGTGTGATGCTCTTTCCGCTGAGCCACTTTGTCCCTGAAGTATGAGGATATAAACTTGCCTTTGCTGCACAACTTTGTTCAATCTTTCAGGCATCTATTGTCTACTGTAAATATGTGCTCCTGAATCCCATGAATTCTTAACCTAGCCACACATCTTTCCAGTTTGTACTGTAACTTGTTTTCCAATTTTTGTTACTTCTTGTAGACATAGGATCAAGGTTAAATTTCATGTATCAATTTTCAGATATTCAGTTTTAAATCCTCAAGTTGAGTTCATTTCCAGACACCGGTAAAGCATAGCATTTAATGGTGTAGGCTTTGGAGACGATAGACTTAGAATGAATTCCAACCAATGTTATTTATTGAAAACTTGTTAAAATGCTCAAAGTCCTAATTTCCTCATCTGTTATAGAAGGAATTGTATCTACCTCAAAGGGTTATTACGAGTTAAATGAGTTCACTTAAAAGGCTTTACATCCTGACCGGTTCATGCTACTCACTGATGGCTGTGATTATTGTTCTTAAATAATACATGAATAGTTAGATGGAAATGTGTGCCCTGTGAATCTATTATGTAATTGAAAAAATGTTATGTTGTATTAGTTTCAGGTGTACGGCAAAGAGATTCATTTATACATATACATGTATTTATTCCTTTTCAAATTCTTTTCCCATGTAGAATATTAGTGAATATTGAGCAGAGTTTCCTGTGTGATACAGTAGGACATCACTGATTATCTATTTTAAACATATCAGATATACATGTCAATCCCAAACTCCCAATCTATTATGTAATTTTATCACAGACTTGAAAGCAGAAAATGTATTAATAAAATAATTTCAGTTTTTGGAATCTCCCAACTTGGCCAAATCTGAAAATTTCCAACTATGTAGTGAATTATGGATAATAAATCTATTATTAGTGTTTTTTTTTATGTGAAAAATATATGTCTTCAGGTGAAATTTCACCTCTAGATGATTCATAGCTTTCTGATCATTTAAGGGTTCGTTGCATAGGTCTTCCCTAGTAGCTCAGATGGTAAAGAATCTGCCTGCAATGCAGCAGACCCCGGTTCAATCTTGGGTCAGGAAGATCTGCTGGAGAAGGGATAGGCTACCCACTCCTGTTTTCTTGGGCTTTCTGGTGGCTCAGCTGGTAAAGAATTTGCCTGCAATGTGGGAGACCTGGGTTCTATCCCTGGATTAAGAAGATCCCCTGGAGAAGGGAAAGATTACCCACTCCAGTATTCTGGCCTGGAGAATTCCATGGACTGTATAACCCATAGGGTTGCAAAAAGTCAGACACAGCTGAGTGACTTTCATAGGCTGAGCAACTTTCATAGGCCTAAGGTCAAATTATACTGCAAAAGGAGGGGCACGTTTGTATTACCAGCTTCCATGATTGTGGGGAGATGCTTTCTGTCCTTTAGTTTGCCTTAAGAAAGTCTCTATACCATTCTGTGGGATTCCCAATACATAGGACAAGCCAGAGAAAAATTCATATAAGGATTTGGATAGACTCTGTTTTGAAGACAGGGATGGTTCTAAAGCATCTGACACCCTGTTGGATTCAGTTCTGCAATGTTGTATTTCAAGACCATTACCTTTATAAAAGTCCACACTGCGATGTTATAGTTGGATATTATGTGGATGACACATAAGAACTGAATCATTTTCTATAACATCTTGGAGTCTTACAGAGCCAACTGAGTAAAATCATAACAAAGTGTCTCATAATAATAATATCTTAGAAAGATCAATATTTCAGTGATACTCACATTTTAAACAGGATATGAATTTCTATAGTGACATTCCAACTCAGTAGGAATTAAGATAAAGTGACGTTTGAGGTCAACCTCGTCTTTTAGAATAAGTAGTGAAAATAAATAATCTGAATAAAAAAGACTTTCATATAATCTTTCTGTTCTAACAATTTCTGTTCTGTGTATGTGATGTATTTGCTAAAGAATTTGAAATTATAAGAAAGTTTCTCTGGTGATTGAAAATATTTTGAAATATTTGATGATAATGACACTAATGACAAAATGAAAAGTAAGCAAGGAGTTGATCCTCTCATCACACAGTTAGGTACTTCTCACTGTGATTTTGGATCTTAAATATAATCATTATATGATCAGAAACCAGAGGGAAGCAAGCAATACAAAACTGTATGCTAAGATTTTTGAATCAAGAAATATGACTTCAATAATAATAGAAAATAAGAATATGTTGTTATATGAACTTCTGTGCATATCAAAGTTTTTTTGGGGGGGTTACATAGAGAATATGCACACAAATATCTTGGGAAGAAAACTCTCTAATGTCTGCTAGAGTTATACTAGTAAGTTTTATCATAATCAAAGAAAACAATAACACTTTTGACAGATTTTAGTCATAAAAAGTTTTTGGTATATAAAATTTAACTATTGGAATTTAAACCTGGAAATTACCGTAGAATTGTGATAGTACAAGTTTAGTGCAAAATTTAAAAAAACACATCAAATTACATAGCAAAACATAGTTAGATGTGTTGCTAGGTTTTTAGAGTCAAGAGAGCTATTAAAGAGTAATATATACATTTATATATATATATATCCTATATATATCCTATTATATATAAATGTATATAATATATACATTTACAAAAAGATGATGTAGGATAAATATCAACACAAAGAAGGAAAATCTCTTTAATAATGGGAACCAAGTAAACAAAAAAGAGAGATTATGTCACTATTTAGAAAAATTTCAGAGAGAAATCTCCAGCATAAAAATCCTAAAAAATATTTGTCTATTTTTATACGTATAATAATGATGTATATATGTTCCTTAAAGATATCATCTCATCCATTCAGTAGTTGGATGCTAATATCAGTAACATATTTTCCAAAAACACTAATTTGGAAAGAAGGGTGCACTCCAATGTTCACAGCAGCATTATTTACAATTGCCAAAGTATGGAAGCAACCTGTGTCCATCAAAAGATGAACAGAAGGTGTAGTTCATCAAAAGATGAATATATATTTGTTGTATATATACAATATACACACACATGTGCACACACACACAGTGGAATAATACTTAGCCATAAAAAAGAATGGAATTTGCAACAACATGGACAGACTTGGAGGGTCTTAAGCTAAGTGAGGTGTCAGGCAGAGAAAGATAAATACTGTATGATAGCACTTTTATGTGGAATCTAAAAAATAAAACAATTTAGTAAATATAACAAAAAAGAAGCAGACTCACAGATCTAGAGAACAAACCAGTGGATACCAATGGGGTGAAGAAAGGGTGGAATGGGCAGAATAGGGGTAGTGGTTTAGAGGCATAAATGACTGTGTATAAAATAAATAAGCTATAGGGACGTAGTACACAACCCAGGGCAAATAGCCCATAGTTTATAATAACTATAAATGGAACATAAGCTTAAAAGTGTGAATCACTGTGTTGTACACTTGAAACATGTATTTTACATCTACTACACCTTCTGTTTTATTGACTATCCCAAAGCCTTTGACTAAGTGGATCACAATGAACTGTGGAAAATTATTGAAGAGATAGGAATATCAGACCACTTGACATGCCTCCTGAGAAATCTGTATGCAGGTCAAGAGCAACAGTTAGAACTGGATATGGAACAACAGACTGGTTCCAAATCGGGAAAGGAGTACATCAAGGCTGTATATTGTCATCCTGCTTATTTAATTTATATGCAGAGAACATCATGCGAAATGCCAGGCTGGATGAAGGATAAGCTGGAATCAAGATTGCAGGGAGAAATGTCAATAACCTGACATGCAGATGACATCACCCTTATGGCAGAAAGTGAAGAAGAACTAAAGAGCATCTTGATGAAAATGAAAGAGGAGAGGGAAAAAGTTGGCTTAACACTCAACATTCAGAAAACTAAGATCATGGCATCGGGTCCCATCACTTCTTGCAAATAGATGGGGAAACAATGGCAACACTGAGAGACTTTATTCTTTTGGGCTCCAAAATCACTGCAGATGGTGACTACAACCATGAAATTAAAAGGTGCTTACAGCTATGACCAACCTAGACAGAATACTAAAAAGCAGAGACATTTGTTTGCCAACAAAGGTCCGTCTAGTCAAAGCTATGGTTTTTCCAGTAATGTATGGATGTGAGAGTTGGACTATAAAGAAAGCTGAGCGCCAAAGAATTGATGCCTTTGAACTATGGTGTTGTAGAAGACTCTTGAGAGTCCCTTGGACTGCAAACAGATCCAACCAGTGCATCCTAAAGGAAACCAATCTTGAATATTCATTGGAAGGACTGATGCTGAAGCTGAAACTCCCAACACTTTGGTCACCTGATGAGAAGAACTGACTCACTTGAAAAGATCCTGATGCTGGGAAAGATTGAAGGTGGGAGGAGGAGGGGACGACAGAGGATGAGATGGTTGGATGGCATCACTGACTCAATGCACATGAGTTTGAGTAGGCTCTGGGAGCTGGTGATGGACAGGGAGGCCTGGCTTGCTATGGTCCATGGGGTCACAGAGTTGGACACAACTGAGCGACTGAACTGAACTGATACCTCAATAAATATACACCTGGGTTTCCTTGGAGACTCAAGATGGTAAAAAAAAATGTGTCTGCAATGCAGGAGACCTGGGTTTGATCCCTGTGTTGGGAAGATACCCTGGAGGAGGGAATGGCTACCCATTCCAGTATTCTTGCCTGGAGAATTCCATGGACAGAGGAGCCTGGAAGGGACACAGTCCATGGAGTTGCAAAGAGCTGGACATCACTGAATGACTAACACTTTCACATATCTCAATAAAAATAATAAAAGGAAGAATGATGTGTTTTCAATTAATATTTCTAAACATCAAAACTGATATGCATTCCATTTTTACCAATTTCCTTAAAAAATTCTCCTCAATGTTGGGAACTATTTCTGCCTGAGTTTAGTGATTCTCAGGATTTAGGGGAGAAAAAGCTAATTAATATTATATTTTATTCATATATTTAGGGATATATATCTATAGATTCTAAATGTGTAAATAAAAGAAGTTTTGCATTGTGTTATTATAATCATCTAAATCATTTATGGAATTGGCAGGGAACATTGATAAATATATAAACTGAAACAATAGCAATTAGAGGAATGTTAGAAGAATGTTACATGAGACATTTAAGACATGGAAACTATAAGAAATTACACATAAATGTGATTGTTTTGACTTTTTAACTTATTCTAAACAACAATTTGAGTTAGCTAACATGGAACTGTGACTGACAAATTTTATTTTCAGCAGGAGGAGCAACACCGAACATTTGCCTTAAAGATGGCCCAGGTTGCTGCTGTTGCTGCTAAGTCGCTTCAGTCGTGTCTGACTCTATGCGACCCCATAGACAGCAGCCCCCAGGCTCCCCCATCCCTGAGATTCTCCAGGCAAGAACCAATACAATATTGTAAAGTAATTAGCCTCTAATTAAAATAAATAAATTTAATTAAAAAAAAAAAAAAGAATACTGGAGTGGGTTGCCATTTCCTTCTCCAGTGCATAAAAGTGAAAAGTGAAGGAGAAGTCGCTCAGTCATGTCTGACTCTTCACGACCCCATGGCCTGCAGCCCACCAGGCTCCTCCGTCCATGGGATTCTCCAGGCAAGAGTGCTGGAGTGGGTTGCTATGTCCTTCTCCTCATTTTTTCTTTGTGATGGGAGAGATTAGCTATATTGTTATTTTAGAAAAATTGCATTCCTTTTCTCTTTTGTCACACATACACACCCTATGTCTTCCTGTTCTCCCCCCCATATTTTTATATTATTTTTTGAATTCTTTTTAATATGCCATATATTTGGTTTATTTGTTTTATTACTATCTTTCTTATCTAGAATGTAAACTCCAGGTCCAAGGATCTTTATCTGTTTTGTTAATTGATGCATTCCAAATATCTAGATGATTTCTGTCTCATCATAATCATTTAATAAATGATTATGTTAATAAAATCTATTAACTATTTGAAGTGCAACAATGCTTTTGTTAATGTCTAGTTATTAAAATCTGTAAACTGAATTACTCTTGATGCATTACAATACATGTGGGAGTAATCAAATACTAATCAACAAATTGCATTTTTAACAGGGTGCGTTACTACTCATAAAGGCTTCTCCGGTGGCTCAGCAGTTAAGAATCTGCCTGCAAAGCAGGAGACCCAGGTTCACTCCCCAGGTTGGGAAGATCCCTTGGAGAAGGGAATGGCTACCCACTCCAGTGTTCTAGCCTGGAGAATTCCAGGGACAGAGGAGCCTGATAGGCTATAGTCCATGGTGTTGCAAAGAGTCAGATTGGACTCAGCAGCTGAGCACCACCAGCAACATTTCTATTAATAATGCAGAATCTTCTTTTCTGGTGTTCTGCCACAGCCTTTTCCACCTTCTCCACAGAAGTAGCACATAACTGTTTTTCCTTCACTGATTTCTGTGTAACAAATCTCCCTCTGCTTTTCATTTATCCTTTTTTAAAGACCTATATGCTCCTCTTTTTGCACCAAAGTCTACTCTATGATAGGGTAACGGTCTTAAAAAGGGAATTCCTAGTTACATTCCCTGACTCCCAGTTTTCCTTAAAAATGTCTGGGTATGAACTGAAAAATTCAAATAAAATTTTTTTACACTTCTGGAGGATTTGAAATGATATAGAAACATTGTTAAAATGTTGATTTAATTTTTGTGTGGTTTTATTCGGACACAGAGTATCTTTCTCTTTAACAAAATTTTTTCCACCTCCAAATCTACTCTTCTGTTAATTCAAACACTAGATGTCTCTCTAGTGCCAGTCTCGTTTTGCTACCCACAGGGGCTAGCTTAGCCTAGAGTTACTTATGCAGGATTTCAGAGCAAGGAGACATTTATTACAAGAAATCAGGGGCACTCGTGTCCTGTAATGTGTATCTTCTTAGATTCCATGTGTCCTTGTGGCTAAATTTTAGCTATGGACCTCTCTGACTTACAGATATGACTGATAATGCTATTTTCCATTTGCATTGAGGTAGAAAATACATGGAAGCCTCTCACAAGTATTATTTAATTTCATTCTGTTCTCACAGTAATCTTGAAAGCTAGATATTCTGATTATCTCAACTTTTACAACTAAAGAAACAGGACCACAAATGTTACAGAATATTTATAAGTTGTCATAGCAACCACTGACTGATCCCATGTATGTGTTAGTTGCTCAGTCTTGTCTGACTCTTTGCGACCACATGGACTCTACAGTGGGCTCCTCTGTCCATGGAATTCTCCAGGCAAGAATATTGGAGTGGATAGCCCTTTCCTTCTCTAGGGGATCTTCCCAACCTAGCGGTCGAACCTGGGTCTCCTGCATTGTAGGCAGGCTCTTTACCAGATATCTAAGCCACCAGGGAAGCTCTGAGGACTGACCCCATACTCACTCACTGATTCTGATTCTAAATTTTTTGATCATTCCTCTGAATAAAACTGTGTTTGCCTAGATGAGCACTTTTAGAGGATTCTTTATTACATATATTTTGATGGACTGTGGGTCAAATATATCCCTCCATATACCATAGCTTTGAATATACAAAATATAATCTGGATCATCTTTCAAGGCAGATGCTAGTTTTTTCCTTTCCTTTAGTCATATGAAGGTGTTACAGTTTATTGCATTTAATTATTTCATAAAACCCTACTAGAAGAACAAATGTTTTCACTAATACTTCTAAATTGGTTTAAATGCTCAAATAATATCTAGGGGTAAAAATGCGCCCCCCTCCCTTTAGTCTGAACCTTGAGTAACCCTGGTTTCTGATTAACTTTGAAGAGGTATACGTGTGAGGCTACATTCCTCTGTGTACTTTATTTGCTGCCAGGAGAAACATTTAATTTCCTGGTGGGAGAAAATTATCTTTAAAGGAAGAGTCCCATTCTTTCTATTGTTACTCTGAGGTTCCCTGGATGCTTTCAATCTCAGTAAAATACAAATAAGAACTCCATTAGGTTCTGGTTAAATAAATATATATAGGAAATGTTCCTTCTCACTAGTTTGTGTATTTTACATGATAATGAATCAGTCCTCTTTAGATATGTTAGTAACACCCGCCCATTTTGCAACTATATTTTAGGAAAGTTTTGGCTTTATTACTTTTCTTAAAAAGCACATTAAAATATAGAATGGTATAAAATTAACTGTAACCTTTGATCAGCAGTTCTATGTACTTTACAATTAAAGATTTAACAGTTACATATAAAACTCTTAATTAATTTTAAAATCTTGTGCAAGGAATGAACAGGAGCCTGCTACTTACAAGAGTTTAAAGTCCTGAACACTCAGTAAATCTTCCAAATTTTCTTCTTTAATATGAGAGTAAATGTTGCTTTTAAATTAGAAAAGGAGAAATATGATCATTTTTTTGTTCTGAAAACATAAATAAAAGCTGTCCATTTCCATGAACAATTCTAATTTTTATTCATGTTTTACTTTTATGTACAAATTATTTTAGCCATTGGCCAAGAATTTAATGATATTATTTTTACAACATTCTTGGGAGTTTTGACTTATTTTTCAAGTATTCCATGATGTAGATTCCTATATCTTCTTTTTCCTTCTCCTTTTATATAATGGATTTAGGTCCCCAGAGTTGATAGGCAGTTTGCCTGGTAGTCAAGACAATGACTGGTATTTGTAGATAGACCAAACTGTTTGAATTGTTTGGAGACAGACAGTCATTGTTTGAATCCTCATTTATTGCTAATATGATCATGGAAAAATTACCTAGCTGATCTATGGCTGTGTTTCCTCATCTACTAAATTTTATTAAAAACACTCAGAATTACAAGACTGGTTGGAATGATGAAGTGCAGTAATGTGTGTGATGCATTTAGCCGAGAGCATCAAATATGGTGAGTATTTAATAAATGGCCTAATTGTCATTGGTGGCACTTCTCTAGAAAATCATGTCAATTCCCATACCTGGTTGATCTCTTATCTAAACATTACATATTGTTACTTATTAGTCCATCAATAAAAAACATTTAAAATGTCTTTTCAGAGAATATCATAGTGAAGCTAAGATAAATGTGTTATTAATACACACCTATGATCTTCTCAGGGGAATACATTACAAAATTGTTAAATAATTTGATCACTCTCGAAAGACCTTATTTTTAGGAATCTATAAAATTTAGTTTCATTAAAAAGTAATGCACATAACATTGTAAGTGAGCAATAATTTATTCAGCTTCACCCCAATCATAGCTGGAGTGGCATTTGCATATCCTCTATCAGTCACTTAATGGAAGTGCTTTTCTTTAAAAGAAGAGGAGTCTGTTAGAAAGACATTGTTGTGCAACACCATGATGCATCGGTCTTTAGCCTTCAAAATACTTGATTGAATAGGAAGAGATATAGAGGATAAAAAGGAAGGAAATGAAATACTCATCATATATATATAAGAGGCAACAGGGTTAAAAGATGAGAAAAGGAAGCATGAGGAAAAGAGCTTAAGTAAAGACTAGAATGGACAAACAGAATTGATTGTCCTACTAATGTTTTTAGTGGCAGCAAATTCAATAACTAAAGCTTATCTCTCCTCCTGAACACTAGTGGTTTTGTGTGCAGCAAACATAGAGAACATTCTCTGTTCCTCTATGAGTTGTCTTCTATGCTCCCAAGTAACTCATATGAAGCAAAGAACTGATATCAACAGTCTCCTGAATCTGAAGTGGAAATATTTGATAGTACCTGTTAACCATATTTTTTGAAATATATGATGTTAACAGACAAGTTATATCAGAGATTAATTAAATATTTTACTTTTCACAATAGTATTTTTGATAATATGCTACTGCTACTGCTAAGTCACTTCAGTCGTGTCTCACTCTGTGCGACTCCATGGACGGCAGCCCACCAGGCTCCCCCGTCCCTGGGATTCTCCAGGCAAGAACACTGGAGTGGGTTGCCATTTCCCTCTCCAATGCATGAAAGTAAAAAGTGAAAGTGAAGTCACTCAGTCGTATCCGATATCTAAAACCTATTTTCCAATAACACAATTGTCTACAACTTAAGAACATGAGGTTTTATCTAGAGAAAGAAGGATAGATAAATTTGAGTCTTTAATACTTTAGTTTTAGACTGCTGGAGTCATGAAGTGTTTTGAAGTCAGAAATGGAATATCAAAAAGATTTTAATAAATAAAATATTGCTTTTTATTTTAGAAATATGATTTAAAATATTTTTAAAAGACGGCTGAGTAAGGCTGATGAATCATATGATCCTCTACTTTGAAATTATTTTTTTTAAAATTATTTTGTATTGAGCATAGCTGATTAAAAATGTGATAGTTTCAGGTAAACAGTAAAGGCACTCGGCCGTACATATACATTTATCCATTCTCTCCTAAATTCTCCTACCATACAGGCTGCCACATAGCAGTGAGTAAAGTTCCATGTTAGGGAGTTTGAGATGGACATGTACACTCTGCTATATTTAAAATGGATCACCAACAAGGACCTACTGTATAGGTCCACATGAAATTATCTCCAAAAGTATGATATAAAACAATTATTTTCAGCAACTTGGAAATATTCTGTTTAAAAATACTCATTTTTCTTTCTCTTCTTTCTCGACTTTGTCTCCCTTCTGATTCAAATCTTAAAAGAAACTGAAACAAGTAACATTAGTTGATTTGCAGTACTTTATAACTAAATTTCCCCTCTAGAGATGTAGTTTCGAATGCACTTTAAGTCACAAGTGGAATGAGTCAGATGACCTCAATTTGTTCTTCTGTGACTTTCTGTGTTGATTTCAGAATGACCTTTGCCAAACTCAGTTTGGGATGAGTCCAGAGATGAAATAACAGGAGTTGAAACCTTTTTATTCAGATCATGGCTTTAGCTACTATTGATATTTTCAGAAAGTCAGTCAAAGCAAGAGAACAGGAATCCAATCATGGAGAAAACCAAGGTGTACCTGCAATCATAGTTTTGTGTGTGTGTGTGTGTGTGTGTGTGTGTGTGTGCGTGCATGTGCATGCATGCATGCGTGTGTTTACAAGATTACAAGTGATATTGAAAAAAATTTTTAACAAATTCATTTAACACCAAAATGGGATTTTGCATCCTAGACGTTTAATAAGATTGGCTACAGAGGCTGTCTTGGTTAGTTTGGGCTGCTATAACAAAATGCCATACATTGGAGGCTTATAAACAATAGACATTTATATCTTACAGTTCTGAAGGCTGAAATACAAGATCAGGGTACCGGCATGGTCAGGTGAGGGCCTCTTCAGGGTCACAGACTTCTCATTGTGTCCCCCACGGTGGAAGGTGGCAAGAGAGCTCTTTAATAAGAGATGGGGTTTCTTTAATAAGAGCACGAATTCCATTAACGAGGGCTCTATCCTCAGCACCTAAGTATCTCCCCGAAACCCACCTCTTACTATCATCACATTGGGTATCAGAATTTTAGCATAAGAATTCTGGAGGGATACAAATATTCAGACCATAGCAGAACCTGACATTTGAATACATGTTTAAAATGTCATTTCAGATCATCAATAAAAAGTTAAATATGTGGATATTAAGTCATTTAAGTATATTGGTTTTACACTATATAAGGAGAATACAGGGAATTAACTGATGAAAAGTCATACTTGGATATTTAGCATTTTGATCTGACACTACTAAAAAAACAAACTTTTATCAATGTATAACTAATTCATAGAAAGAGATTACTGAAGAATGTGTAGAAATGAGGAGAAAATTTAAATCTGTGCCATATGAAGGAAGTAAAGTCATGGGAATATATATAGTAGTAAGTTTGAAATAGTATGTGGGCCTAAAAGACTGAAGACTGGAATTTTAGTGTCTAAGTGGGAATGTGGGGATAGAGCTTCAACAAAGACAGAATCTGTTAAGGTGTGCTTTATGTGAAAAGGGTCTCTCTAAGCTTTGTTACCAGTCTAAGGAAATAGTAAGGAATATCACTTTTTTTTTAAGTTTTGAATTATGGGTAAGAAGAAAAACCAAGTTACCCTAGAGAAACTGAAAACCCAACCCAAGGCCAGACTTTGACATTGACTTCTTATATGAGACATATATTTCTACTGGAACTCTAGTAGAAACAAAAATAGAATTTGTAATTCTATACCTTCCCAAACTATGATTTAGGTTTATTGGTTTATAGAGAAGCAACAGCTCATTGGGATATTATGATTTAATTTTTAATAATTGCCCTCATTGGATTCTGGAGATCCTCATTTGTATATCTTGGCTGAGACTGATGGCCTTCTAGTTTCTGTAGTTGCAACCATATAAATGAACCATTAATTGGCTCTCCCAAGAGTCCTGTGAGTGTCTTTCCCTTTTGTTATCTATGATGTGGGAATCTGGCTTTGGTTCTCTTTTATCCCACTCTTTAGCTCTTGCTTATAGTTCATAAGGTTCACATATAGTTCATATATACTGATAAGGCAGCTAAGGGCTTAAGAAAATTCTGAGACTCTCACTCACTCCCTATGAAGCCAAATAGTAGAAGTGTTATCTGCTTGATTGACATCTCTTAGTATTTTTCCTGTCCCTGTTTCCATATATAAGCAACTCCAGGCTCTCTCGCCAAGTGAATGATTTGGATAGAATTATATAGAGATACTTATGATTACCTGACAGAGGAAAATTAGTGGTTTGAATGACCCCAGATTGTCTTAGTAATTTTCTTTGTTTCTCCTATTCTTGGTTTCAGAAAGAGAGAATACCACATTTCTTCCACATAAGGAGAAATAAAAACATTCTTCATGAATTGGGCATCCCACAAATTTCACCTTCCATTTTCCTAGATTTCCTTTTATAGTGAATGAGGAGTGGGTGTGGTAGTATTGGTTTTGCAGGAAAATTGACTTTTGGCAATCTTTCATGGGGGGGGGGGTTATAAATAGCTAGAAAATTTGTGCACTTAGATTCGAGCTGCATAAGTGTTTTTTCCTTAACTGTGAGGCTTAGAGTCAATTTCTAGTACCCAGGACCAAAAAAACTTGTTGAAGAGTAGGAACAAAATAAAATCACTCAGAAAAATAAAGACTAAGAAGATTCTTACTCAGAACCACTAAAGGAAATATCAAACTATGCATTTAAAAAGGTAGGATAGGGAACACAGAAGAACAGGATGCAAAAATTTTTTAAAAAATGAAAAAGAAACAAGAGGAAATTCTTTGCAGATATGAAGACTAATCATAAAATTATAAGTATTACTCTATTTTTCTATTAAATGCTTTTTAATTTTTAATTGTGATCAGGACAAGATGGCAGAGTATTTTTAATTGGAAGACAATTTTTAATTGGAGGATAATTGCTTTACAATGTTGTGTTGGTTTTATTTCACTATTCATGGGGCTAGACAAAACAATCAACGGAAAGGAATAAAGATCCCTGAAAAAGGCTTATGCATATTGTTGTTGTTCAGTTGCTCAGCTGTGTCTGACTCCTTGTGACCCCATGGACTGTAACATGTCAGGTTTCCCTGTCCTTCACCATCTCCAGGAGTTTGCGCAAATTCATGTCCATTAAGTCCATGATGCCATCCAACCATCTCATCCTCTATCGTCTCCCTCTCCTCCTGCCTTCTATCTTTCCCAGCATCAGGGTCTTTTCTAATGAGTCAGCTCTTCGCATCAGGTGGCCAAAGTATTGGAGCTTCAGCATTAGTCCTTCCAATGAATATTCAGGACTGATTTCCTTTAGGATTGACTGGTTTGATCTCCTTACAGGCCAAGGGACTCTGAAGAATCTTCTCCAACACTGCAGTTCAAAAGCATCAATTCTTCAACCCTCAGCCTTCTTTATGGTTGCACTCTCACATCCATACATGACTACTGGAAAAATCATAGCTTTGACTAGATGAACTTTTGTTGGCACAGAAATGTCTCTGCTTTTTAATATGCTGTCTAGGTTTGTCACATATTTTCTTTCAAAGAGGAATCAGTGACTCTTTGTGACCCCACGGACTGTAGCTCGCCAGTGTCCTCTGTCCATGGAATTCCCCAGGCAGGAATATTGAAGTGGGTAGTCGTTCCCCTTCTCCAGCGGAACTTCCGGACCCAGGGATCAAACCTAGGTTTCTCACATTGCAGGTAGACTCTATCAACTGAGCCACCAGGGAAGCCCTATTCATATAAAAACCTCAAGAGTGGTATCTTTTAATAGAATAGTATCCTAGCAGTTAAAATATGGCTCAATTTGGATACATTTTGGAAGCATATGGTTAAATTATAAACCTAACTGCAAATATACATTATGCAAAATTGCAAATACAGTAAAATAATACCTATAATTTTAATGGCTCTATTCATATGTGGGAAAAGTAAAAAAAGCCATGATAGGAAGGCTGCCCAATCTATTCATATGTTGATTATCTCTGAAAAGGGAGGAAAGCAAGTAGAAGGCAAAGAATACTTCAGGTTAAAAAACTCAGGAAGGGGTGAAAGAAGCTTTCTCTGTAGTTGCCAGTTTTCATTTCTTTGCAAAAGTTTCTGAAACTGTTAAAAAATTAACATTTGTAAAATCTAGGTGTAAGGTACAAATGTTTGAAACGTTTCATATAAAAGGGGGAAAAAGTAAAGTTGATGAACAAAAAGAAGTATAGCCATTTTCTCTATATTCTGTGCTGAATGATGAACAGTTCTATTAGTTATAGTGCTGACCTGCAAAAAGTCTCAAATTTCTCCTGACTCTACATGTGAACCTGGGCTGAGCCTCACAGAGGGAATGCACAAATTAGAGAGGTCAAAGTTGAGTAGGAGGGAGACCACTGCTATTGTTAAATATTAAAAAGAAACGAGTCACAGGATTCCTCACACAAACTAGTGTAACTATGAAAATATCATGGAAATTAGTCACAAAATGCTATTTTTTAAAATACCTACTTCTCTCCTATGGGAAAGGGGAAAAGGTTTTGCAAAATATATTTAGGTGAAAAATGCTGTTGCTTTATTTCCTAGACAACCAAATGCTAATATACAGTCTTATGGAATAGTTTTATTTTCTCTTCCAGAATTAGTTTATTTAGTGTAACTTAAAGCATATGACAAAGGGAATATATAGATACTGGGTTTAAATCTTTAAATTTTTTGGCTTCTCTATATACATTTGACTTAGAGAGTTTCAAGATAAATAAATGATAAATTGAATTGACTGCCAGTGCAGAATAATTTTTAGTTTCTTGTCAGATAAAATTTTAGTTTTTGTCAGGTAATAGTACTCTCTCTCTCTCTCACACACACACCCAGACACACCAAATTCCAAACCAAAAACTTCTACAGATCATTCTTTTGTTTTAAATAAAATTAAGTGATTATTGTTAAAAAAATTAGATACATATTGCCAAAATTAGTCATTCAGATCAATTAAAACAGTTACCATGATTGTGTATGTTACTCCATGTTTGATATTTTTTAAAACTTATGTAATTCCATTATATTAAATAATTAGTTTTCCTGTGAAAAGCAAAGTTATGGTTAGCTAGTATGATGAATAATCTTATGCGTTAACCTAGCTAGGATATGGTACTTAGTTGCTTGGTCAAACAGCAGTCTAGATGTTGCTATGAAGGTATTTTTCAGATGTGGTTAACATTTAAATCAATAGGCTTTGAGTAAAGCAGATGTGGGTTGGGCCTCTTTCAATTAGCTGATATCTTAAGAGCAAAGACTGAAGTTTCTTGAAAAAGAAGGAATTCTTCTCCAGACATCAACATAGAAATCCTACTTAAGTTTCCAGTCTGCTGAAATGTGAAATTCAGATTAAAGATTACAATATCAACCTTTATCCGAGTTTCCAGTCTGCTGGCCTGCCTTATAGATTTAGGACTTGACAGCTTTCACAATTCATAATTATGTGAGCCAATTCCTTAAAATCAATCAGTCTCTCTTGTTCAATCACTTTCTTTTTCTCTCCATCCTACTGATGTTATTTCTCTAGAGAACCATGATTAATCGCTATCAACCAGTTGAATTAGGTGAGCACCAATATCAGAATTCTCCAATTGTTTTAACACATCTTACATATACAAACTTTTACTGAATGCCTAGGACACATTGGCTTATTAGGACAATTTTTATGCCCCAAATAATTTAGCTCCACTTACAGCACAAACTGAAAAAGAGTTGCTCATCTTTGGGATTTAAAGCACAAACAATTCTGTAGGGCCTATGCTGAATCCCTCCATGTGACCCTCTCCCTGGAGCTTTTCATCCTTTTAGGACATATGGAAAGAAAGAGTAGGTCCTCTGTCCATATGGGCCATCCCAATGGAGGCAAAGTATGAAGATGTAGTGGTATGTGTCAGGCTATTTAATAGATTGGGAAGGAAAAAAGAAAACAGAAAAGTGAAGGGAAAAATGAATCTTTGAGGTCAGCTGTCAACCACCAACATGAAAAAACAGAAAAATTTTTTTAATTTCTGTAGGAACTGGAGATAAAATAATGTGGCTTCTACACATTTTCAGTCTGCTTTTAACCTACTAGAGAAAGAAGGAGGATGTTAAAACCTCCACCCTTTCCTCCTCCTTGTGCCTGAATCTTTCTTTGTGTTCTATTTTGTTATCTGAACACTTGGGAAATGAATTTTGTGGAAAGAACAATCAGAATGCTTGCAGAGGGGAGCAGAGGGGGAAGTTGAATAATACTTACAAATTTTACAAAGCAGAACACATTTACAAGGTTTACAAGGGTTTCCTACACACCCAGTTCTGCCAATAAGTAGATCAGTTTTTTCATGTCTTAAGGAAAGGAATTGGATGTCTCCAGTAGAGGATTTCTATAGTCTCTTTCAGTTTAAAAATTCTATGAAAATGAATAATGCAGAGGAAAAAAAATTCAGATCTCTTATTCCCCCCTCATCCACTGAACAAACAGAATTATAATTTGGCTTGTTTTTTTTTTCCCTTATGAAGAGTGATTGTTACATGAATAAAGAATAGAAAATAGTCTATTTCATAAAAATAAACTAACAAAATGGAATTCCCAGTAGAATACAGGGTCAGCCAGAAGTTTAATATTTATCTGTACTTTTAGCTTTTTATCTGTACTAAGTAAAACAAAGTTAAAGTCAAAGTGTGAGTTGTTCATTCACGTCAGACTCTTGGTGACCCCATGGAATGTAGTCTGCCAGGCTCCTCTGTCCATGGAATTCTCCAGCCAAGAATACTGGAGTAGGTAGCCATTCCTTTCTCCAGGGGATCTTCCCCACCCAGGGATAGAACCTGGGTCTCCTGCATTGCAGGCAGATTCTTTATCATCTGAGCCACCAGGGAGGTCCATGTAAAGCAAGGTTCATGTTAATTAATGTAATGTAAAATATGTAATTCTAAAGTTTCAAAATCTTTCTCCATTATCTGCCTGTACAATTTTGAAAAGTACCATATTTTTGAGCCTTAATATCTTCATCTTTAAAGTTGAAACAATGACTTCCTATTTATAAAGGTGGTTATAGAGATTAAATGAAGCATTATGTGTGAAAACCCTTAACATATCCTGAATGTAAGCTGAACTTTTCACAACTTTCTCTTCTTTCCTTTTCCTATATTCCTTATCTTGATGATCTATCCATCAATTTTTCTCTGTTGCCAAGCTAGAAAGCTGGGAGTAACCCTAAATCAGTTATTTTCTAACTGTGATAATATCAAATTCTGCTGCCAATATTTAAAAATAGAAACAATAAAATATAAAAAATATTAGCATTGCACATAGTCAAGATATCTATTATCCTGTAAAAATTTTGCATCATTAAAATATATATTTGTGTATGGGAAGGCAGAAGGAAGGGAGGAAGGGTCTTCCTGGCATGGAATCTATTTCCTCATGTGGGTTATAGTAAAAAGTATTTAAGAAACACTGTCCACGGATATGCTGTTTCTTTCTTATGTTCTCCAGTTTATCAATCTTACCCTAAAGAAGCTTTCTGATCTGTACTCTTTTCTTCCCCTACTTTAGCATAAGCCCTCATCTCTTCAATTTCCTTGTCATCAAACTTTTCCATGCTGAAAACTGTTACTGAGTAGATGTTTTTAATATGTCAATTGAAACAAGTTAACCTTAAGACAGATAATAATTGTTAGGGTGAGAGGTCAGTGAGAGGGTCAGTTAAACCAGTAGCACAAGCATTGCGGAGCATTTCAAATACATGATTGTTAAATAAAAGAGTACCTCAGGCACTTGTAGATCTTCCTGTGTCCCTTCCAGCCTCCGATCTGATTCTAGCCTCAACTTGGACAGTTAGCCCCTTGCAGAATTCCACAGTTCATTCTGCAGTTGTTTTTCAGCTATGTTGTGTCTGACTCTTTTGTGACTCCATTCACTATAGCCCTGCAAACTCCTTTTTCCATGGGATTTCCCAGACAAAAATACTGGAGCCAGTTGCCATTTCCTTCTTCAGAGAAGCTTTCTGACCCAGGGACTGAATCAAGGTTTTCTGCGTTGTTAGGCAGATTCTTTACCAAAGAGCCACCAGTGAAGCCCTCAATTTCTGTTCTTTAAATCCTGTACTTTCTGTCCCACGGCGCCTCTCAGGTTGTGGCCTGCAAAACTGGGTGTGCCCTTTTGCCACACGTGTAGGCACCTTTTAGGATGCCTGCGTGCTGTGTGGGTGTGCTCTTGCGTGTGTGCGTGTACATACTGCACATGTGCAATCGTGCAGTAACATGAAGCTCCAATCAATACCGGATAGGAATTACTCGCAGAATGCGTTTCCCTTTCTGTTTTAGCGTGGAAGATTCTCTGAGCTCTTCTAAATGTTCCTCAGAAAACGTGGTCCTGAGGCCGCTACCTGCTAGGGGCGGTGATCAACCCAGTACAGCACTCTCAATTTGGCTCTTCCTGTTTGCCTCTGCCTTACCTGTCTTCAAAATAAACTAGCTGTACACATATAGTTTTATGCATTTTAATTTTGTATTTGCCCTTCTATTTTCTTCACTACGTTGCAGGGTCACACAAGGGATCTGTAAATGAGCTGGGGTAGGCTCTGGCACATACAATTATGTTCATAATTTTAGAAATCTATATTATGATGTATATTTTCCCATGTTTATTACCCAGAAAAAAACTTCTCAGGCAATTGTCATGGATAACAGTCCTCTTCTTTAAATAGCACAAACAAATCCATTTTACAAAATGTTGCTTTATATCTGTGATCCTCTTAATTAACTTTGAAGCAATAATTTAATTCAAATATTTCTATTTGGTTGCCAGTATAAGGTTGAACTGTACCAAACAGATCTTTACGACCCAGATAATCACGATGGTGTGATCACTGACCTAGAGCCAGACATCCTGGAATGTGAAGTCAAGTGGGCCTTAGAAAGCATCACTGAACAAAGCTAGTGGACGTGATGGAATTCCAGTTGAGCTATTCCAAATCCTGAAAGATGATGCTGTGACAGTGCTGCACTCAATATGCCAGCAAATGTGGAAAACTCAGCAGTGGCCACAGGACTGGAAAAGATCAGTTTTCATTCCAATCCCAAAGAAAGGCAATGCCAAAGAATGCTCAGACTACCACACAATTGCACTCATCTCACACGCTAGTACAGTAATGCTCAAAATTCTCCAAGCCAGGCTTCAGCAATACGTGAACCATGAACTTCCTGATGTTCAAGCTGGTTTTAGGAAAGGCAGAGGAACCAGAGATCAAATTGCCAACATCCGCTGGATCATGGAAAAAGCAAGAGAGTTCCAGAAAAGCATCTATTTCTGCTTTATTGACTATACCAAAGCCTTTGACTGTGTGGATCACAATAAACTGTGGAAAATTCTGAAAGAGATGGGAATACCAGACCACCTGATCTGCTTCTTGAGAAATGTGTATGCAGGTCAGGAAGCAACAGTTAGAACTGGACATGGAATAACAGACTGGTTCCAAATAGGAAAAGGAGTTCATCAAGGCTGTATATTGTCACCCTGCTGATTTAACTTATATACAAAGTACATCATGAGAAATGCTGGACTGGAAGAAACACAAGCTGGAATCAAGATTGCTGGGAGATATATCTATAACCTCAGATACGCAGATGACAACACCCTTATGGCAGAAAGTGAAGAGGAACTAAAAAGCCTCTTGATGAAAGTGAAAGTGGAGAGTGAAAAAGTTGGCTTAAAGCTCAACACTCAGAAAACGAAGATCATGGCATCCGGTCCCATCACTTCATGGGAAATAGATGGGGAAACAGTGGAAACAGTGTCAGATTTTATTTTTCTGGGCTCCACAATCACTACAGATGGTGACTGCAGCCATGAAATTAAAAGACGCTTACTCCTTGGAAGGAAAGTTATGACCAACCTAGATAGCATATTCAAAAGCAGAGACATTACTTTGCCAACAAAGATTCATCTAGTCAAGGCTATGGTTTTTCCAGTGGTCATGTATGGATTTGAGAGTTGGACTGTGAAGAAGGCTGAGCACCGAAAAATTGAAGCTTTTGAACTGTGGTGTTGGAGAAGACTCTTGAGAGTCCGTTGGACTGCAAGGAGATCCAGCCAGTCCATTCTGAAGGAGATCAGCCCTGGGATTTCTTTGGGCGGAATGATTCTAAAGCTGAAACTCCAGTACTTTGGCCACCTCATGAGAAGAGTTGACTCATTGGAAAAGACTCTGATGCTGGGAGGGATTGGGGGCAAGAGGAGAAGGGGACGACAGAGGATGAGATGGCTGGATGGCATCACTGACTCGATGGACGTGAGTCTGAATGAACTCCGGGAGTTGGTGATGGACAGGGAGGCCTGGAGTGCTGCAATTCATGGGGTCGCAAAGAGTCAGACACGACTGAGTGACTGATCTGATCTGATTTAATAAGGTTGAAAGAGCTTCCCTGATGGTTTAGTGAGTAAAGAATCTGCCTGCAATGCAGGAGACACAGGAGACATGGGTTCGATTCCTGGGTTGGGAAGATCCCTTGGTGAAAGAAATGGCAACCCACTCCAATACTCTTGCCTGGAAAATTGTCTGCCCACAGACAGAGCCCTGCGGTCTACAGTCCAAAGAGTTGCAAAGAGTTGGACATGACTGATGACTAATCACAGCATAAGGTTGAAAGGAGCTAGGTTAAAATTTCCAAAATTTCTTGGAAAGCGTGGACATACAGCTTGCCACAGTAGTATTAATAGGTACTAATCGAATTGTGAATATATAGTATAGGTAGGAAAACGAATGCATTAAAATTAGCCAGATGAAATCAAAGTAGTAGAATCAGCACATTTAGAAAAAAACTATGCAAGTAAATTCAGTCCTAATGAACCAGCCTGCAATTCAGGAGACACATGCAGGAGACAGGGGTTTAGTTCCTCTGTTGGGAAGATCCTCTGGAGAAGGAAATGGTAACCCACTCCAGTATTCTTGCCTGGGAAATCCCATGGACAGAGGAACCTTGCAGGATACAGTCCATGGGGTCACAAAAGTGTTGCATAGGACTTAGCGACTAAACAACAACAGCATGCAAGTAAATCAGATACTGAGAAGATGAAGAGAGCTGTTTGAGGCACAGTTGCAAAGTAAGAAGAAAGAAGGATTTGGTTTCTAGCTAGAGTGAATATAGTCACAAGCATAGTGGGAGTCTGAACAGGTAGAGTTAAAGCTGAAGTGCTCTAGGGAACTTTCTCTCTGACTTGAGTGAGAATGAGGTTAATAAATTAAGTAATTAAATCCACATTTACTGGAAAGAAATCTCATTAGTCAGAAACTAGGATTGAGGGTGGTCCTAAGATGGTGGAGGAATAGAACGGGGAGACAACTTTCTCCCCCATAAATTCATCAAAAGAACATTTAAACGCTGAGTAAAATCCACAAAACAACTTCTGAATGCTGGCAGAGGACATCAGGCACCCAGAAAAGCAGCCCATTGTCTTCAAAAGGAGGTAGGTAAAATATAAAAGACAAAAAAAGAGACAAAAGGGGTAGGGACGGAGCTCCGTCCCGGGAAGGGAGTCTTAAAAGGAGAGAAGTTTCCAAACACCAGGAAACACTCTCACTGCCAAGTCTGTGGCAAGCCTTGGAAGCACAGAGGGCAACATAATAGGAAGGAAAAATAAGTAAATAATTAAAACCCACAGATTACGAGCCCAACGGTAATTCCCCCAGGGGAGAAGCAACGCAGACTCCTGCACCCGCCACTAGCAAGCACGGCTGGGCAGGGAGGCGCGGGCTGCAGTGCTTAGAGTAAGGATCGGGCCTGAATGCCCCCGAGGGTAATCAGAGCGAACTAATTTGGGCTAGCAGATCAGACTGTAGGATAGTTACCACGCGAAAAGACCTAAGACACTGCCAGGCCGGAGCACGGAACAAAGGGCGTAACAGAACTAGCCGGCTGCAGACCATCCCCTTCAGGTGACAGGCAGCCAGAGCTGGAAGGGGGAAATCGCAGCCCCAGAGAGACGTTATCTACCAAACTGCAAGCAGGCTTCTTTGCTTACTAAGACTTCTTGGGGTTCTGGACAGTCATCCACCTGAGAAGGTGCACCGGTTGTACACCCAGAAAACCAAGCGGTAGGGACAAGAGAGGTGATAAGTTGCAGTGACTGTGCTCGCCAAACATCTCATCACCCTAACTGCTTGGAGCTGGGAAGGGCACAAAACGCAGGCCCAATGGAGTCTGCGCCTCTGAGGACTACCGGAGTGCCTGAACCTGAGCGGCTTAGACCTGGGAGGTACATGCAGCCCAGGGCCGGCCTTGGATGGTTTCCCGGTGGAGCAACCTAGAGCCTGAGTTGTGTGGGCAGGGAGGGTGCACGTGCGTGAGCAGGGGCAGGCCCAGTGCTGCTGAGACACTGTGATCACATACCAGTGTTATTTCTTTGCAGCGTCCCTCCCTCCCCAAAGCGCGACTGAAAAAGTGAGCCTAAAAATGTGTCCACCACCGCCCCCTTGTGTCAGGGCAGAAATCAGACACTGAAGAGACCAGCAAACAGAAGCTAAAACCAAGGGAACCGCCTTGGAAGTGACAGGTGCAATAGATTAAAACCCTGTAGTTAGTACCGACTACATAAGGAAGGGGCCTATAGATCCTGAGTAATATAAGCTGGACCAAGAAACTATCCGAAAATGAACTGACCCCACACTGCCCACAACACCAGCAGAGAAAGTTCTAGATATATTTTTACTGTTTTTACGATCATTCTTTTCTTTTTTTTCTTGTTTTTTTTTTCTTTTCTTTTTACTTTTTTTAACTTAAAAAAAATTTTAAGTCCTCTATTACTTCTTTAATTTTCACTTTTATAACCTACTATTACTTTTTTAAAAAAAGACTATTTTTTAAAGCAAACTTCATATATATATATATTTAATAACTTCTGTGACTTTGTTTTTTTCTTCTTCTTCTTCTTTTCTTTAATATTGTATTTTTGAAAATCCAATCTCTACTCTAGAATTTCAATCTTTGCTTTTTGGTATTTGTTATCAATTTTGTACCTTTAAAAACCCAATCTTCAGTACCTATTTTTACTTGGGAGTGAGATTACTGGCTGGACTGCTCTCTCCCCCTTTGGACTCTCCTTTCTCCCCACTAGGTCGCCTCTGTCTCCTCCCTCCCCGTTCTCTTCTCTACCCTACTCTCTGAATCTCTGAGTATTCCAGATGGTGGAGGACACTTAGGGAACTGATTACTGGCTGGATCTGTCTCTCTCCTTTTCATTCCCCCCTTTTATCTTCCTGGCCACCTCTGTCTCCTTCCTCCCTCTTCTCTTCTCTGTATAACCCCATGAACATCTCTGAGTGGTCCAGACTGTGGAGTGCACATAAGGAAGTGATTGCTGGCTAGCTTGCTGTCTCCTCTTTTGATTCCACCTGATCTCATTCGGGTCACCTCTAACTCTCTCCTCCCTCTTCTCTTCTCCATGTAACTCTGTGAACCTCTCTGGGTGTCCCTCACTGTGGAGAAACTTTTCATCTTTAACCTAGATGTTTTATCAATGGTGCTGTATAGAAGGAGAAATCTTGAGACTACTGTAAAAATAAGACTGAAAACCAGAAGCAGGAGGCTTAAGTCCAAATCCTGAGAACATCATAGAACACCTGACTCCAGGGAACATTAAGCAATAGGAGCTCATCAAACACCTCCATACCTACACTGAAACCAAACACCACGCAAGGGCCAACAAGTTCCAGAACAAAACATACCACCCAAATTCTCCAGCAACACAGGAACACAGCCCTGAGCTTCAATATACAGGCTGCCCAAAGTTACTCCAAATCCACTGACATCTCATAACTCATTACTAGACACTTAATTGCACTCCAGAGAGATGAAATCCAGCTCCACCCACCAGAACACCGACACAAGCTTCCCTAACCAAGAAACCTTGACAAGCCACCGATACAACCCCACCCACAGCGAGCAAACTCCATAATAAAGAGAACTCCACAAACTGCCAGAATACAGAAAGGCCACCCCAAACTCAGCAATATAAACAATATGAAGAGACAGAGGAATACCCAGCAGGTAAAGGAACAGGATAAATGCCCACCAAACCAAACAAAAGAGGAAGAGATAGGGAATCTACCTGATAAAGAATTCCGAATAATGATAGTGAAATTGATCCAAATTCTTGAAATCAAAATGGAATCACAGATAAATAGCCTGGAGGCAAGGATTGAGAAGATGCAAGAAAGTTTTAACAAGGACCTAGAAGAAATAAAAGAGTCAATATATAATGAATAATGCAATAAATGAGATCAAAAACACTTTGGAGGCAACAAATAGTAGAATAACGGAGGTAGAAGATAGGATTAGTGAAATAGAAGATAGAATGGTAGAAATAAATGAATCAAAGAGAAAAAAGAAAAACAAATTTTAAAAAATGAGGACAATCTCAGAGACCTCCAGGACAATATTAAATGCTATAAGATTCGAATCATAGGGGTCTCAGAAGAAGAAGACAAAAAGAAAGACCATGAGAAAATACTTGAGGAGATAATAGTTGAAAACTTCCCTAAAATGGGGAAGGAAATAATCACCCAAGTCCAAGAAACCCAGAGAGTCCCAAACAGGATAAACCCAAGGCAAAACACCTCAAGACACATATTAATCAAATTAACAAAGATCAAACACAAAGAACAAATATTAAAAGCAGCAAGGGAAAAACAACAAATAACACACAAGGGGATTCCCATAAGGATAACAGCTGATCTTTCAATAGAAACTCTTTAGGCCAGGAAGGAATGGCAAGACATACTTAAAGTGATGAAAGAAAATAACCTATAGCCCAGATTACTGTACCCAGCAAGGATCTCATTCAAATATGAAGGAGAAATCAAAAGCTTTACAGACAAGCAAAAGCTGAGAGAATTCAGCACCACCAAACCAGCTCTCCAACAAATGCTAAAGGATATTCTCGAGACAGGAGACACAAAAACAGTGTATAAACTTGAACCCAAAGCAATAAAGTAAATGGCAATGGGATCATACTTATCAATAATTACCTCAAATGTAAATGCGTTGAATGCCCCAACCAAAAGACAAAGACTGGCTGAATGGATACAAAAACAACACCCCTAAGTATGTTGTCTACAAGAGACCCACCTCAAAATAGGGGACACATACAGACTGAAAGTGAAGGGCTGGGGAAAGATATTCCATGCAAATAGAGATCAAAAGAAAGCAGGAGTAGCAAGACTCATATCAGATAAAATAGACTTTAAAACAAAGGCTGTAAAAAGAGACAAAGAAGGACAGTACATAATGATCAAAGGATCAATCCAAGAAGCTGCTGCTGCTGCTAAGTCGCTTCAGTCATGTCCGACTCTGTGCGACCCCATAGACGGCAGCCCACCAGGCTCCCCTGTCCCTGGGATTCTCCAGGAAAGAACACTGGAGTGGGTTGCCATTTCCTTCTCCAATGCATGAAAGTCAAAAGTGAAAGTCAAGTCACTCAGTTGTGTCCAACTCTTCGTGACCCCATGGACTGTAGCCCACCAGGCTCCTCCATCCATGGGATTTTCCAGGCAAGAGTACTGGAGTGGGGTGCCATTGCCTGCTAACAAGTATGAAAGGGGAAATTAACAATAATGCAATAATAGTGGGAGACTTTAATACCCCACTCACATCTATGGATAGATCAACGAAATAGAAAATTAACAAAGAAGCACAAACTTTAAATGATACAATAGACCAGTTAGACCTAATTGATATATATAGGACATTTCACCCCAAAACAATGAATTTCACCTTTTTCTCAAGAGCACACGGAACCTTCTCCAGTTTAGATCACATCCTGGGCCATAAATCTAGCCTTGGTAAATTCAAAAAAATTGAAATCACTCCAAGCATCTTTTCTGACAACAATGCAGTAAGATTAGATCTCAATTACAGGAGAAAAAATATTAAAAATTCCAACATATGGAGGTTGAACAACATGCTGCTGAATAACCAACAAATCACAGAATAAATCAAAAAAGAAATCAAAATATGCATAGAAACAAATGAAAATGAAAACACAACAATCCAAAACCTATGGGACACTGTAAAAGCAGTCCTAAGGGGAAAGTTCATAGCAATACAGGCATACCTCAAGAAACAAGAAAAAAGTCAAATAAATAACCTAACTCTACACCTAAAGGAACTAGAAAAGGAAGACATGAATAACCCCAGGGTTAGTAGAAGGAAAGAAATCTTAAAAATTAGGGCAGAAATAAATGCAAAAGAAACAAAGGAGACCATAGCAAAAATCAACAAAGCCAAAAGCTGGTTCTTTGAAAGGATAAATAAAGTTGACAACCATTAGCCAGACTCATCAAGAAACAAAGGGAGAAAAATCAAATCAATAAAATTAGAAATGAAAATGGAGAGATCACAACAGACAACACAGAAATACAAAGGATCATAAGAGACTACTATCAGCAATTATATGCCAATAAAATGGACAACGTGGAAGAAATGGACAAATTCTTGGAAAAGTACAACTTTCCAGAACTGAACCAGGAAGAAATAGAAAATCTTAACAGACTCATCACAAGCATGGAAATTGAAACTGTAATCAGAAATCTTCCAGCAAACAAAAGCCCAGGTTCAGATGTCTTCACAGCTGAATTCTACCAAAAATGTAGAGAAGAGCTGATACTTATCCTACTCAAACTTTTCCAGAAAATTGCAGAGGAAGGTAGACTTCCAAACCCATTCTATGAAGCCACCATCACCCTAATACCAAAACCTAACAAAGATGCCACAAAAAAAGAAAGCTACAGACCAATATCACTGATGAACATAGATGCAAAAATCCTTAACAAAATTCTAGCAATCAGAATCCAACAACACATTAAAAAGATCATACACCATGACCAAGTGGGCTTTATCCGAGGGATGCAAGGATTCTTCAATATTTGCACGTCAATCAATGTAATACACCACATTAACAAATTGAAAAATAAAAGCCATATGATTATTTCAATAGATGCAGAGAAGGACTTTGATAAAATTCAACATCCGTTTTTGATAAAAACTCTCCAGAAAGCAGGAATAGAAGGAACATACTTCAACATAAGAAAAGCTATATATTACAAACCCACAGCAAACATTATCCTCAATGGTGAAAAATTGAAAGCATTTCCCCTAAAGTCAGGAACAAGACAAGGGTGCCACTCTCACCACTACTATTCAACATAGTTTTGGAAGTTTTGGCCACAGCAATCAGAGCAGAAAAAGAAATAAAAGGAATCCAAATTGGAAAAGAAGAAGTAAAACTCTCACTGTTTGCAGATGACATGATCCTCTACATAGAAAACCCTAAAGACTCCACCAGAAAATTACTAGGACTAATCAATGAATATAGTAGAGTTGCAGCATATAAAATCAACACACAGAAATCCCTTGCATTCCTATACACTAATAATGAGAAAATAGAAAGAGAAATTAAGGAAACAATTCCATTCACCATTGCAACGAAAAGAATAAAACACTTAGGAATATATCTACCCAAATAAAAAAAAGACCTATATTTAGAAAACTATAAAACACTGGTGAAAGAAATCAAAGAGGACACTAAGAGATGGAGAAATATACTGTGTTCATGGATTGGAAGAATCAATATAATGAAAATGAGTATACTACCCAAAGCAATCTATAGATTCAATGCAACCCCTATCAAGCTACCAACAGTATTTTTCACAGAGCTAGAACAAATAATTTCACAATTTGTATGGAAATACAAAACACCTCGAATAGCCAAAGCAATCTTGAGAAAGAAGAATGGAACTGGAGGAATCAACCTGCCTGACTTCAGGCTCTACTACAAAACCACAGTCATCAAGACAGTATGATACTGGCACAAAGACAGAAATATAGATAAATGGAACAAAATAGAAAGCCCAGAGATAAACCCACACACCTATGGACTCCTTATCTTTGACAAAGGAGGCAAGAATATACAATGGAGAAAAGACAATCTCTTTAACAAGTAGTGCTGGGAAAACTGGTCAACCACTTGTAAAAGAATGAAACTAGAACACTTTCTAACATCATACACAAAAATAAACTCAAAATGGATTAAAGATCTAAATGTAAGACCAGAAACTATAAAACTCTTAGAGGAGAACATAGGCAAAACACTCTTCGACATACATCACAGCAGGATCCTCTATGACCCACCTCCCAGAATATTGGAAATAAAAGCAAAAATAAACAAGTGGGATCTAATTAAAATTAAAAGCTTCTGCACAACAAAAGAAGCTATAAGCAAGGTGAAAAGACAGCATTCAGAATGGGAAGAAATAATAGCAAATGAAGCAACTGACAAACAACTGATCTCAAAAATATACAAGCAACTCCTGCAGTTCAATTCCAGAAAAATAAATGACCCAATCAAAAAATGGGCCAAAGAACTAAATGGACATTTCTCCAAAGAAGACATACAGATGGCTAACAAACACATGAAAAGATGATCAACATCACTCATTATCAAAGAAATGCAAATCAAATGTACTACAATGAGGTACCATTTCACGCCAGTCAGAATGGCTGCGATCCAAAAGTCTACAAGCAATAAATGCTGGAGAGGATGTGGAGAAAAGGGAAACCTCTTACACTGTTGGTGGGAATGCAAACTAGTACAGCCACTATGGAGAAAAGTGTAGAGATTCCTTAAAAAACTGGAAATAGAACTGCCATACGACCCAGCAATCCCACTGCTGGGCATACACACGGAGGAAACCAGAATTGAAAGAGACACATATACCCCAATGTTCATCGCAGCACTGTTTATAATAGTCAGGACATGGAAGCAACCTAGATGTCCATCAGCAGATAAATGGATAAGAAAACAATGGTACATATACACAATGGAATATTACTTAGCCATTAAAAAGAATACGTTTGAATCAGTTCCAATGAGGTGGATGAAACTGGAGCCTATTACACAGAGTGAAGTAAGCCAGAAAAAAAAAAAAAACAACACCAATATATATGCATATATATGCATATATATGGAATTTAGAAAATTAATAAGGACAACCCTGTATGTGAGACAGCAAAGGAGACACAGATGTATAGAACAGTCTTTTGGACTCTGTGGGAGGGTGTGGGGGATGATTTGGCAGAATGGCATTAAAACATCTATAATATCATGTAAGAAACGAATCGCCAGCCCAGATTTGATGCAGGATACAGGAAGCTTGGGCCTCGTGCACTGGGATGACCCAGAGGGATGGTATGGGGAGGGAGGTGGTAGGGGGGTTCAGGATGGGGAACACGTGTACACCCGTGGTGGATGCATGTTGATGTATGGCAAAACCAAAACAATATTGTAAAGTAAAAAAAAAAATAATAATAATAATAATAAAAAGAAACTAGGATTGATAAAAGGTGAAGACTCACTGTCTGATTGTGACTTTTCAGAGCATAAGACAGAAGCATGATCTTTTAAAACTTTCAGTCAGACTACTTCCTTCCTCTGTCCATCTCTGATTGGCTTACAAATCCCTACAGAATTGGCTCCCATGTCTTTATCTTTTATATATCAGTTTATCTTCCTTTCCCCCTTGGTCATTCTCCTGTCAAAGATACTGTCTTTGTATTCTAATTATTATTGCTTTACATTTAGAATTGAAAAGGGACCCAAGTATGACTTAGGATCTTTGGGAAGGGAGTATTTGAGCTTTAGTCACTCCTGTGACTTTATGCGATTACTCTGTAGAGTCAGCCTCACTCGATGGTCAGGATTTAGTTGACTGAGTGGCTGTTCGACTGTCCAGGGCTGAGACAGGTAGAGTGAAGGTATCCTCATCAAAGTTTGAGTGAAGGTATCCTCTTAAACCTGTCTGATAATAAGTTGATCCTTGCCGAACACTGTCTTAGCAAATAGGATTCCTTTGTCATTAAAGTGATTATAGAAAGTGGGAAAAGGCTGAAGAATAGAATTATGACTGAAGAATAAATAAAGATTCAGAATGCAAAGAGCAGTAAAACATTTATTCACAATCCTGTGTCAGAGGGTTACATGACCTCATGAATTCAAATCAAACAGTTCAATTTTCTAAAAATGTCATGATAAACTTGGCCCATTTGTGATGACAGATATGCTTGCTTTGGCCAAATAAGCTAAACACTGAAACTTAGGAAAATATAGGTAAATTTTTGATGCATTAAAAGAATCCCATAAAATTAATATTTTGGTATCTAATTTTAAAATTATTATGATAATGAGAATATACATTGATTAAGATATAGAAAACATTTAAAAGAATATGGCAGATAAGAAACATAGATATATTAGCTTTTTAAGATTTTAATTTGAAATGTATATGAGAATTTTATTTGTCCTAAAGAAAAGAAAGCTATTTGCACTCATGTTTGATTATTAGATTTACAGATTTGCTTAAATACTTAAAAGTGATTTGCAAGTTAAGCATTTGGATTAGTCTGTTAGGGTTATTGCAATAAAGTGCTTCGGACTGGTGACTTAAACGACAGAAATTTATTTTCTCACAGATCGGGGCTAGATGTCCAAGATTAAGAAGTCAACAGAGTTGGTTCCTTTGAAGTGTTGTGAGGGAGAAAATTGTTCTATACGTCTGTGTCAGCTCTGGTTGTTTGCCAGGGACACAATCTCTGGTGTCCCTTAATGTCCCCATGATTTCTGTCTTCATTTTCACATGGTGATCACTTTGTGTGCATAGCTGTCTACAATTCTCCTTTTAATAAGAACACTAGTAAGATTAGGGATTCGTGCTACTCAAGTATGACCTTATCTTAACTAATTACATCTGCAATGACCTTATATCCAGATAAAGTTGAATTCTGAGGTTCAGGAGATTTGAAGTTCAACATAACAATCTTGGAAGGGCACACAATTAAATCCATAATAGCATTTAAGTCTGACTTATCAGGAGCTTGAACTGATGAAAATCAGCTGTATTTAACTTTAAGATGAGCAAGTAAAACTTGTCATTCTTATTTTATATAGATTTAATATTTTTATTTTGCACTGACATGAAGCATTAGAAGACACTTGGGTTGAAGATTTTAAATTTTAATTAATAAGCTAAAACAAAGACAGTTTAAAGTTTTGCTTTTCACACATAAATCCTCCCAGATATTACTCAACTGAAGCTCTTTACCAACTAAAGGCCAGGCAAGCATAATACCATATAATAGATTTTTATATGCATTCAACCTGCTTCTAAAGAATAAAGACATACTCGGGGTTTCTAGTTCACCCTAGATAAATCCAAATCAATGTGGATTTATCTTTATTTTGTAATAAACCTAATTGAAATCATTAACCAAACTAGCTTGAGGTAACATTTCCACAATGGAGCCCAGAACTTGCGAATTAGTCTTTGCCATTATTGTGGCATAAAACAATCTGGGGCTTGAGGTAAATTGTCTGACAATCTATACAGAGTTGATAAAGTCAATATAGATACAGTTCATTTTATAGGATTGATGGTAATTATTCCAATTACCCTGTGTACCAGATACTCAAATATTTAGTTTTTAAAAAAATTTATATAATTTTTCATTAGCAATTTTTGCATATTCTGCCAAACATTTCATAAGTTGATGTTCCAAAGTAAACAGAATGATGTGATTAAATGCTGTATGCCCAGGTTTATCGTCAATGCTGTACTACTACTACTTTTAAGTGTGTATTGTGTCTATTCAACAGAAAATATATTTATGCTTGTTTTTAAAGGGACTAGGCAATGGCACCCCACTCCAGTACTCTTGCCTGGAAAATCCCATGGATGGAGGAGCCTGGTAGGCTGCAGTCCATGGGGTCGCTAGAGTCGGACAGGACTGAGGGACTTCACTTTCACTTTTCACTTCCATGCATTGGAGAAGGAAATGGCAACCCACTCCAGTGTTCTTGCCTGGAGAATCCCAGGGACGGGGAGCCTGGTGGGCTGCCGTCTATGGGGTCGCACAGAGTCGGACACGGCTGAAGCGACTTAGCAGCAGCAGCAGGTATATTTTACGCTGAGTAATAATGTTTTATGGTAGCTCAGCTGGTAAAGAATCCGCCTGCAATGCAGGAGACCCTGGTTCAGGTCTTGGGCTGGGAAGTTCCCCTGGAGAAGGGATCAGCTACCCACTCCAGTATTCTTTGGCTTCCTGGTGGCTCAGATGGTAAAGAATCCACCTGCAATGCAGGAGACCTAGGTTCGATCCCTGGGTTTGGGAAGATCCCCTGGAAGAGGGCATGGCAACCGACTCCAGTATTCTTGCCTAGAGAACCTCCATAGACAGAGGAGCCTGGTGGGGGCTGCAGACATGGGATTGCAAAGAGCTGTACAAGACTGAGCGACTAAACACATGCCATAAATTATGTGTGTTGAGTATTTGTGAAGAGGGCTTTTCTCTTTTAGAACACTAAAACGTGGTCCTCTGTCTCTTCATGTATTATGTTCCTGAACTATTCACTAGAAAAAAGAAATAATGATTCAAGTATTCAGTTAGTTCAATATTCTCACACTAAAACCCCACAACTATTCCTTTAATATCATTTGCAGTCTCAAAATTAAATATTATCACTAAAATTTTTAATATTAAAAACCTTTTCAAGTTTAATATTAGATATGCTTTTTCAAACATCACTGTTGAACATAGCCTTTAAACCTTCTGCATACTCCTCCTGAGTATATACATACATGTGCGGAATGAAGAAGCATAGTCACACTTTCTTTCTCTTTATTTCTTCTCCCAGATTGAAACTCAGTTATTTAGTTGCTAAGTTGTGTCTGACTCTTTGTGACCTCATGGACTGTAACCTGCCATATTACTTGGTCCGTGGAATTTTCCAGGCAAGTATACTGGAGTGGGTTACCATTTCCTTCTCCAGAGGATCTTCCTGACCAAGGGCTAAACCTGAGTCTCCTGAATTGGCAGGCAGATTCTTTACCACTGGGTCATCAAGGAAGTCCAAAAAGGCAAGCAGAGGTGGGCTAAAGTATCCTGATTTAGATGCATGTAGGTGTAAAACTTTGGTTAGAGTGGACTATAATAATCATTTGTTGTCTTTTAGTCACTCAGGCATGTCTGATTCTTTGTGATCCCATGGACTATAGTCCACCAAACCCCTCTGTCCATGGGATTTCCCAGGCAAGATTACCGGAGTGGGTATCTATTTCTTTCTCCAGGGGATCTTCTCAAAGCCAGGGATTGAACCTGTGTCTCTTGCATTGCAGGCAGATTCTTTACTACTGAACCACAAGGGAAGCCCATAATACTACATGTAAATATACAATATAATTTCTATGAGAAGAGTGTTTCATCAGATATTGTAGACTCTGATGTATTTTTAGACTACTTCTTTATTTTCATCGCTTTACTCAGTACAATTTATTGTATAAAGTGTTCGTGAGATGCAATTAGCATTTGCTCAGCAAACTATATCCTTGCAGTCTAACCTAGAGAAGTCATTCAGGGAAGCTGAACAGTTCCATAACTTTCCAATGTTTAATTTAAATAATTATTACAAGGCAAGAAAAAATCATTTAAAGAATAAGCTTGGCCTTTCTTGGTCTTTTCTGATCTCAATAAATCCTTCAAGAGTAGTTTTTTTTTCTTTTTTTTTAGGGCTCATCTCTAGAATTTTATAGCTTAAGGTTTCATTCTAAAGTGCATGAAACTTATAAATAAAATATTGTTTAATTCAGGGTTAGGATGAGTAATTCTGTCAACTAGTTAGCTATCTGGGTGAGTCTTCAATGTAATCTTTCATCAGCATCTTTTAATTAGCAAAAGATGCTAATGAAATTATAGATTGATTATCTTCATAATAATTTGAAGGTTTTAGAGCTGAAGGTTTAAAAATCCCACAAATTTATAGATTAAAAAATGAAATCACAGGAAAGCCATGAATAAAATTTCCTTATCAGGAAGCTAACTACCATCTGAGCCAGAACAAATATTCAGTTGAATCTCCTTTTCACAGCAACTGTCAGGTATACATTATCTTTATTTAACAAACAAGAGGTCTGACAGGTATACATTATCTTTATTTAACAAACAAGAATTCTGAAGCCCAGAAAAGTGATGGAATAGGACAGAGACATAGAGTTGGTTAAGGGAAAACTCAGTCCTCATTTCAAAACCCCACTGTTTCAGATACACCATGCTATCTCCCAAAGGCAATACTTAAAATGAGAAAATATTGTTCTTCAATCCCTTGATAACTGAGTGATCATTGTTTGATAAGTAAGAAAAAGCCAGAACAAATAAAACAAAGATTTCTTTTCTTTTTTTTCCTGTGTTTTGTCAGCTGATGTAAAGTTGTGATGTTAAAAGTAAAAATAAAGTTTCCATTAAATAGAAAACTCAGCAGAAAACCAAATGTTCTTCAAGGGAATCTCATTTATTTATTTTTTCTCTAGCCGTGTGCACTAACTCAAAATGTAGTCTTCATCTCCCCCATTTTTTTTTTCTGACAAACATCGATAGGGTAAAGTTAAAAGAAAAAAAACAAAGTAAAAAAAAAAAAAAAAAAAAAAACAGAAAACCCCCAAACAATTGCTTTATTAAAAACTGCCAACTATGAAGAATGTGAAAGCTTAACTTTACCTTTCAGATAAAGTTTACTTCTTGACAGCTCTCATTAGCCCCTTCAGTTAAACAAGTTAAGTATGGGAAATATACAACCATTGCTTGTGGAAAAGTTTGAAGTAACTTGAATACATATGTATTTCATTCTGGAAAACTAAGATTTCTGATGACAATAGGATTTGTTGAGTGTGTACTTTAGCCAGTGTCATAACTCATAAGAGTTGTTACTTCTTTGTGAGAATATTTCCTTTCTTTGTACTGCTTTTTTTTTGGTATGTGTGTGGAGTTGTGAATGTTGTTTTTGTTCAGTCTGAGGGATAGGCTAAAACTCGTCCTAGCTACAATAACTGAGGTTCTTTATAAAACAACTATTATGCAATAGGAGTAAACAGGTTATACTGCTCCACTAATCTGCTTAGGTAAATCGCTTAGACAAAGTCTTTATAGTGCATTGCTAAAGCCATGCTCTTGCTAATGTGTTGAAGATGGAGAGCCATTCTACTGGCCAACACTTTAATACATAAACAGAAAACTGGGCATGAAATCAAATACAGAAGACTAAGGATTATGGTATCGCTCAGAGCAGCTGGTGACAAGCTGTCCCTCCATGCAGAGATGAGATTTAAGGCCACAGTATTCCCAAGCAGTTTTTATATTCTAGGTGGACCATTTAGTACTTAACTGTTGGAGGTAGGACAAATAGTTTGAGTTAGGTAAGTCCTCAAGTTTGGACTCGGACACTGACTGCTGCCTAGCAACAGTTTATAAATATGCTCACGCTTAGAAGTACTATTGTCACTTGAAATATCTTAATAACTAAGGCAACCTGTGGCTAACAATGATGAGAAGTTGAGACAGAAGTCTCTGGGAATGTCTAGCAGACATGACTTCATGCTTTAAGAGAGACTCTAAAAATAAATTTGAATTGGACTTGTCATTTCTCAATGTGTATAGGGTGACTGATGCCCTGACTTATAGTATTATTTAAAACCAAATAATCTACATGTACTGATGTTGGGTTTTCATGTTCACATGTGAATTTCCTATTGGACAAGAGTGCAAAGCCATACACAATGACTTCCGGTTTTTTTCTGAAGGCAGATCTTGCCACTCTTAAACATCTTGTAACATGGCTCATTTTGAATTGGGAATATAAAGAATGGGGAGAAAGAACTTAAACTATAGGGTTATTTTATTTGCTCTAAGAGGTTGTTGTGTCTGGAACTTATGGTGTGGGTGTGGGGAGATTTATACTGTGCCTGCTCTGATTGAGATTGAGCTTGCTACCTGAAAGTAGGGATCTTATCTGTTTTATTTACCATTTGTTCATTAGAGCAACTTCTCTGTATAATCCTCCCCCAACCAAACAGGTATAATTTACATAATGACATACATAGATTTTAAGAGTGGAGTTTGACGGGTTTTGACAAATTTATACATCTCTGTAGCATCATCCTGGTCAAGATGTAGAACATTTCCATCACTCTAGAAAGTATCTTCATGCCTCCCTACAGTCGATGCACCTCCATCCCCTATCCAGGCAACCACTCTCTGTTTTCCTTCCACCTTGAGATAATAACAATACAATATATATTCCTGTTATTGCCTTCTTTCACTCAGCACAACATTTTTTTTGAGACTCATCCACATTACTGTCAAATAATAGTGTGTTCCTTTTTATTTCTGAGTAGTACTTCAATATTATGAATCCACCAGAATTTTGTTAATCCATTTATCTGTTGAATTTTGGATGGTTCTGATTTGGGGCTATAATGAATAAAAATACCATAAACATTTTTGCACCAGTATTATTATTGGAGTATGTTTCATTTATCTTGGGTAAATATCTAGGAGTAAATTGCTAGATAATTTGAGTAGTTTTACATTTCCCTTTATAACATACTTCTGTTTTCCTGAAACGATTGATAATTTCACATTATCACTCAGCAATGTATGAGAGCTGCAATTACTCCACACTCTTGCCAAAAGTTGAATTTTAGCCTTTTTCATTTTAGCTATACTTTAAAATGTGAACTGTTAGCTCATTGTGAGTTTAATTTACATTTCTCTAATGACTAATGATATTGTACAAGTTTTTTATGTGTTTATGATGAAAGTGAAAGTGGAGAGTGAAAAAGTTGGCTTAAAGCTCAACATTCAGAAAACGAAGATCATGGCATCCGGTCCCACCACTTCATGGGAAATAGATGGGGAATCAGTGGAACCAGTGTCAGACTTTATTTTTCTGGGCTCCAAAATCACTGCAGATGGTGACTGCAGCCATAAAATGAAAAGACGCTTACTCCTTGGAAGGAAAGTTATGACCAACCTAGATAGCATGTTCAAAAGCAGAGACATTACTTTGCCAACAAAGGTTCGTCTAGTCAAGGCTATGGTTTTTCCTGTGGTCATGTATGGATGTGAGAGTTGGACTGTGAAGAAGGCTGAGCACCGAAGAATTGATGCTTTTGAACTGTGGTGTTGGAGAGTCCCTTGGACTGCAAGGAGATCCAACCAGTCCATTCTGAAGGAGATCAGCCCTGGGATTTCTTTGGAAGGAATAATGCTAAAGCTGGAACTCCAGTACTTTGGCCACCTCATGCGAAGAGTTGACTCACTGGAAAAGACTCTGATGCTGGGAGGGATTGTGGGCAGGAGGAGAAGGGGACAACAGAGGATGAGATGGTTGGATGGCATCACTGACTCGATGGACATGAGTCTGAGTGAACTCCGGGAGTTGGTGATGGACAGGGAGGCCTGGCATGCTGTGATTCATGGGGTCTCAAAAAGTCGGACATGACTGAGCGACTGATCTGATCTGATTTGTTATTCATGTATCTTTTTTTGGTGAAATGTCTTTTAAGAGTTTTTCCATTTAAAAATAACCCCCCTAAAATTATTTGACTTTTTATTATTAAGTTATAGTAATTCCAGATATATTTTGAATAAATTCATTTGCCAGATATCTATGCTACACATGTTTTCTTCCAGTCTGTGACTGGCTTTTTAATTTTCTTAACAGTTTTATTTTCTTATGAATGGAAATTTTTAAAATTTTTATAAGGTCCAATTTATCTTTTTCCCAACAATTTTGCTTATGTTCTCTTTAAAAAGTTTTTCAGTATTACAGGTTTGCAAAAATAAGTCTATATATTTTCTTTAAAAATCTTCATAGTTTTAGCTTTTATATTAGATATATACAGAGTGAAGTAAGCCAGAAAGAAAAACACCAGTACAGTATAATAATGCATATATATGGAATTTAGAAAGATTGTAACAATAACCCTGTGTAAGAGACAGCAAAAGAGACACTGATGTATAGAACAGTCTTATGGACTCTGTTGCAGAGGGAGAGGGTGGGAAGATTTGGGAGAATGGCATTGAAACATGTATAATATCATGTATGAAACAAGTTGCCAGTCCAGGTTCGATGCACGATACTGGATGCTTGGGGCTAGTGCACTGGGACGACCCAGAGGGATGGTATGGGGAGGGAGGAGGGAGGAGGATTCAGGATGGGGAACACATGTATACCTGTGGTGGATTCGTTTTGATATTTGGCAAAACTAATACAATTTGTAAAGTTTAAAAATAAAATAAAAATTAAAAAAAAGAAAAAAATAGATATATACCATATCAAATTAATTTTGTGTATGGTATAATGTAGGGGTCAAACCTATTAGAAATAGACTTAAAAGTAGACAAGGAATGTCTGAAGAAATCCAAGGATGTAATGTAACCTGTAAGCTCTAAGAATAACCATAAGGTAGCAATGTAAGTTATTCTTCACATTGACTGGCTTCTTTTATAACAGAAAATTCAGTATGATCTTGTTAAAGATAAAGATTTGTTTCTTAGCTGCTGCTGCATAATAAGGCATTAAGCAATGAAAGGAGAGTATTACCTTCCTCCTGCCAACCAACAGTGCAATGGTAGATTGATATCTCTGGAGAATAGCATGGTGGGAGCAGCAGCATCTTAAGGGAGATCAGTAGTCTCATAGCTGTTGAAACAAGAGATAATGGTTCATGTCATGTCTTAAGACTGGAACAAATGTGGTCGAATGGCTCCTATTCTTTTTTGCTTTTTAACTGGAGGCTAATTGCTTTACAATATTGTGTTGGTACAACAATGTGAATCAGTTTTAAATATACATATATCCCCTCTTGAGCCTCCCTTCCAGTCCCCTGTGACCTCTCTAGGTTTCATCATAGAGCACTGAGCTGAGTTCCCTGTGCTATTAATATATATTTGTCTCCCACTAGCTATCTATTTTACACTTGATGCCATTGATATGTCAACGCTTCTCTCTCAACGTGTCCCATCCTCTACTTCCTCTGCTGTGCCACATGTCCATTCTCTACATCTGCATCTCTATTCCTGCCCTGCAAATAGGTTCATTGTACCATTTTTCTAGATTCCATACATAAGTGTGATATGTTCTTCTCCTTCTGCCTTACTTCACTCTGTATAACTGGCTCTAGGTTCATTCACCTCACTATAACTGATTCAAATTCATTCCTTTTTATGGCGAGTCATATTCCATTGTATATATGTACCACAGCTGCTTTATCCATTCACCTGTCTATGGACATCTAGGTTGCTTCCAAGTCCTGACTATTGTAAATAGTTCTGCTATGAATATTGGGGTACATGTGTCTTTTTGAATTATGGTTTTCACATCCTCAGTAGTGGGATTGCTGGCTCATATGGTAGTTTTATTCCTAGCTTTTAAAGAAATCTCCATGCTATTCTCCATAACGGCTGTATCAATTTATATTTCCCCAGACAGTGCAGGAGGGTTCCCTTTTCTCCACATCCTCTCCAGCATCTATTGTTTGTAGTGTTTGTTTTTTTTTTTTTTTTGATGATGGCCATTCTGACTAGTGTGAAGTGATATCTCACTGTAGCTTTGATTTCTTTTCTCTAATAATGAGGGATGTTGAACATCTTTTCATGCATTTGTTGGTCATCTGTATGTCTTCTTTGGAAAATGTCTCTTTAGGTGTTCCTAAATGTCTGTTTAGGTGTTCCTTTGGCTTCTATTCTTAAGTACAAGGGGAAAGGATATTCAAAACCTCTAGAAACATTTAGGAGATATTATAAAGAATTAATTTTTATATTTAGATTGTGGGTACTCCAAGTTGTTGTAGTTTGAATTTTAGTGGAATGTGGCCTTATGTTTTTACTCTCTAGCCAATAAGGCCTGAAGATCCCTTTCTACATATACTAAGAAATATATAGAAATTTACATATATAGTCATATGTGTGACTGAAGTAGAAGTTTATCTTCATTTAATATTAACATTTGGGAAAAATGTAATGAGGATAATTTCTGGTATCTTAAATAAAAGCAAATTGATTATGAGTGGCACCAAATCCAACTGGAGAACTTCAAAAAGTGTCTGTTTGTTCAACAAATCAAGCTTCAAGGGAAAAAAGAGAGACAAAATTATGAGGTGGAATAAAATTGTATAAATGAATAGGACTTGTTATGATGTAGAAGTACAGGGAGAGAGATGGGTCAAAAATGACTGAGTTTTCAGCTTTGAGAAGCTCTATGGATAGAGAGATTCCATTTACAGTGAGGGGAAACTGGAGGAAACACAGACTTGACATAATTTCAGTTATTGAGAGTGAAAAACCTGTGAAAAATCCTATGACTGGATAGTGCCCAATCATGCATTAAAATCTATGGCATATTATAGCAAATTTTCAATACATGTTTGTTGAATTAACATCCATTGCTGCTGTTGCTAAGTGGCTTCAGTCGTGTCCGACTCTTTGCGACCCCATAGGCTGCAGCCCACCAGGCTCCGCCGTCCCTGGGATTCTTCAGGCAAGAATACTGGAGTGGGTTGCCATTTCCTTCTCCAATGCATGAAAGTCAAAAGTGAAAGTCAAGTCACTCAGTTGTGTCTGACTCCTAGTGACCCCATGGACTGCAGCCTACCAGGCTCCTCCGTCCATGGGATTTTCCAGGCAAGAGTACTGGAGTGGGGTGCCATTGCCTTCTCCGTAACATACACTGGGTATACCCGTTTAAAAATTGGATACATGAAACTGGAATGCCAGAGGCAAATTTTGGATATATTATAGAATACATGATTATTGGAAAAATGAAACAGCCCCCACAGAAAATGTAGCTTTTAAAGGGAAGGACAGCTCTTGAAGAGTCTCGTTTAAACAATGAATAGAAGAAGATATCATGGAAAGGAGCCTGAAAAGAAGTGAGATAAGGTGCACTAAAACTAGGAGAGGGTGTTAAGATGAAATGAAAATTTAAAAAGTCTTTCAAAAAGAGGGCATGCTTAATATCATCTCAGGTCTTTAATATTCAATAATGACCAAGTGAATGCTGACTGGCTTTCAGGTTACAGAGTTTATTCATGACCCAAATGAGGGTATTTTCAGAAGAATAGTGAAGGCAGAAATCAGATTAAGTTTGAGGATTCAGTCAGAGATGGAATTCATGGAGAGAGCATCTGAGCATAACCCATTAAAGAAACTTGAAAAGGAGAAAGAAAAAAAGATAGAGGGTAATAGCAGGAGATTTTCAGGCTGGGGTTTAAGTCCTAGATTTTCCAATTATTTTTTATGTTATTTCTAATACATTACCAAATATTTACATAAGGAAAAATTTAAGACTTTGCAATTTGCAAAAAAGATTACTGAATATCTTTCACAGGAATGCTTGAGCTCTGGAAATTACCTGATCCTGTACGGATATGTATGTTTGTCACTGACTAGCCAGCGATGGCACCCCACTCCAGTATTCTTGCCTGGAAAATCCCATGGACAGAGGAGCCTGGTGGGCTGCCGTCCATGGGGTCACTAGGAGTCGGACACGACTGAGCGACTTCACTTTTACTTTTCCCTTTCATGCGTTGGAGAAGGAAATGGCACCCACTCCAGTATTCTTGCCTGGAGAATCCCAGGGACAGAGGGGCCTGGTGGGCTGCCATCTATGGGGTTGCACAGAGTCAGACATGACTGAAGTGACTTAGCAGCAGCAGCAGCAGCAGTCTATTTTATAGCTCTCTTAACAATAAAAGTTTACTTGTAGAACACTGACAGTAATGCAAATAATTCTTACTTACAAACATGCAAGTAAATTCAGTCTAGTAGAGAGCCAAGCTTTTCCTCTTCCCTATTGTCAAAAAACTCACTTTTCAACCCATCTCAAGATGCATTTCATCATTCCTCCACTCCCTATAAATTTGTGGGGATTTGGACTTCTGTCTTATCCTTTCACTTAATTTATGAGTTAAATAAACATTGATACATGCTTATTTTATATTGGTATGAGAATCATGGTTTTAACACTTTTGAAAAATGATTATCATTTTTTATAAGTTTCAGGTTGCCAATCTGGGCAATGAGTTGTTAAGAGGTTTAACTAAGATATGCTAAGATACTCCAAATTAAAAACACTCTCTGACCCTGAAAAGAAATGCAAAGTGGTGTCGGGAAAGCAGTGTTGGGCTAGGTGAGGTAGTTTATTCTTAAATAATGTGAGAGGGAAAGTTAATTTATCAGGATCTGATGGATGATGGGAAGGGAAGGAAGCTGGAGCATTGGGCAGATATTGAAATTGGATAGGACAATTCCTCTCTTGTGAATAGAGAATGGAGGGAAGGATGATGTAGGTACAGGTGTGCTTACAGATTTGGTGGCCAGAAGGTGAGGGGGTTGCTATCTGATGTGGCTAATTTCTGAGAAGGAAAAAGTGATGAGGTTGGTAGTTTGAGGACAGTGAGAAAGTTGAAATGATCATAGTATAGAGACAGGGGTCATGCTGGCTAAACAAATGTAACAAATATAACAGGATCACCAGACTGGGCTTAGGGCTCAAGGGGGTGCTGATCATACGGCAGTTTTATTGATACCACATGGTTTAGTCATTTATTGACATCAAGTTTGGTTACAGGCATGGTGAAAGCATCATGAAGTTTTGACAGGTGAATATTATGTAAGGGGACAAAGAGATTTAGAAACTGAACTGAAGTAGATAAATTGAAATGAGGACTCATGAAATATAAACTGTGTAGGGAAGAATTTGGCCACCCAATGCGCAGAACTGACTCATTTGAAAAGACCCTGATGCTGGGAATGATTGAAGGCAGGAGGAGAAGGGGATGACAGAGGATGAGATGGTTGGATGGCATCACCGACTCAATGGACATGAGTTTGAATAAGCTCTGGGAGTTGGTGATGGACAGGGAGGCCTGGTGTACTGCAGTTCATGGGGTTGCAGAGTTAGACACGACTGAGCGACTGAACTGAACTGAACTGAGGGAAGAATTGGCTTCTTCCCTTTAGTGTTTTCTTTAAGCTTCAGTGACTTAAAGAATAAAGAGAAAGGTGAAATCAGTATTTTCATAGGTTACAGAATTTCTTACATACTCTCAACAGCGTATTTTTTCCTTAAAGTGTTAATTTATTTATTTGCTGTAGTTTTTACTTCTTCACCTGCAATGTTAAACATTTTACACATGCTTTTAGTTTTTCTGTCTCTCTGTTCAACTTTTTTCTTTCTATTTCTCTAATTGAATACCTATACATATAAATACATGCATATACGTATATTCAGTAACACACATAAATATACAATATGTGCATTAAATAAAACTGAATTAGGGTAATATTATTTTGTAATCATACATCATGAACATTTTCCATGTCATTTTTCATGAGATCATTTTTAAATAGCTGCATAATATTCTCCAAAAAATTATCATAATGATTGACCAGTACCTTTCTAAATGAATGTTTTCCCCACTTTTTATTATCATTTGTAACATTGCAAAGAAAATTGCATATAAATCTTTGTACAAAATTTCAGGTATTTCTTTTTTTTTTTTCTAATTTTATTTTATTTTTAAACTTTACATAATTGTATTAGTTTTGCCAAATATCAAAATGAATCCACCACAGGTATTTCTTAAGGAATGCTTTAGTGGCTAAGATGAGCTGGTGTTAATCTTTATGATTCTTAATAAGGAAAAGTATGCAATAAAAAGCTAAACACTTCAGTATACTAATGTGTGTGAGTTAAGAAGGGAAACTAAGAAAATGAGACAAACTTCTGTTTGGGATTGGTTCATGTTACAGCTGTGTATCATAACTCTTCATGCTGAGGAATGATACAATTTCTTTCATTGTGTATTGAACATATAATACAGTATTTAAGATCTATAAAATGGAATAGTTCCTATGGTGCTATGCAAGTATAACCCTTGATGACATAGGCATATTGTTAACTAATTTTACTCTGTATATAAATAAACTTAATTGTGTGCTTTTAAAATAATGTTTTGAAAATTTAAAATTATAAATATATACTTAATGTTAAAACTCAAGTACAAATTATATTACTGTGGGGAAGCTTTCCTCCTGTAGATTCAGCTTTATTTTTTTCTTGTCATTTATTCTTATCCATGTGATATTCAGCTTTTAAAATCTTGCTGAATTACTTATTTGCTATTACTTGCCTTGTTCTCTTTGTCTTTATAAGTTGATGACGCAAAAAAAAAAAAAATCCTTTATGTCTCTTTAATGGGATTTTGGAAGGAGTAGACATGTTCTTCTCTCATTTTAAAAATTATTGTGTCTCTTTTCTACATTTCTTTTACTTCTTCGAGAAAAGAGTAACTGTAAGATTCAGCTTCCAACACTCTTTTTCAGTTTCTTTGCTTACTTGTGGGCAGGAATCCCTCAGAAGAAATGGAGTAGCCATCATGGTCATCAAAAGAGTCCAAAATGCAGTACTTGGGAGTCCAAAATGCAGTACTTGGATGCAATCTCAAAAACAACAGAATGATCTCTGTTCGTTTCCAAGGCAAACCATTCAATATCACAGTAATCCAAGTCTATGCCCCAACCAGTAACGCTGAAGAAGCTGAAGTTGAACGGTTCTATGAAGACCTACAAGACCTTTTAGAACTAACACCCAAAAAAGATGTCCTTTTCATTATAAGGGACTGGAATGCAAAAGTAGGAAGTCAAGAAACACCTGGAGTAACAGGCAAATTTGGCCTTGGAATACGGAATGAGGCAGGGCAAAGACTAATAGAGTTTTGCCAAGAAAATGCACTGGTCATAACAAACACCCTCTTCCAACAACACAAGAGAAGACTCTATACATGGACATCACCAGATGGTCAACACTGAAATCAGATTGATTATATTCTTTGCAGCCAAAGATGGAGAAGCTTTATACAGTCATCAAAAACAAGACCAGGAGCTGACTGTGGCTCAGACCACGAACTCCTTATTGACAAATTCAGACCTAAATTGAAGAAAGTAGGGAAAACCACGATGCCATTCAGGTATGACCTAAATCAAATTCCTTACGATTATACAGTGGAAGTGAGAAATAGATTTAAGGGCCTAGATCTGATAGATAGATAGAGTGCCTGATGAACTATGGAATGAGGTTCGTGACACTGTACAGGAGACAGGAATCAAGACCATACCCATGGAAAAGAAATGCAAAAAAGCAAAATGGCTGTCTGGGGAGGCCTTACAAATAGCTGTGAAAAGAAGAGACGCGAAAAGCAAAGGAGAAAAGGAAAGATATAAACATCTGAATGCAGAGTTCCAAAGAATAGCAAGAAGAGATAAGAAAGCTTTCTTCAGCGATCAATGCAAAGAAATAGAGGAAAACAACAGAATGGGAAAGACTAGAGATCTCTTCAAGAAAATCAGAGATACCAAAGGAACATTTCATGCAAAGATGGGCTCGATAAAGGACAGAAATGATATGGACCTAACAGAAGCAGAAGATATTAAGAAGAGATGGCAAGAATACACAGAAGAACTGTACAAAAAAGATCTTCACGACCCAGATAATCACGATGGTGTGATCACTCACCTAGAGCCAGACATCCTGGAATGTGAAGTCAAGTGGGCCTTAGAAAGCATCACTACGAACAAAGCTAGTGGAGGTGATGGAATTCCAGTTGAGCTATTCCAAATCCTGAAAGATGATGCTGTGAAAGTGCTGTACTCAATATGCCAACAAATTTGGAAAACTCAGCAGAGACCACAGGACTGGAAAAGATCAGTTTTCATTCCAATCCCAAAGAAAGGCAATGTCAAAGAATGCTCAAACTACCACACAATTGCACTCATCTCACATGCTAGTAAAGTAATGCTCAAAATTCTCCAAGCCAGGAGTCAGCAATACGTCAACCGTGAACTTCCTGATGTTTAAGCTGGTTTTAGAAAAGGCAGAGGAACCAGAGATCAAATTGCCAACATCCTCTGGATCATCAAAAAAGCAAGAGAGTTCCAGAAAAACATTTATTTCTGCTTTACTGACTATGCCAAAGCCTTTGACTGTGGATCACAATAAACTGTGGAAAATTCTGAAAGAGATGGGAATACCAGACCACCTGACCTGCCTCTTGAGAAATCTGTATGCAGGTCAGGAAGCAACAGTTAGAACTGGACATGGGACAACAGACTGGTTCCAAATAGGAAAAGGAATACGTCAAGGCTGTATATTGTCACCCTGCTTATTTAACTTATATGCAGAGTACATCACGAGAAACGCTGGACTGGAAGAAACACAAGCTGGAATCAAGATTGCTGGGAGAAATATCAATAGCCTCAGATATAGATGACACCACCCTTATGGCAGAAAGTGAAGAGGAACTCAAAATCCTCTTGATGAAAGTGAAAGTGGAGAGTGAAAAAGTTGGCTTAAAGCTCAACATTCAGAAAACGAAGATCATGGCATCCGGTCCCATCACTTCATGGTAAATAGATGGGGAAACAGTGGAAACAGTGTCAGACTTTATTTTTCTGGGCTCCACAATCACTGCAGATGGTGACTGCAGCCATGAAATTAAAAGACCCTTACTCTTGGAAGGAAAGTTATGACCAACCTAGATAGCATATTCAAAAGCAAAGACATTACTTTTCCAACAAAGGTTTGTCTAATCAAGGCCATGGTTTTTCCTGTGGTCATGTATGGATGTGAGAGTTGGACTGTGAAGAAAGCTGAGCACTGAAGAATTGATGCTTTTGAACTGTGGTGTTGGAGAAGACTCTTGAGAGTCCCTGGGACTGAAAGGAGATCCAACCAGTCCATTCTGAAGGAGATCAGCCCTGGGATTTCTTTGGAAGGAATGATGCTAAAGCTGAAACTCCAGTACTTTGGCCACCTCATGCGAAGAGTTGACTCATTGGAAAAGACTCTGATGCTGGGAGGGATTGGGTGCAAGAGGAGAAGGGGACAACAGAAGATGAGATGGTTGGATGGCATCACTGACTCAATGGACGTGAGTCTGGGTGAACTCCAGGAGTTGGTGATGGACAGGGAGGCCTGGCGTGCTTCGATTCATGGGGTCGCAAAGAGTCGGACACAACTGAGTGACTGATCTCATCTGACCTTATCTCATTGCTTACTTGGGTGGTTTTGTGAGCTGGTTCCATGGTTACATCGTGGAATCTGCATACATCAGTACTATAGTTTTACACTGTATTCATCCTATTTCCTATTTAGTCTGTTTACTTTTAGAATTCAGAAATCATAACTTTGGTTCTAGAAAGTCATTTTCTTCCATAAGGTAATTAATTTCCTCAAGACTTCACAGTACTATTTATTTAAATTCCTATTTTCTTCCTTCCTCCCTCTCATTCTCCCCTTGCCACCCCACTCCCATCTTCTAATATGTGCAATAGGAGCCATCTGTTGAAGGAAGAGCCTGCTGCTTAGGATCTAAAACAGAAAGCTGTTTTTATTCCTTGCTAATCATGAAGGAGCTGTGCTTGTAGTACACAGTCTCGTTGAACAAAGCATAGAGGCGTGTGAACTGATGTGAAGCTGTTATTAATCACTTGGATCAATGGTTGCTTGTTTTTATGACCAAAGGACGGTCAGTCTTTTTCTAAGAGAACAGAAACCGTTCATTCTTACTTTTGTCAGTGTGTATTTCTTCCGTACCCATATAGGCCATATTGGTGGACAGGCAGGTAGTGAAAAATAGAGTAGGCTGGCAAACGAAAGCATATCTGTGGAGGCAAGGGCCAGATCATCTTAGTTCTTAATTTTTTTTGGTGTATGTGATGGGAAGCAATCCTTTCCTCAACTTTTCAACTATTCCTGACACAATAATGTCATTTAAAAACTATAGCTACAGTGATTTTCTTATGTATTTTCATTTTGTGAGTCTTTCCCCCAAATAGTTAAATGCTTTTCCAAAACATGATCTTAAATGATTGTGTATTTAAATAAAATATTTATTTGAATGTTGCTTTGTAACCATGGGTCTGAGAAGAGTTGTACCAGTATATCAACATTATTTATTAATAACATTGAGACTGGTGGTTTGTATCTGGTCTTAGTGAGATCACTATGAGTGTCTGCTATTATGGCTGGTTGTATAGCAAGTATGTGCTTACATGGTCAGCAAAGTATACGGAACCTGGGATGAGTCACCCACTGGGCTCCCTAGTTTGGGAGTGTTCCACATATATTACTGGTGTTACCTGATGTGAGAGTAAAAAGACATCTGCTGTGGCCTTTCGGAGGAAGAACAATTGGAGCCCCTGCCTGGATACCCTGTTCTGAGGTAGCCTTTGGCTGTGGTGCATATCCTTGCTTTATGCTGCTGTTATATTGTGTTCTTTCTTGTATATTTGAAAGCATTGCCATTTGGTGTCCTGTGAGTCTTCTTTAGCAATCAGCTCTTCTTTAACTGCCCCTGTACACTTGAAGGTCAGGTCATGTTCTACCTCAAATATGCTTATACTCAAGAAAGGCTTTAACAAAGAGTTTATTAGGTTCAGCAGAAGAATAATCTCAGAAGTTCATGGCAACTTAATAAAAAAAAAAATCACCTATATCTGTAAAGGGTGGGTACAAAATCTTTGCAGGGAAAGAACCAAATAAACTTGTTTATTGCTGATATTTTTACCCTTATGCAGAGACATTTTTGGAGAAGGAAATGGTAACCCACTCCGGTATTCTTGCCTAGAGAGTCTTGTGGACGGAGCAGCTTGGTGGACTGCCGTCTATGGGGTCGCAGAGAATCGGACACGACTATAGTGACTTAGCAGCAGCAGCAGAGATATTTTGCATCTCAAAATGTCCAAAGGTATGGTGTTAGGTTTTTGCCACAGCAATCAGAGCAGAAAAAGAAATAAAAGGAATCCAAATTGGAAAAGAAGAAATAAAACTCTCACTGTTTACAGATGACATGATCCTCTACATAGAAAACTGTAAAGACTACCACCAGAAAATTACTAGAGCTAATCAATGAATATAGTAAAGTTGCAGGATATAAAATCAACACACAGAAATCCCTTGCATTCCTATACACTAATAATGAGAAAATAGAGAAATTAAGGAAACAATTCCATTCACCATTGCAACGAAAAGAATAAAATCTTAGGAATATATCTACCTAAAGAAACAAAAGACCTATATTTAGAAAACTATAAAATACTGATGAAAGAAATCAAAGAGGACACTAATAGATGGAGAAATATACTGTGTTCATGGATTGGAAGAATCAATATAGTGAAAATGAGTATACTACCCAAAGCAATCTATAGATTCAATGCAATCCCTATCAAGCTACCAACAGTATTCTTCACAGAGCTAGAACAAATAATTTTACAATTTGTATGGAAATACAAAAAACCTCGAATAGCCAAAGCAATCTTGAGAAAGAAGAATGGAACTAGAGGAATCAACCTGCCTGACTTCAGGCTCTACTACAAAGCCACAGTCATCAAGACAGCATGGTACTGGCACAGAGTCAGAAATATAGATCAATGGAACAAAATAGAAAGCCCAGAGATAAATCCATGCACCTATGGACACCTTATCTTTGACAAAGGAGACAAGAATATACAATGGAGAAAAGGCAATCTCTTTAAAAAGTGGTGCTAGGAAAACTGGTCCACTACTTGTAAAAGAATGAAACTAGAACACTTTCTAACACCATACTACTACTACTAAGTCGCTTCAGTCGTGTCTGACTCTGTGTGACCCCATAGACGGCAGCCCACTAGGCTCCCCTGTCCCTGGGATTCTCCAGGCAAGAAAACTGGAGTGGGTTGCCATTTCCTTCTCCAATGCATGAAAGTGAGAAGTGAAAGTGAAATCGCTCAGTTGTGTCCAACTCTTAGTGACCCCATGGACGGCAGCCCACCAGGCTCCTCCATCCATGGGGTTTTCCACACAAGACTACTGGACTGGGGTGCCATTGACCTCTCCATTCTAACACCATACACAAAAATAAACTCAAAATGGATTAAAGATCTAAATGTAAGATCAGAAACTATAAAACTCCTAGAGGAGAACATAGGTAAAACACTCTCCAACATAAACACAGCAGGGTCCTCTATGACCCACCTCCCAGAATATTGGAAATAAAAGCAAAAATAAACAAATGGGACCTAAGTAAAATTAAAAGCTTCTGAACAACAAAGGAAACTCTAAGCAAAGTGAAAAGACAGCCTTCAAAATGGGAGAAAATAATAGCAAATGAAGCAACTGACAAAGAATTAATCTCAAAAATACACAAGCAGCTCCTGCAGCCGAATTTCAGAAAAATAAATGACCCAATCAAAAAAGGAGCCAAAGAACTAAACAGGCATTTCTCCAAAGAAGACATACAGATGGCTAACAAACACATGAAAAGATGCTCAACATCACTCATTATCAGAGAAATGCAAATCAAAACCACTATGAGGTACAGTTTCACACCAGTCAGAATGGCTGCGATCCAAAAGTCTATAAGCAATAAATGTTGGAGAGGATGTGGAGAAAAGGGAACCCTCTTACACTGTTGGTCGGAATGCAAACTAGTACAGCCACTATGGAGAAGAGTGTGGAGATTCCTTAAAACCTGGAAATAGAACTTGCTTATGACCCAGCAATCCCACTGCTGGGCATACACACCAAGGAAACCAGAATTGAAAGAGACACGTGTACCCCAATGTTCATCGCAGCACTATTTATAATAGCCAGGACATGAAAGCAACCTAGATGTCCATCAGCAGGTGAATGGATAAGAAAGCAGTGGTACATATACACAATGGAATATTACTCAGCTATTAAAAAGAATACATTTGAATCAGTTCTAATGAGGTGGATGAAACTGGAGCCTATTATACAGAGTGAAGTAAGCCAGAAAGAAAAACACCAATACAGTATACTAATGCATATGTAGTATATGGCTTCCCTGGTGGCTCAGAGGATAAAGCATCTGCCTGTAATACAGGAGACCCGGGTTCGATCCCTGGGTTGGGAAGATCCCCTGGAGAAGGAAATGGCAACCCACTCCAGTATTCTTGCCTGGAGAATACCATGGACAGAGGAGCCTGGCGGGCTACAGTCCACGGGATCGCAGAGTCGGACATGACTGAGAGATTTCACACACACACACACAACATATATATATGGAATTTAGAAAGTTGGTAACTATAACCCTGTATATGAGACAGCAAAAGAGACACAGATATATAGAACAGTCTTTTGGACTCTGGGAGAGGGCGAGCGTGGGATGATTTGGGAGAATAGCATTGAAACATGTATAATATCATATATGAAACGAATCAACAGTCCAGGTTTGATTCATGATACAGGATGCTTGTGGCTGGTGCACTGGGATGACCCAGAGGGATGGTATGGAGAGGCAGCTGGGAGAGGGATTCAGGATGGGGAATACATGTACACCCGTGGTGGATTCATGTTGATGTATGGCAAAACCAATACAATATTGTAATTAGTCTCCAATTAAAATAAATAAATTTATATTAAAGTGGGTTTCCAGAAACAAACAAACAAAAAATTATATTTCAATTAAGCTTTGGATGCGTATGGTGGTCATGGAGATGTGCCATTAAGATCTCCTATGTGAGAAACTTCCATGGGAGAATAATTGACTGACACTTTTGAGCTACCACTCCTGTGAATCTGAGACCAAGCTGTCCCCAGACTGCTTCAAGGCAATAACTGAGCATGGCAGGGTATTAGTGACAACCCATTTCTGCCTGATGGAGGATTCCTCTAATATCCATAGGATATGCCAATATCTGATCAAATTTGGGCCACGATACAAATCTTAATAGAATGGATAAATTAGTAACATTAAAGCACAATTTGTTGACCTCATTACAGAAACTTTAAAATTAATACTAGACTTAGAGAAAGTTCAGAAAATAGATAATAAAAACATTCTACCAAAGTGACAAAAATATCTAAAACTTAAAAATTAAGAAAAATCATGTATTATTATCAACTAAATTAAGCTAGTTAGAAAGATTGAAGTTTGTCTCTCTCCCCAAATCATAGCATCATAAACAAGAAAAAATGAAAATGAATCATTCAATTGAAGAGTATTTTAGAAGACAAAAAAATAAGGAGAACAGAAAGAGAGAACCATTAAAGATAAATGGAGAAATTAGAAGGAAAAAAGACAAATAATAAATATAATCAAGAGCTGTATATTTGAAAAACAAAAAAATAGATGAATCGTTAACCTAACAAAAGCAACTTAAAAAGAGATTCAATGACTAGAAATGGTGACTCCGTATGAGTGTTTCTCATGTTTCTTCTACCCTGAAGGTTAATATATCTGCTCCTTCAGAACATCTGGAGACAGCTAGCAGCTGGACTGCATGTGAGCTTTGGGCCATGGGAGAGGTCTGAAAGGCAGAGCCAGCCTAAAGCTTGGGCTAAGACCAACATGGATCCCAAAGCAAAAATTGTTAGATCTAATCAATGAATTCAGTAAAATGGCATATACACATACATACATACAATGTAATACTGTTCAGTCATAAAAAATAGAAAATCTTGCTATTTTTAACAACATGGATGGAACTCGAGGGCTTTAGGCCAAGTGAAATAAATTGGACAGAGACAAACAAATGCTGTATGATATTGCTTGTACATGGAATCTCTGTTGGGGTCTTGGGCCCAATTCCAATGTGTGTGTGTGTGTGTGTGGTTTCCCACACTACCAACAGGGAATTCTTACATACCAGTAAGGTGTCTAAGAATTCAACTGGATTCTGGAGGTAGCATTAGATCCCACAGGTTAAAGGTTCACTTCTTCAAGACTACTCCACCTTCCCCCATCCAAAGCCACCTCATTCACATAACAAGACATCTTTGTTGCTCTCATCACTTAGGAAATCCCAAGGGTTTTAAGAGCCAAATCCCAGAAACAAGGTTAAAGACCAAATACTAAATATATATTTCCTACTATAAATAACAATATTGTAGAATCTTAAAAAAACAAACTTAGAGAAAAAAGTGATCAGATTTGTGATTGCCAGAGGCAGGAGGTGAGGGGTGGGGAAAATAGTTCATGAAAGTGGTCAAAAACACAAACTTACAGATATAAGGTAAGTACTGAGGATGGAATGTACAGCAGGGTGACAGTAGTTAACACTGCTGTATAGTATATTTGAAAATTGCTTAGAGAATAAATTCTAAAAGTTCACATCACAAGGAAATTTTTTTGGTGTATAACTATGAGGTGATGCATGTCAATTTACTGTGGCAATCATTTTGCAATATATATATGTTGAGTAGTTGTACTTAATGCCTTAAACTTGAATGGTATTATATGTCAATGATATCTCAATAAAACTGGGAAAAAAAGAATTTGAGACTATAAAAATATTCGGACTGTGCATCATCCATATAAATCATGTGAAGCAACCTGCCAAGAAAATAGCTTTAATTAAAAAACAAATGAATCAAAACATCTTCCTATCAAGGTTGAAGGGGATGAGTAGAGGAAACAAGCATTAGATAATGAACTTAAAAGTATATATATGCATAAAGTTACACTGAATGTTATGTATTGGGAATGAATAATATAAGGTCAGGGCTTCTCCAGTGGCTCAGATGGTAAACAATCTGCCTGCACTGCAGGAGACCTGGGTTCAATCTCTGTGCTGGGAAAATCCCCTGGAGAAGGAATGGCAACCCACTCCAGTATTCTTGTCTGGAGAATTCCATGGACAGAGGAGACTGGCTGGCTACAGTCCATGGGGTGGCAAAGAGTCAGACATAACACACACAATACACAGTCAAATAATGATCCTTAAAATGGAGGGGACAGTTGCAAGGAATACTATAATATTACAGAAAAAATAGTTTAGAAAGTTTTCTAAGGGTTTCATCTCATTGAGGTGTAGCAAGTAGGAAGTTATAGAGAAAAGAGAGTTTGTTAGTGGAGAAAATAGTTTTTTTTTTTTTTTTTTTGCTTTCAAGTAGTAGTACAAAAATATGCTTCTAATTATGTTGCTAGGAGAAAGAAATGAGAGGAACTGATAAAAGTGTAGCAATCTATTTAAATTGCATTTAAAAAGAACAAAACAAAATGAAATTAGATAAGTAACAAAATGAAATTAGATAAGTTACAAAATGAAATAATTAGATAAATCAGCAAAATTAAGGAAAAGGAAAACATGAATACAATAAAAAAACAGGAAACAAAGTTTGATGGAATGAATAAAATACATACATTAGTCACTATGCTATATATGAATGAATCGAGTTCACTCACTGAAATATAGATTGGCTCAAAAAACAAAACTGACATATGACATTTCAAAGGAAAAAATAAGTGGTAAGAGCAAGGGCAAAGAGATGATAGGCATACATAAGACAAGTAAATTAAGAATGACTTGATGGATATAAGAAAGGGTATAATTTATTATAACAGCAAAAATAAGGCTAAAGATGGACATTATACCATAATGAAAGATGTAGTTTATGATAAATGTAACAATAAAGCTAGAAAACCCTTAAATAGTAGCTAAAGACAAAAATCAATATATTTAGGGATACGAAGATAAGTTATAAGAATTTTATTTCAGTCTTTTTGAGAATTGGACATGACTAGTAGACAAAAATTAGAAAGGAAATTATTAAATTATCTTTAAAACTTGACTTAGTGATTATATAAGATCCTTATATCCCTAGATATTATGACTTTTTTCATTTTTTCTGTCAATTGGTTAAAATTAATCATATATTGTCTACAAAAGTGCATTTTAAAGTGTGGAAAGTCTTACTAAGCAATTTTCTGATCATATTCACATAAAGTTAGAAATAAAGCATAATTGAAATATTAACTACCTGAAAATTAATAATTACTTTGTTAAATAATCCTTTGATAAGAAAGGAAATTAACTGAGGAATTATAAATGATCTAGTAAACAAGGAAGAAAAAAAACAATGCTTCCTACTCAAGCCTACCAAAGAAACTCACTTTTATTAGAAGCACACACACACACACACATCCACAGAAGAATAGAAGGAAGCTGTCAATGAAGGTAAAAGTAGAAGTTAATGAAATAAAAGACAAGGATAATAATAAATTGATTCAGAAATTTGTACTTAGAAGACATTAATATAGTAGACAAATCTCTTGGAAATTTGAAAAGAAAGAAACAGAAAAGGTGCATAGTCACAGTTATTAAAGGAATCTTGAGATGGTAAAATATATAAATCTATGGGAACTAATTTAAAAAGTATGAAATTGTTTACTAGCAAGATATAAATTAACAAAGGAATAAAGTGAAAATCTTGAATAAATCAATTAATGCTGACATGATTTAAAGATTGCTTAATTTACCACTGGAAATGGAATAAGGACCAGATGGTTCTATTAACTCTAAAGAAATAAAGAATTTCAACATTATTTAAACTATTTATAAGCACAGAAAAATCTGGAAATTAATTTATTTATGCTGTCAACGAAGTTTCAAACACTCCTATGTTAAATGTGTGAATTGTAGTTACACACACACAAAAAGAAAAACTACTGATCAAATGCCATTGAGTACAGAGGCAGAAAGTTTCAATAATGTATTTATAAATAGCTCCAGCAGTGTGAGATGAGTGCAATTGTGGGGTAGTTTGAACATTTTTTGGCTTTGCCTTTCTTTGGGATTGGAATGAAAACTGACCTTTCCCATTCTGTGGCCACAGCTGAGTTTTCCAAATTTGCTGGTATATTGAGTGCAGCACTTTCATAGCATCATCTTTTAAGATTTGAAATAGCTCAACTGGAATTCCATAACCTCCACTAGTAGTGATGCTGTGCTAGCAAAGTAGTGCTCAAAATTCTCTAAGCTGCTGCTAAGTCACTTCAGTCGTGTCCAACTCTGTGTGACCCCATAGACGGCAGCCCACCAGGCTCCCCCGTCCCTGGGATTCTCCAGGCAAGACCACTGGAGTGGGTGGCCATTGCCTTCTCTAAGCTAGGCTTCAACAGTATGTGCACCGAGAACTTCCAGATGCTCAAGCTGGATTTAGAAGAGGCAGAGAAACCAGAGATCAAATTGCTAACATCTGCTGGATCATAGAAAAAGCAAGAGAGTTCCAGAAAAACATCTACTTCTGTTTTATTGACTACGCTAAAGCCTTTGACTGTGTGGATCAAAACAAACTGTGGAAAATTCTTAAAGACATGGGAATACCAGACCACCTGACCTGCCTCCTGAGAAATCTGTATGCAGGTCAAGAAACAATAGTTAGAACCGGACATGGAACAATGGACTGGTTCCAAATTGGGAAAGGAGCACATCAAGGATGTATTTTGCCACCCTGCTTATTTAACTGATATGCAGAGTACATCATTTGAAATGCTGGGCTGGATGAAGCACAAGCTGGAATCAAGATTGCTGGGAGAAATGTCAATAACCTCAGATATGTAGATGACACCACCCTTATGGCAGAAAGTGAAGAAGAACTAGAGCCTCTTGATGAAAGAGGAAAGTGAAAAAGCTGGCTTAAAATTCAACACTCAAACACCAAAATCATGGCATCTGGTCCCATCACTTCATGGGAAATCGATGGAGAAACAATGGAAACAGTGACAGACTTTATTTTCCTGGGCTCCAAAATCACTGCAAATGGTGACTGCAGCCATGAAATTAAAAGATGCTCGTTCCTTGGAAGAAAGGCTATGACCAACCTAGACAGCATATTAAAAAGCAGGGACATTACTTTATCAACAAATCTCCATCTAGTCAAAACTGTGGTTTTTCCAGTAGTCATGTATGGATGTGAGAGTTGGACTATAAAGAAAGCTGAGCACTGAAGAATTGATGCTTTTGAACTGTGGTATTGGAGAAGACTCTCCAGAGTTCCTAGGACTGCAAGATCAAACCAGTCCATCCCAAAGGAAATCAGTCCTGAATATTCATTGGAAGGACTAATGCTGAAGCTAAAGTTCCAACTTTGGCCACCTGATGTAAAGAGGTGAGTCATTAGAAAAGACCCTGATTTGGGGAAAGATTGAAGGCAGGAAGAGAAGGGGATGACAGAAGATGAGATGGTTGGATGGCATCACTGACTCGATGGACATGAGTTTGAGCACATTTTGGGAGCTGATGATAGACAGGGAAGCCTGGTGTGCTACAGCCCATGGGGTCGCATACAACTGAGTGACTGAACTGAACCTAACTAGAACTGTACCTGCAAATGTATAATGAATAGTTATTGAGGCCAGTAAGGGCATTTCAATATGAGGAAGTTATCAAGGAGAATAAGAGGGGTAGTGGGAAAAAACTAGAAGCAAAGTTAGTTTCCATTGAATGAGGAATGTTTTAAAAATAAAGTTGTAACTAACTAATCATATATAGTGATTTAAAAAATCGAGTTAAACAGCTAAATATTTATGTATAATTATATGGACATGGTGAACATTACAGATATATATGAGATTGTTAATTTGGGTCCTTGCCTTTGTGAAGGACCATGTGAGGGCCACGTGAAGGTGGGGAAGGGGAAAGGCTGCCCTGGGTGAAAGAGTGTAAGAGGGGCAGGCAGTAATGGCAAGTAAAATGAAAATGAAGAGATGGTACTCCAAAGCTTCACATGCAGTATATCATTTCAGTTATTCATGTAAAATTATATACATAAAATACAAATATTTGTTGTTCAATTGCTAAGTCGTGTCTGCCTCTTTGTGACCCTATAGACTACAGCATTCCAGGCTCCTCTATCCTCCATTATCTTCCAGAGTTTGCTCAAGATCATGTCCAGTGAGTCAATAATGCTACCTAATTATCTCATCCTCTGCCATCCTCTTCTCCTTTTCCTTTCAGTCTTTCTCAATTTCAGGGTCTTTTCCAATGAGTCACTCTTGGCATCAGGTGGCTAAAGTTTCAGCTTTAGCAATAGTCCTTTCAATGAATATTCAGGATTGATTTCCTTTAGGACTGACTGGTCTGATCTCCTTGCAGTCTAAGGGTTTCTCAAGAGTCCTTTCCAGCACCACAGTTTGAAAGCAAAATTAAAAATACACTATAGCATTAAAAATAAATAACAATCGAAATGAAGAAAAATGAAAGGAAAAATGCCTCTGAAAGACAATGGTTATATAGTTATAGATATTGAAAAAATGAAAAGAATTATAATAAATTTGAGAAGTCTTCCAGTCAGGAGACAGAACCAGTGTTATTCTAACAGAGAACATTTAATATAAAGAACTGTAAATCAGGCATTAGAGTCCTGGAATCAAAAACAGGTCATTGAAGTATCATAGAGGTATTAAACACAGGAAACAATTATCACCCTGAGGGTGGAAAGACAAAGGGAAAATCTGATGTTGGTAAAATGTAGAAGCTTGAAGAAGGAAAACCCATCATGGAAGATCCAGAAATCTGAGCTGGGGTGCTAGCAGACCAGTGTTGGTACGTGTCAAGGGGTACACCAAGACTGGTTTGGGAGATTTGGGAAAATGCAAACTGGAGCCAACTGTTATTGCTATGGCTTAAATCAAACAAACAAACAAAAACCAACCTACTGCTATAGTGGTACTGATAGGAGCAAGAAGAAAAAGAAAAACAGGGACATTTTTCCATTGTTTTCTCCAGCTTTCTAGTTTCCCTCCAGGAAACTCTCCTTGTTGGCACAGCCTTAAAGGGAGCTGTCCGGCACAGGGGAAATGGGTTTGATATATCCCATGTCATGTTGCAAAGAATAGAACAGTAAGTTTTAAGCTGTCGGACACCAGGAGATTTATGTCAATACATATGGAAGTTGAGATGGAAGACATGATTTTTTTTTTGAAAAGTATAAATTACAAAAGGACCTCAGAAGTGGAATAAGAACTTAACAAGGTTAAGTGACATTAAGAAATTGAGTAAGTGCTTAAAGACTAACAGTTTGACACAAAACACACACACACACACACAAACCAAAAGAAAACACAGCTAACAGTTTGACACAACACACACACACACACACAGACAAAACACAGCTCAGATGGTAAAGCATTTGCCTGCAATGCAGGAGACCTGGGTTCAATCCCTGGGTGGGGAAGATCCCCTGGAGAAGGAAATGGCAACCCACCCCAGTATTCTTGCCTAGAGAATCCCGTGGACAGAGGAGCCTGGCGGGTCACAGTCCATGGGGTCACAGAGTCTGACACGACTGAGTGACAAAAGACGCAAAACACACACATCTACAAAGTCAGGAACTCTATTAAACCTTCTAAGCATATAAAAATCTGATGCTCTTTAAGTTACTCCAAAGCATAAATGGAAGAGGAAATTCTTCCCTGTTCCCTGTTTCCCTTCCTTCCATAGTGTAGCCCTAGGCACTGGTTCTGATGTTCAGATCCAGCCATACCATCTCCTCCTCACAGCCCTCTGTGGCTCCCTATTGCCCTCAGGAGAGTTTCAGCTCGTCAGCGTGTGATTCAGGACCTGCACACTTCCTCCAAGTTACCCTCATGTTCCAGCCATGAAATTACTTGCCAAAACACACAAGACCTTTCCCATTTTTGATCTTTGAGCAAAATGTTTTCCTTGCCCCAAAGACCACCCTTTCTTCAAGCACCAGTTACAATGCCCTCACCTCCCCCAAAGTCTTACCTTGCCAAGCAGAGCCTGGCTCCTTCCATGGATTCCTCCAACCCAGGTCCTGTCCTGTACTCCACAAAGCTCTGCCTCACTATTCCTCAACCCTTCCTCAACCTCCTTCAGGATCCCAGCAAATAACATACGGCTGGGCAGTGAGGGGGTCAGAGTGAATCAGTAACGTCCTGCATTGTGACCGCCTATGTTTATCATCCAACTCAAAGGGGTCTTGGATCAAACCAGTTTGTAGAAAATGTGAATTGTCTAGATTCTAGCCACAGCTCCACTAGGTACTCATCAAAATATTTGGTCAGCTGCATTCCAACATCTGCTCTTCCTCTGTTGTTACTAGATACATTTATATTGATAAGTAAAGTAAGATTTCTATTCTCTTTTCTTTGCTAAGATACTACTACTATAAACTTGTATTAATAATGGGTTATGCATACCTAGGCTGGATTGATTAACTATCAAGCATGCAGCAGTTCTAAATTCTGGCTGCACATTAGCTTCATGTGTGGAATTTTAGAAAATGCTGAACTCCAGTGTGTGTACAAGACCAGTTAAATCAGAAGCTCTAGGGGTGAGACTCAGGCCTCAGTATCTGCAGTAAATGCCTGTGAAGCCAAGGTTGCAGCTACTAAGTATAATCTTACCATAGGAGGATTTTCAACTTTAGAAGTTTAGTGACTATCAGCCAAAGATCAGCAATTGAGCTAGAAATAAATATTTTTAATAGTAGTCACTTAATATTTTAACAATTTTAAATTATTTTCTTAATGCAGGATCTGTTAATAGCTTGAAACTTAACTGAACCAAACACAGATGTCACAATCGGTATTTTGTGAAGGGAATATTTTAGTATTGAAATGAAACTTTGTTTCCAAATTTTGAGTTAAGTTTATAAGATATCAGTTCAGTCCCTCAGTCAGGTCGGATTCTTTGCTACCCCATGGACCGCAGCACACCAGGCCTCTCTGTCCATCACCAACTCCTGGAGTTTACTCAAAATCGTGTCTGTTGAGTCGGTGATGCCCTCCAGCCATTTCATCCTCTGTCATCCCCTTCTCCTCCCACCTTCAATCTTTCCCCAAATCAGGGTCTTTTCTAATGACTCAGCTCTTTGCATCAGGTGGTCAAAGTATTGGAGTTTCAATTTCAGCATCAGTCCTTCCAATAAATATTCAGGACTGATCTCCTTTAGGATGGACTGGTTGGATCTCCTTGCAGTCCAAGGGACACTCAAGAGTCTTCTTCAACACCACAGTTCAAAAGCATCAATTTTTCGGCTCTCAGCTTTCTTTATAGCCCAACTCTCACATCCATACACCACTAATGGAAAAACCACAGTTTTGACTAGATGGAGATTTGTTGACAAAGTAATGTCCCTGCTTTTTAATATGCTGTCTAGGTTGGTTATAGCTTTTCTTCCAAGGAATAAACATCTTTTAGTTTCATGGCTGCAGTCACCATCTGCAGTGATTTTGGAGCCCAAGAAAATAAAGTCTCACTTTTTCCAATGTTTCCCCATTGATTTCCCATGAAGTGATGGGACCAGATGCCATGATCTTCATTTTCTGAATGTTAAGCTTTAAGCCAACTTTTTCACTCTCCTCTTTCACTTTCATCAAGAGGCTCTTTAGTTCTTCTTCACTTTCTGCCATAAGGGTGGTGTCATCTGCATATCTGAGGTTGTCATTGATATTTCTCCCGGAAATCTTGATTCCAGCTTGTGCTTCATCCAGTCTGGCATTTTGAATGATGTACTTTGCATATAAGTTAAATAAGCAGGGTGACAATACACAGCCTTGACATACTCCTTTCCCTATTTGGGACCAGTCTGTTGTTTCATGTCTAGTTCTAACTGTTGCTTCTTGACCCGCATACAGATTTCTCAGGAGACAGGTCAGGTGGTCTGCAATTCCCATGTCTTTCAGAATTTTCCACAGTTTGTTGTGATGCACATAGTCAGAGGCTTTGGCATAGTCAATAAAGCAGAAATAGATGTTTTTCTGGAACTCTCTTGCTTTAAAAAAATTTATTTATTTTAATTGGAGGCTAATTACTTTACAATATTGTGGTGGTTTTTGCCACACATGGACATGAATCAGCCATGGGTGTACATGTGTGCCCCATCCTGAACCCCATCCCACGTCCCTCCCCCACCCCCCAGGGTCATCCCAGTACACCAGCCCTGAGCACCCTGTATTATGCATCGAACCTGGACTGGTGATCTATTTCACATATGGTAATTTACATGTTTCAATGGTGTTCTCTCAAATCATTCTACCCCCACCTTCTCCCACAGAGTCCAAACAATTAAAAATCTAAATGTAAGACCAGAAACTATAAAACTCTTAGAGGAAAACATAGACAAAACACTCTCTTGCTTTTTCTATGATCCAACAGATGTTGGCAATTTGATCTCTGGTTCCTCTGCCTTTTCTAAAACCATCTGGAAGTTCACGGTTCACATACTGTTGAAGCCTGGCTTGGATAATTTTGAGCATTACTTTACTAGCCTGTGAGATGAGTGCAATTGTGCGGTAGATTGAGCATTCTTTGGCATTACCTTGCTTTGGGATTGGAATGAAACTGAACTTTTACAGTCCTGTGGCCACTGTTGAGTTTTCCAAATTTGCTGGTATATTGAGTTCAGCCCTTTCACAACATCATCTTTTAGGATTTGAAATAGCTCAACTGGAATTCCATCACCTCCACTAGCTTTGTTCATAGTTATACTTCCTAAGGCCCATTTGACTTCATATTCTAGGATGTCTGGCACTAGGTGAGTGATCACACCATCGTGATTATCTGGGTCATGAAGATCTTTTTTGTATAGTTCCTCTGTGTATTCTTTCCACCTGTTCTTAATATCTTCTGCTTCTGTTAGGTCCATAACATTTCTGTACTTTATTGTGCCCATCTTTGTATAGTTTTTTTTATTAAACACTTTAAATGAGCATTAAAAATATTATTTTTCTCTGATTTTAGTCAAATCCTTAGGATCACAAAAAGTGCCTGGTGGCTCAGTGGTAAAGATCCACCTACCAATGCAGGAAACACAGCAGATGAAGGCCCCTCCCTGGGTTGGGAAGATCCCCTGGAGGAGAAGATGGCAACCCACTCTGGTATTCTTGCCTGGGAAATCCCATGAACAGAGGAGCCTGGTGGTCTATACTCTGTGGGGTTGCAAGAGTCAGACACAACTTAGTGATTAAACAAATTATAAGTATACACAATAGTTAATTTTGTGTGTAAACTTGGCTAGGCCACAGTATCCCAGATACCTGATCATACACATACAGCCTAGATGCTATTGTGAAGGTATTTTTCAGATGAGATCGACATTTATTTAATAGACTTTGAGTAAAACAGATTACCCTCCATTCTATGGGTGGGCCTCATCCAATTAGCTTAAGGCCTTAAGAGAAAAAATATGGTGTCTTGAGGAAGAGCAAATTCTGCCTCCACACTCTTCAGTCTTAGCCATAACATCAGCTTTTTTCTGGGTCCCCAGTCTGACAGCCTGTGCTGCAGATTTTGGATTTTCCATCCTCTACAATTATGTGAGTCTATTCCTAAAGATAAATCTCTCTCTTTATGTTACACACACATCATGCTAGTTGTGTTTCTCTGGAGAACTCTTTATAATGCAGTATATTTAAATGGGAGGCAATTGTTACTATAGCTCAGTTGACAAGTTGTGTCGAACTCTTTCAGACTCCATGGACTGCAACAAGCCAGGCTTTCCTGTCCTTCATCATCTCCCAGAGTTTGCTCAAACTCATGTCCATTGAGTTGGTGAAAATGAAAGTGAAAGCTGACTCCCCAAGGACTATGCAGTCCACAGAATTCTCCAGGTCAGAATACTGGAGTGGATAGCTTTTCTCTTCTCCAGGCTTCCCTGATAGCTCAGTTAGTAAAGAATCCACTTGCAGGAGACCCCAGTTCTATTCCTGGGTCAGGAAGATCCCCTGGAGAAGGGATAGGCTACCCACTCCAGTATTCTTGGGCTTCCCTCTTGGCTCAGCTGGTAAAGAATCCACCTGCAATGCGGGAGACCTGGCTACCCACTCCAGTATTCTGGCCTAGAGAATTCCATGGACTGTATGGTCCATGGGGTCACAAAGAGTTGGACATGGCTGAGCGACGTTCACTTCCCTTCTCCAGGGGATTTTCCCAACCCAGGGATGGAACCCAGATCTCCTGCATTGCAGGTGGATTCTTTACCAGCTAAGCTACAAGGGAAGCCCAAGAATACTGGAGTGGGTAGCCGATCCCTTCTGCAGGAGATCTTCCTGACCCAGGAATCAAACCGGAGTCTCCTGCATTGCAGGTGGATTCTTTACCAACTGAATCATCAGGGAAACCCCTGAGTAGGTGATGCTGACTGCTGGAAAAACAATAGCTTTGACTATACAGACCTTTGCAGGCAAAGCAATGTCTCTGCTTTTTAATACACTGTCTGGGTTTGTCATTGCAATTTTTCCAAGGAGCAAGTGTCTTTTAATTTATTGGCTGCAGTCACCGTGCAAAGTGATTTTGGAGCCCAAGGGAAAAAACATAGGTTTGACTACAGGGACTTTTGTCAGCAAAATGACATCTCTGATTTTTAATATGCTGTCTATGTTTGTCATAGCTTTCCTTCCAAGGAGTAAATACCACCAGACAGATCCATAAGTGACTGTTGTTTCTGTTTTGGCCCAGCTGCTTCATTCTTTCTGGAGTTATTGCCGTCCACTCTTTCCCGATAGCATATTGGACACTTTTTGCCTTAGGGTGCTCATCATCTGATGTCATATCTTTTTGCCTTTTCATATTGTCCATGGGGTTTTTGCAGCAAGAATACTGGTTTGTATTCCCTCCTCCTGTGGACCATATTTTGTCAGAACTCTTCACTATGACCCATCCATCTTGGGTGGCCCTGCATGGCATGGCTCACAGCTTCATTGGCTTATGCAAGTCCCTTTGCCATGGACAAGGCTGTGATCCATGAAGCGGGGAGAGGCAATTAATCAACTCTAAATGTTATTCTCATTCTCAACCCAAACCGTATCCCTAATGTTTTCCAGTATAACTACAAATTAAAATTGGTAGACTTTTTTTCTCTTGTCAAAAGTATGCGATCAGTGTCTCTAATTCAGGATGTTTGATGTTTTGGGCTACATATAAGGCCCGATTCTCAAGGTATTAGTTTTGCCATCAAGGACAGCTCCTGGTTTTAGAAAGTTTGTGGCTCTGAGTGTTTTTTTCTGAGAGGGGAATTTTCAAGGCTTCACATAAATATTCTGATCCATTTTAGGAAGAGAATAGGAGTCAGGGATTGCTTAAGTTTGTTTTGCTTTTTAAATATTTGTGTGTATTTTGTATTTTCTTGTTGTGTACTCAAAAAGTTTCCAGTTATTCACTATTCTGTTTATCTTAAAAGGAATGCAAACCTATTCCAGTTACAAAGGTAATTACACTTCTGTTTACACAGAACAGTAAAAAGGATGAAGCAAATTTACATGAGGACATGAAGTGGGGAAATGAATATACTTTGAGTTGAATCTGTTTTTTAAATTTGAGATCTTCTGAATGAAAGTTTTGGGGCCTTTGGTCAATCACTTAACTAACTACTTCCATTTTTCAGTCCAGTTTGTTTTCTTTTTTTTTTTTATTTTAAATTTTATTTTATTTTTAAACTTTACAATATTGTATTAGTTTTGCCAAATATCAAAATGAATCCGCCACAGGTATACCCGCATTCCCCATCCTGAACCCTCCTCCCTCCTCCTTCTCCATACCATCCCTCTGGGTCGTCCCAGTGCACCAGCCCCAAGCATCCAGTACCGTGCATCGAACCTGGACTGGCGACTCGTTTCATACATGATATTATACATGTTTCAATGCTATTTTCCCAAATCTCCCCACCCTCTCCCTCTCCCACAGAGTCCATAAGACTGATCTATACATTGGTATCTCTTTTGCTGTCTCATACACAGGGTTATTGTTTCCATCTTTCTAAATTCCATATATATGTGTTAGTATACTGTATTGGTGTTTTTCTTTCTGGCTTACTTCACTCTGTATAATAGGTTCCAGTTTCATCCACCTCATTAGAACTGATTCAAATGTATTCTTTTTAATGGCTGAGTAATACTCCATTGTGTATATGTACCACAGCTTTCTTATCCATTCATCTGCTGATGGACATCTAGGTTGCTTCCATGTCCTGGCTATTATAAACAGTGCTGCGATGAACATTGGGGTACACGTGTCTCTTTCCCTTCTGGTTTCCTCAGTGTGTATGCCCAGCAGTGGGATTGCTGGATCATAAGGCAGTTCTATTTCCAGTTTTTTAAGGAATCTCCACACTGTTCTCCATAGTGGCTGTACTAGTTTGCATTCCCACCAACAGTGCAAGAGAGTTCCCTTCTCTCCACACCCTCTCCAGCATTTATTGCTTGTAGACTTATGGATTGCAGCCATTCTGACTGGCGTGAAATGGTACCTCATAGTGGTTTTGATTTGCATTTCTCTGATAATGAGTGATCAACAGTTTGTTTTCTTTCAAGGAGCGTTTCTCAAACCGGTTGAACCATACCTTCTTTTGATATCTTAGGTGGTTTGGGATGCTATAACAGAATACCATAGAAGGATGGCTTATAAACAACAGGAATCTATTTATCATTGTTCTGGAGGCTGGAAGTCTAAGATCAGGTTTGCCAGTATGGTTGGGTTCTGATGAGGGCCCACTTCCTGGCTCATGGAAAGCTGTCTGCTTCCCTGGTGGCTGAGAGGTTAAAGCATCTGCCTGCAATACGGGAGACCTGGGTTCGATCCCTGGGTCGGTAAGATCCCCTGGAGAAGGAAATGGCAATCCACTCCAGTATTCTTACCTGGAGAATCCCGTGGACGGAGGAGCCTGGTGGGCTACAGTCCATGGGGTCGCAAAGAGTTGGAGACGACTAAGCGACTTTACTTTCACTTTCACATGTCAGGAGGGGCAATGGAGTTCTCTGGGTTCTCTTTTATAAAGGAATTAATCCTATTCATGAGGGCTTCAAGCTCATATCCTACCATTTTCACAAGGATCACGTCCTATCACCTAATACCATTAGGTTAGGATTTCAACATATGAATTTTAGGGTGCATAAATATTCAGCCTATAACACATACTCTCTTTTGCTCACTATGTAAATCTGACAAACCACTCTATTTCATTCCACCTGCTTCTTCTGGGGCTATACTTCACAAGTTGACAATCTCTGTGGTTGGGGGAGAGAGAAAGATGATAAAATCAAGATAAATCTGGGAATTTTGTCAACCATTATTTCCTGTAGCTTGTATTAAAAAGAAAATGAATCATTTTCAGATGGATGTGTTTTGGGGATGTCCATCACTTCCCAAAGCCTGATACCTATTATGTTTAAAATTACAGAAGAAAGATTTCCTAATAATCTCAGCCTAGGATAGAAGCCAGTAATTCTTTCAGCATGTTTAGATAGAAAATATTTGCTAGCAATAGATTAGATTGATCTTTCTCTGGACAAAGATTTTACACGCCAAGACAGAACACAATAGTTTTGTCTCCCTCTCTTCTCCACCTTTAGGATAGGAGGTTTTTCCCTCCTTTCTTATCCAGTCCCATATCCAGCTACAGTACCTGGCAAAAGAGAAGGTCCACACAGCACTAGCTTAAGTTCTTATGTTAAAGGAAGAGGAATATTATTGGGAAGTGCCTAATAGATCTCAGAACTGGGAAGGGCAGAGGGAGGAAAGAGAATCAAGAAGAAAACTCTGTGGAGAGCTGGGGCTAGGAGTTGTGTTTCCCTGGTTCTGAACCATCTGCGCGAATTTGTTGACCATGCAGGTTCCTAAGCCTCGGGTCCAGGCCTTCTAAACCCGAGTTTCTGAGGAGGCTTAGAAATCTACATTTTATGAAAGTGTTATTTAAGAAATATTTGTCTAAGAGTAAAGCAAGGTAGAACTCAGCATATGTCGATTAAACTAGATAAATCACTCCTTTCTGAAGATTATGATTCTTTGAAGTTAAAGTCTCATCAAACATCTTCCTAATTCCACTTGTACGAACAACTAAAAGTCTTTGTGTGTGTGTGTGTATTAAATAACCCTCTTTTCTATGCTATGCTATATGTGGCATAGTAGGAAAATAACTTCTAATTATGTGAGAAGTTGAGTCTTGATGCCCTAAAAGTCAGAAACTTTGCATATATTCAACATTCTTTGTTGGTTTTATTTTCTCAAATACTGTCTAATAATCTTATTTCCCTTATTTAGCTCTTCCTGAGAATCATAGGGAATGGATAAAGCAGATGTGTCTTATTTTTTTCTTCATAAATTTATGCATTTTGTGCTCTCCAGTTTCAATGCTAATGCTGACTTTTTTGCAAATAAAATAATTCATTTCAAAATATTTTAAAAATTTTACTTTGACTTGTTTTCACCACGACTGATGCCATTTCTGTGTTAACAATTGCCAAACATCTCTTTACAGAAAACATTTAAGCAGCACACATTAAACTGTTTCTTTTAAAATTTTAAGTAATATTTTTCCTTTCATAAAATCCTGGTATTATAGTTATTTAAAAAATCTGAAAAGCATAAAGAAGTAAATTAAAATGACCTGTAAATTACATCATAGGCTTTCAACATGTATTTTTATTTGTATGTCTATTCATATACATATATGCATACATTATCCATAAATATTCCCATATTACCAAACATATATAGTAAGGTTGTAATGTACTATAAAAAATTCTGATTCTTTTTAACTATCAGGTGATGGGCGTTTTTACATGCCACTTAAAGTCCTCCTAAAGTTCTATGTTTGTGTGTGCATGCTCAGTTGCTCAGTCATGTCTGACACTTTGTGACTTCATGCATTGCAGCCCACCAAGTTCCTCTATACATTGAATTTTCAAGACAAGAATATTGGAGTAGGTTGCCATTTTCTATTTCAGGGAATCTTCCCAGCCCAGGGATAAAAACCTTATCTCTTGCGTCTCCTGCATTGGCAGGTGGATTCTCTACCCCTCATCACCTGGGAAGCCCACAGTCTCACATTTAGTGACTATATAATATTCCATCGCATTTTTTTTTAACACATTTCCATGAAAATATACAATTAGAGTTCTCAATATAGTAACAATTAAAAAATGTATTAGATTCAGTTCAATCAGTTCAGTTGCTCAGTCGTATCCAACTCTTTGCGACCCCATGGATGGCAGCACACCAGGCTTCCACGTCCATCATCAACTCCTGAAGCCTATTAAAACTCATCCATTGAGTCGGTGATGCCATCCAACCATCTCATCCTCAGTTGTCCTCTTCTCCTCCCACCTTCAATCTTTCCCAGCATCATGATCTTTTCAAATGAGTTGGTTCTTCGTGTCAGTGGCCAAAGCATTGGAGTTTCAGGTTCAGCATCAGTCCTTCCAATGAACACCCAGGACTGATCTCCTTTAGGATGGACTGGTTTGATCTCCTTGCAGTCCAAGGGACTCTCAAGAGTCTTCTCCAACACCACAGGTAAAAAGCATCAATTCTTTGGTGCTCAGCTTTTCTTATAGTCCAACTCTCACATCCATACACGACTACTGGAAAAATCATAGCTTTGACTAGATGAAGCTTTGTTGACAAAGTAATGCCTCTGCTTTTTAACATGCTGTCTAGGTTGGTTATAGCTTTTCTTCCAAGGAATAAGTGTCTTATAATTTCATGGCTCCAATCAATATCCACAGTGATTTTGGAGCTCCCAAAATAAAGTCTCTATTTTTGTTGTTTCCCCATCTATTTGCTATGAAGTGATGGGACCAGATGCCATAATTTCAGTTTTCTGAATGTTGAGTTTTAAGCCAACATTTTCACTCTCCTCTTTCACTATCATCAAGAGGCTCTTTAGTTCTTCACTTTCTGCCATTAAGGGTGGTGTCCTCTTCATATCTGAGGTTACTGATATTTCTCCAGCAATCTTGATTCCAGCTTGTGCTTCATCCAGCCCGGCATTTCACATGATGTGCTCTACATATAAGTTAAACAAGCAGGGTGACAATATATAGCCTTAACGTACTCCTTTCCCTATTTGGAACCAGTCTGTTGTTCCATGTCCAGTTCTAACGGTTGCTTCTTGACTGGCATACAGATTTCTTAGGAGGCAGGTCAGGTGGTTTGGTATTCCTATCTCTTGAAGAATTTTCCACAGTCTGTTGTGATCCACACAGTCAAAGGCTTTGGCATAGTCAATAAAGCAAAAGTAGATGTTTTTCTGGAACTCTCTTGCCTTTTCTATGATTCAACAGATGTTGGCAATTTGATCTCTGGTTCCTCTCCTTTTTCTAAATCCAGCTGGAACATCTGGAAGTTCACCTTTCACATACTGTTGAAGCCTGGCTTGGAGAATTTTGAGCATTATTTTACTAGTGTGTGAGATGAGTGCAGTAACCGCTCCTTGGATGTGGGGTTGCTCCTCTTGGCCGCCATCCCTGACCTCGGGCATGGGGTAGCTCCTCCCGGCCACCGCCCCTGACCTCGGATGTGGGGTAGCTCCTCTCGGCCGCTCCTGTGCCATCCCAGCCTGGCACTCTCGGCCACCGCCCCTACCTCGGACCTGGGAAAGATTAGAGATTTCTTTAAGAAAATTAGAGCTACCAAGGGAAAATTTCATGCAAAGATGCCCTGATAAAGGATAGAAATGATATGGACCTAACAGAAGCAGAAGATCTTAAGAAAAGGTGGCAAGAATACACAGAAGAACTGTACAAAAAAGATCTTCATGACCCAGATAATCACGATGGTGTGATCACTCACCTAGAGCCAGACATCCTGGAATGTGAAGTCAAGTGGGTTTTAGAAAGCATCACTATGAACAAAGATAGAGGAGGTGATGGAATTCCAGTTGAGCTATTTCAAATCCTGAAAGATGATGCTGTGAAAGTGCTGCACTCAATATGCCAGCAAATTTGGAAAAATCAGCAGTGGCCACAGGACTGGAAAAGTTCAGTTTTCATTCCAATCCCAAAGAAAGGCAATGCCAAAGAATGCTCAGACTACCACACAATTGCACTCATCTCACATACTAGTAAAGTAATGCTCAAAATTCTCCAAGCCAGGCTTCAGCAATACGTGAACCATGAACTTCCAGATGTTCCAGCTGGCTTTAGAAAAGGCAGAGGAACCAGAGATGAAATTGCCAACATCCTCTGGATCATCAAAAAAGCAAGAGAGTTCCAGAAAAACATCTGTTTCTGCTTTATTGACTATGCCAAAGCCATTGACTGTGTGGATCACAATAAACTGTGGGAAATTCTGAAAGAGATGGGAATACCAGACCACCTGACCTGCCTCTTGAGAAATCTATATGCAGGTCAGGAAGCAACAGTTAGAACTGGACATGGAACAACAGACTGGTTCCAAATAGGAAAAGGAGTACGTCAAGGCTGTCTATTGTCACCCTGCTTATTTACCTTATATGCAGAGTACATCATGAGAAACGCTGGGCTGGATGAAGCACAAGCTGGAATCAAGATTGCTGGGAGAAATATCAATAACCTCGGAAATGCAGATGACACCACCCTTATGGCAGAAAGTGAAGAGGAACGAAAAAGCCTCTTGAAGATAGTGAAAGAGGAGAGTGAAAATGTTGGCTTAAAGCTCAACATTCAGAAAACTAATATCATGGCATCTGGTCCCATGGGAAATAGATAGGGAAGCAGTGGAAACAGTGGCAGACTTTATTTTCTTGGGCTCCAAAATCACTGCAGATGGTGATTGCAGCCATGAAATTAAAAGATGCTTACTCCTTGGAAGGAAAGTTATGACCAACCTAGATAGCATATTCAAAAGCAAAGACATTACTTTTCCAACAAAGGTTTGTCTAATCAAGGCCATGGTTTTTCCTGTGGTCATGTATGGATGTGAGAGTTGGACTGTGAAGAAAGCTGAGCACTGAAGAATTGATGCTTTTGAACTGTGGTGTTGGAGAAGACTCTTGAGAGTCCTTTGGACTGCAAGGAGATCCAGCCAGTCCATTCTGAAGGAGATCAGCCCTGGGATTTCTTTGGAATGAATGATGCTAAAGCTGAAACTCCAGTACTTTGGCCACCTCATGCAAAGAGTTGACTCATTGGAAAAGACTCTGATGCTAGGAGGGATTGGGGGCAGGAGGAGAAGGGGATGACAGAGGATGAGATGGCTGGATGGCATCACTGACTCGATGGACGTGAGTCTCAGTGAACTCTGGGTGTTGGTGATGGACAGGGAGGCCTTGTGTGCTGCAATTCATGGGGTCGCAGAGTTTGACACTACTGAGCAACTGAACTGAACTCAACTGAGAATAGTGCAATTGTGCAGTAGTTTCAACTTTCTTTGGCATTGCCTTTCTTTGAGATTGGAATGAAAACTGATCTTTTCCAGTCCCGTGGCCACTGCTGAGCTTTCCAGAATGCTGGCATATTGAGTGCAGTGCTTTCATAGCATCATCTTTTAGGATTTGAAATAGTTCAACTGGAATTACATTACCTCCATTAGCTTTGTTCATAGTGATGCTTCCTAAGGCCCACTTACTTCACATTCCAGGATGTCTTCCTCTAGGTGAGTGATCACTCTGTCATGATTATCTTGGTTGTGAAGATCTTTTTTGTATAGTTCTTTGTATTCTTGTCACCTCTTCTTAATATCTTCTGCTTCTGTTAGGTCCTTTTCTGTCCTTTATTGTGCTCATCTTTGTATTAGGTGGTTGGCTCAAAGGCCTCTGTGAGTCTATATCTATTATCATATATGTGTTAGAATTGTTTCCTCTGTTTTCCAGAAATAGCAGTCTGTGGAAGGCAAAAGCCATTAGTAAGTTTATCTCTAAAGCAGAGTCTCAGCCTGTGCACTGCTGACATTTTTGGCTTTATGGCTGGATAAGTCTTTATTGTGAAGTGCTGTCTCATGCATTGTAGGATATTTGGCACCATTCTTTGCCTCTACTCTGATGTCAGTAAGCACCACCCATCTTCTATTCAGTGTAGGGGAACTATATATAGTAGGTTGAGAACCATTGTTCAAAGCAGTTGGTGTTGAGCTGTCTGTACTCATGAATCCATGCAAGCTGTGTAAATGAGTTTATCTGTCAAGTGGGTCCTTGAAAGATGAAACAATAAGTTGGAGAACTACTGTTAATGAAGTTAAACTCATATTTATGAGATCTCTTTGAGCAAGGTCATTATCTATATATGTTATGTACCACATAAATCCAGGCTCTGCCATTCAAAGCACCTCTGAAACTGTGATATCAGCTGGAGTTGGGCAGAATTCTGCTATAGCCCTGGGACAGTCACCTGAACTGTAGTCTCTCATCTTTTGACACTGCTGTATCTAAGTGTTCTAATTTCAGTGACTCTTTTTCTTGAAAATTTATTAATACTGACCAAAATTTCCTTTCACATTTTAATGTGTGATTTTTTTTTTCACCATGTCTCACATAGGATGTGCCTAGTTAAAAAATTATTCCCTGGGTATATTTCTTGATGCATCTTAGGAGCCTTCCTTTTAACAAGTGCCTATTAAGATGTGTGAACCAGTATTGGAGGCACTGGAAATACTGGAAATAAGATAATGTAGTTTTAAAGATGGTTGGATAGTTTCACCAACTCAATGAACATGAGTTTGAGCAAACTCTGGGAGACTGTGAAGGACAAGGAAGCCAGGCATGCTACAGTCCATGGGGTTGCAAAGAGTTGTACATGACTTAGGGACTAAAAATCAACAACTTGAAATATGGGTCATGGAAGCTGGCAGAAGTTAAATAAACAACATATACATTGTCCAATTAAATAACTTACTAATAAAAGGACAAACCGTTAAGGGAGGGAAGAATTCTGACAGATATGGTTAGAAAATGAGTCTTAGGATTGGTATTTGAATAGAAATTACAAGATGATTAGAAATTTTTTTAAAAAAACATTTTGATAGTTTGGAATGTTTGTGTAAAATTTGGGAGAAGGTAAAGAAAAGCTGAGGGAATGCTATGGTAATAGAAACTTGATGATTGGCAACAGTACCGATTCTTATCTGGGAATCTCTGTCTTCAGTCCTTAAGACTGGTGGGACTCCAGCCTGGTCTGGAGTGAGGCATAAGATCCAACCCCTCATAATCCCTGCATTGCACTTTCCTATAGTGATAGGTTGAGGACTGACATGGGACTCAATCAAAACCATCCAGAGGCAATGAAACTTTTGCTAACTTATATATTTTATGATGAGGGGAACCTAGATACAAAGCTACAGAGCATGTTCCAGGAACTAGAATGTGGTTGGTGAAGAGATGAATTATAAGAATGATGATTCACTGTAGATATTAAAAATTGTTACACAGATCCATTTTCTCCCACTCCTGTTCATTGTCCTGACTTACTATGTACCTACTGAGTATATGATTTTAGCACGAATGTTCAAATTGTTAAAAGGTGAACTGAGGCATAATGAAAACTTTAAGAGTTTATTTGGGCAAAAGTTGATTCAAAGTGGGCAACGTTGAAAAGGTGGTTAGGAAGGTTATACCCATAGTAGCTCAGGGAAGGACTTCTGTAGAGAAAAAGTAGAAGCAAAGCAATGAAATTATTCAAAGCTTCAATTAAGCTATGGCTTAAGTGTTTGTCTTAGTTGGAAAACCTTAATTGGCTCTTTGTGATTGGTTGTCCTTAGGTTTTGATTTCTTAACCTGGAGGCATTTACAGGATTAAGACTTTATTTTGCTTATTTGGCCATTAAAGTGAATTAGAACTGCCTCCATGTAATGGCCTCCTTGTTTAATTTAACAATATTTATCAGATAATTAAGTGAAAGATAAATCTTTTTAACAATAATTTTTTACAATATTAAATTTGATTCAGGTGTATGTAAGTCAAAATGGAAAAGTACAGTGGCCCTGGTTTAATTTGATGATCTTAGCATTAATGGGAAATGTCATTTGGGCTTATGCCTTTTAGTAAGAATTGACCATCTTCATGATTCTTATTTTCACTTTTAATCAAATGAGTGATGGGAAGATTAAGATTGAAGGGAGTCCAGTGATTGTCAAAGGTAAGCAAGATGACAAAGATGAATGCACGGTATCTCAGAACTTAAGACTATTTGACGATATTTTCCCATCCAGCTCCATGGGTGATAATGCAGCATGAATTTATAGTTCACTCGTGACAATATAGTAGACTTAAGAACAATAAAAATATTTGTAAAACTTTTAACTTTTCTGATTGAATGTCAGCATAATAATATGGATTTGGATAAGAATAATAATAATAATTTGGATTAATTGCTTGATGCCAGTGAAATCTATGTAGCACATGATTTCACTGTAATGAACTATACAACTATACAACCAAAACTGTAATGAACTATACAACCAAACTATAGCTCGTGATGAAAGGGTGTGTGCTACAGTATGAAGAGCATAGGAATCTGGAATCCTAGCTCCCAATTTTGATTTCACTACCAACACACTAGCTGATATTGGTTCTTTATTCCCGAATACACATGTAAAATATAGATAAAAAATATCCAAGAATTTTTATGTGAAGAAAATATATGCAATGTTGGTTAAGAAATGTGAGCTACATAGAATTATAATTATTATGAATTACTTTTTACATCAGTAAAAGGAAATAAGTGACCAGTTAAGAGAATCTCTAAATAACTTTTCCCATACATTATGTATTGTGACAATTTGATGTAGTGATTACAGAAAGAATTTTTTTCATGAAACTTCTCAGCCCCATTAGAAGGGCCCATTTGTTTTACATTATTCTTTTATTTCAGAATGGAAACAACCAAAGTATCATGCAGCCAAAGAATGATGTCATAACTCTGAGTATTGCTCTGTACACTATTTCAAATTAGAATTAGCCATTTAATCACAGAATTTCAATTCTGGAAGGCAATCTTTAGGTCGTTTTGTTAAGCAATTTACAAATGAGGAAACAAAAGATGAAGGAAGATTTAATAATTTGTTATAGATCTTCCAGATATCCTTGATTTACAATGTTTTTTTTAATTGTAAAATAAAGGTTAATTATATTTTGAGTTTATTATCCACCAAATTTAAAGATACTTAGATTCAATTTTTTGGATAGCTAAAAAAAGTGCTCAGAATTTGGTGATATCCTATAGTCAACTTAGATATATATGCCTTTTAGTAGAATATTTACAGTTCACTACAACAACTCTCAGGCTTCCCTGGTATCTCAGTTGGTAAATAATCTACCTGCAATGCAGAAGACCCTGGTTCAATTCCTGGGTTGGCAAGATCCCCTGGAAAAGGGATAGGATACTCACTCCAGTATTCTTGGGCTTTCTTGATGACTCAGATTGTAAAGAATCTGCCTGCAATGTGGGAGACCTGGGTTCAATCCCTGGGTGGGAAGATCCCCTGGAAAAGGAAATGGCAGCCCAATCTGGTATTCTTGCCTGGGAAATCCCCATGGACAAAGGAGCCTGACAGGCTACAGCCCATGGGGTTGCAAAGAGTCAGACATGACTGAGCAACTTTCACAAACACACACCACAACTCTCAGGCAATTATATCATCAATGGTCTGTCAATTTTGTACTGTGGTTTCAGTGAAAGGAACAGATTTGAGATAGCATTTCACTGATTTCTAGAATCTAGTATATTGATTGGAGAGGGCAATGGCAACCCACTCCAGTACTCTTGCATGGAAAATCCCATGGACGGAGGTGCCTGGTGGGCTGCAGTCTATGGGGTTGCTAGGAGTCGGACACGACTGAGCGACTTCACTTTATTTTTTTCACTTTCATGCATTGGAGAAGGATATGGCAACCCACTCCAGTGTTCTTGCCTGGAGAATCCCAGGGACGGGGGAGCCTGGTGGGCTGTCATCTATGGGGTCGCACAGAGTCAGACACGACTGAAGCGACTTAGCAGCAGCAGTATATTAATTGGACAGAAATCATAGATGGAACAGGCTACTTTTCAGGGGTTTATTCCTTGGAAGGAAAGTTATGACCAACCTACATAGCATATTCAAAAGCAGAGACATTACTTTACCAACAAAGGTTCGTCTAATCAAGGCTATGGTTTTTCCTGTGGTCATGTATGGATGTGAGAGTTGGACTGTGAAGAAGGCTGAGCGCCAAAGAATTGATGCTTTTGAACTGTGGTGTTGGAGAAGACTCTTGAGAGTCCCTTGGACTGAAAGGAGATCCAAGCAGTCCATTCTGAAGGAGATCAGCCCTCGGATTTCTTTGGAAGGAATGATGCTAAAGCTGAAACTCCAGTACTTGGGCCACCTCATGCAAAGAGTTGACTCATTGGAAAAGACTGATGCTGGGAGGGATTGGGGGCAGGAGGAGAAGGGGACGACAGAGGATGAAATGGCTGGATGGTATCACTGATTCAATGGACGTGAGTCTGAGTGAACTGTGGGAGTTGGTGATGGACAGGGAGGCCTGGCATGCTGTGATTCATGGGGTGGCAAAGAGTCAGACACGTCTGAGCAACTGAACTGAACTTAACTGACTGATTCTTATCTTACTCAGATCTGATTCTAATTTAAAAAAATGTGTAGTGAATGTTGAGAAAAGGGTTTCCTTGTGCAATGTTGGTGGGAATGTAAATTGGTGCAGCCACTATGGAAAACAGAATGAATATTCCTCAGAAAGCTAAAAATATGGCCCAGCAATTTTACTCCTGGGTATTTATCCAAAAAAGCAAAACACTAATTAGAAAAGATATATGCACCCCTATGTTCATATTGCAGCACCATTCACAATAGTAAACACATGGAAACAACCTAAATACCTATCAGTAGAAGGAAAGGAAAATGTGGTATACATACAGAATGGACCATTCAGTTCAGTTCAGTTCAGTTCAGTCGCTCAGTCACATCCGACACTTTGGGACCCCATGAACTGCAGCATGCCAGGCCTCCCTGTCCATCACCAACTCCCAGAGCCCACCCAAACCCATGTCCATTGAGTCGGTGAGGCCATCCAGCCATTTCATCTTCTGTGGTCCCCTTCTCCTCCTGCTCTCAATCTTCCCCAGCATCAGGGTCTTTTCAATTGAGTCAGCTCTTCACATCAGGTGGCCAAAGTTTTGGAGTTTCAGCTTCAACATTCCTCCAATGAACACCCAGGACTGATCTCCTTTAGGACGGACTGGTTGGATCTCCATGCAGTCCGAGGGACTCTCAAAACCACACGAGTCTTCTCCAGCACAGTTCAAAAGCATCAATTCTTCAGTGCTCAGCTTTCTTTATGATCTGACTCTTACATCCATACATGACTACTGGAAAAACCAGAGCCTTGACTAGACGGACCTTTGCTGGCAAAGTAATGTCTCTGCTTTTGAATATGCTATCTAGATTGGTCATAACTTTCCTTCCAAGGAGTAAGCGTCTTTTAATTTCATGGCTACAATCACCATCTGCAGTGATTTTGGAGCCCAAGAAAATGAAGTCTGACACTGTTTTCACTGTTTCCCCCTCTATTTCTCATGAAGTGATTGGAACAGATGCCATCACCTTAGTATTCTGAACAAATGCCATCACCTTAGTTGAGCTTTAAGCTAACTTTTTCACTCTCCTCTTTCACCTTCATCAAGAGGCTTTTTAGTTCCTCTTCATTTTCTGCCATAAGGGTGGTATCGTCTGGATATCTGAGGTTATTGATATTTCTCCCAGCAATTTTGATTCCAGCTTGTGCTTCTTCCAGCCCCACATTTCTCATGAAGTACTCTGCATATAAGTTAAATAAGCAGGGTGACAATATACAGCCTTGACGTACTCCTTTTCATATTTGGAACCAGTCTGTTTACTCTATGTCAATTATGTCCTAAAAATTGGAAGAAAAACTTATAAATTTAAAATATGAGTCCAAGTTTTGCAGTAATTAATTAGGGGTATTTTCAGAGGTCAGAAACCATGGTAATCAGCTTTAAGCAAAAACTCACTGCATTTTCCATTGCTTAAAAATTATGGGTGAACCAGAAAATTACTAGAGCTAATCAATGAATATGGGAAAGTTGCAGGATATAAAATTAGTACACAGAAATCTCTTGCATTCCTATACACTAACAATAAGAAAATAGAAAGAGAAATTAAGGAAACAATGCCATTCATCACTGCAATGAAAAGAATAAAACACTTAGGAATATATCTATCTAAAGAAACAAAAGACCTATATATAGAAAACTATAAAACACTGATGAAATAAATTAAAGATGACACAAATAGATGGAGAAATATACCATGTTCATGAATCAGAAGAATCAATATAGTGAAAATGAGTATACCACCCTAAAGCAATCTACAGATTCAGTGCAATCCCTATCAAGCTACGAATGGTGTTTTTCACAGAACGAGAACAAATAATTTCACAATTTGTACGGAAATACAAAAACCTCAAATAGCCAAAGCAATCTTGAGAAAGAGGAATGGAACTGGAGGAATCAACCTGCCTGACTTCAGAGTATACTATAAAGCTACAGTCATCAAGACAGTATGGTACTGGCACAAAGAGAGAAATATAAATCAAAGAAACAAAAAGCCCAAAGGTAAATCCATGCACCTATGGACACCTTATCTTTGACAAAGGAGACAAAAATATACAATGGAGAAAAGACAGTCTCTTTAACAAGTGGTGCTGGGAAAACTGATTGACCATCTGTAAAAGAATGACACTAGAACACTTTCTAACACAGTACAAAAAAATAAACTAAAAATGGATTAAAGATCTAAATGTGAGACCAGAAACTATAAAACTCTTAGAGGAAAACATAGACAAAACACTCTCTGACATAAATCACAGCAGGATCCTCTATGACCCACCTCCCAGAATAATGGAAATAAAAGAAAAAATAAACAGATGGGACCTAATTAAACTTAAAAGCTTTTTCACAATGAAGGAAACTATAAGCAAGGTGAAAAGATAGCCTTCAGAATGGGATAAAATAATAGCAAATGAAGCAATTGATGAAAAATTAATCTCAAAAATACACAAGCAGCTCATACAGCTGAATACCAGAAAAATAAACTACCCAATCAAAAATGGTCCAAAGAACTACACAGACATTTCTCCAAAGAAGACATACAGATGCCTAACAAACACATGAAAAGATGCTCAACATCATTTATTACCAGAGAAATGCAAATCAAAACCACAATGAGGTACCATCTCATGCCTGTCAAAATCACTGCTATCAAAAAGTCTACAAATATTAAATGCTGGAGAGGGTGTGGAGAAAAGGGGACCCTCTTACACTGTTGGTGGGAATGCAAACTAGTATAGCCACTATGGAGAACAGTGTGGAGATTCCTAAAAAAACTGGAAATAGTTAGAACTGCCATACGACCCAGCAATCCCACTGCTGGGCATACACACCAAGGAAGCGAGAATTGAAAGAGACACGTGTACCCCAATGTTCATCGCATCACTGTTTATAATAGCCAGGACATGGCAGCAACCTAGATGTCCACCAGCAGACAAATGGATAAGAAAGCAATGGTACATATACACAATGGAATATTCAGTTCAGTTCAGTTCAGTCACTCAGTTGTGTCTGACTCTTTGCGACCCCATGAATGGCAGCACGCCAGGCCTCCCTGTCCATCACCAATTCCTGGAGTTCACTTAGACTCACGTCCATCGAGTCAGTGATGCCATCCAGCCATCTCATCCTCTGTCGTTCTCCTCCTGCCCCCAATCCCTCCCAGCATCAGAGTCTTTTCCAATGAGTCAACTCTGCATGAGGTGGCCAAAGTACTGGAGTTTCAGCTTTAGCATCATTCCTTCCAAAGAAATCCCAGGGCTGATCTCCTTCAGAATGGACTGGTTGGATCTCCTTGCAGTCCAAGGGACTCTCAAGAGTCTTCTCCAACACCATAGTTCAAAAGCATCAATTCTTCGGTGCTCAGCCTTCTTCACAGTCCAACTCTCACGTCCGTATACAACCACTGGAAAAACCTTAGCCTTGGCTAGATGGACCTTTGTTGGCAAAGTAATGTCTCTGCTTTTCAATATGCTACTCAGCCATTGAAAAGAATACATTTGAATCAGTTGTAATGAGGTGGATGAAACTGGAGCCTATTATACAGAGTGAAGTAAGTCAGAAAGAAAAACACCAATACAGTATATTAATGCATATATATGGAATTTAGAATGATGGTAACAATGACTCTATACACGAAACAGCAAAAGAGATGCAGATATAAAGAAGACTCTTGCACTATGTGGGAGAAGGCAAGGGTGGGATGATTTGAGAGAATAGCACTGAAACATGTATATTACCATATATGAAACAGATCACCAGTCCAAGTTTGATGCATGAAACAGGGCACTCAAAGCTGGTGCACTGGGACAACCCAGAGGGTGGGATGGGGAGGGAGGAGGGAGGGGGATCAGGGTGGAGGGGCACATGTACACCAGTGGCTGATTCATGTCAATGTATGGCAAAAACCACCACAGTAATGTAAAGTAATTCACCTTGAGTTTAAAAAAAAATTATAGGTGAATATTTCCAATAAAGCTCTGGTAAGACCTTGATTCTGGGAAAGACTGAAGGCAGAAGAACAAGAGGATGACAGAGGATGCGATGTTTGAATAGCATCACCAATTCAATGAACACGAACTTAGGCAAACTCCAGGAGATGGTGAGGGACAGGGAGGCCTGGCGTGCTGCAGTTCATGATGTCACAAAGAATCACATACTACTTAGTACTGAACAACAAGAATGACAATTTTCAGTAAGATCTGAAGTTTTGAAAATACAGCAGTGTAGAGGAGAGCAAGATTTAAAGGGAACAGAGGAAGGAAGGAAGCAAGTAAAGAGAAATTGAAGGGAAAAGGAAGGAATGATACAGATGATGTTCTTGTTCTTCCTCCCAGATCCTTTTTACTTGATCAGGAAGACATCCTCCAGCTGCGCAAGCATCTATGGAGAATTGTCCTTCACTGACCTGCTAATACTTGATGTTACCTGTCTCCTCATCCCTGGGGCAGCTAATGACTGACTGATACAAGGTACAAAACCTCAGTCATCTTGCTTCAAGGTAAGACAACTCTATCCGTGCAATATATAGTCCAGACTAGCCTCTAGCTGAGGTCATGTGCTTGCTCGCTTTTTGTCATTTTCTAGCCCTCCCTCTTTCTCATAATAGGTTTTTCCTAAAGAGAACTTCCAAAATATCTCATATGTGCTTGAAATCCTGTCTCAGGCCCTGCTTCTAGGGAATTCTACTTAAGATGTGTGCATAGGTGCTTAATCATGTCTACTCTGCAATCCCATGGATATAGCCATCCAGACTCTTCTGTCCATGGATTTTCCAGGCCAAAATACTGAAGCAGGTTGTCATTTCCTCCTCCAGGTGAATCTTACCAACAAAGGATTGGATCCGCATTTCCTGCATCTCCTGCATTGGCAGGCAGATTCTTTACCACTGCTCCAGCTAGAAATTCCTCTACTTGAGATAAAGGAAGAAAAAAAAAGTTGAAAAAGAAAGCAACAACTCAACCTTGCTAATCAACCCTGAAAGCCTCTTATGATACCATTAACCCTAAACTGCAATACCTGATTTGTCTTTCACCCTAATTTACTAGTGAACCTAGGCTTGTTCCAATCACCTTTTAAAATTTTCACTGAAAATTCCATTAGTCCAAGCACCAACCTGTAGCAAATATGTTGAGTTCAGTTCTACTGTCAACTATAGATTTTCCATGAAAATCAGACAAAGGAGAAGGAACAAGGGAAAGAACAAACTTGATTTCCTTGTTGAAGCACATTGATTTCATTTGTAGGGATTAGCGTTAGAATAAATAGAGGTTGTTTTTACTTTACCCAGTGCATTTGAATTAATACAATTATACTTGTCATTCATGAAGGTTAAAAAAAACTCAGAGTGTTTATCCAGACAAATGGTATTCATGCTGATTAATAAAAGGAAGTTATAGGGTCTAACATGCTTAAGCATTATCTGACATTCTAAGGACACTTATCAAACTTATTCCACTAAACAGAGAAACATGTGTGTGTATGTATGGGAGATGGCGGTGGTGATAGTAATGGTGGAGCAGGCAGAAAAATGGCTTCATGGCCGGAACCTGTGAATAGGCTCTTACTAGGCAAAGGGGGTCTTACCAGCCAATCAGTTACTTGAAAACTATGTATGCGCAGATTGTCCAGGTGGGCCCAAAATAATCACAAGCGTCCTTCCAAGAGGAAGCAGGAGGCAAAACAGAGTTAGAGTGATGTTATATGAGAAAGAATTGGCTGTCCAGGGCACTGCTACCTTGAAGAAAGAATGAGGCCATGAGCTAAGGAACGCTGGCTGTTTGTACAAACTGGAAAAAAGCAAGGAAATAGATTTTCACATACGACTTCAGAAGGAAAGGCCTCCATCAGACTTCTGACCTACAGAACTATAAGGTAATAAATTTGTGTTGCTTTAAACTGAATTTGTAGTAATTTGTATAGCCATATATCATTAAATATCAGCTACTGATATGAAAGGACAAAAAAACAACACAAAACAATCCTGACAGTATTTTCTTCTTTTACCCCAAGCTCATTTTACTGAAATGGACTTTTAAAAAGCAGAGAATACTCTCTGAATTAAGGGAAGTAAGCAAACGAAAAGAGAACAAAACAAAACCCAAAACAAACAGAAACAAAAGCAAAGAGCCTTTATCTTCTGAAATGATTACCTGAGAATATAGCTCGAATTATCAGTTTTGTGTTTTCTAAACACATGTCACTAGTTTGTTTCTTTAGTTCCAAACAGGGTTCAATTATAAGACATGCTGATATCTCAATGGAAGTGAGGAGTAATGGGAGTACAAAGTTTAGGAATACAAGGCTTCCCCACTAGAAAAGTTGTTAAACATGTTAAAAATCCAAAAAAAAAAAAAGCAAATTTAATTGTTTCTGATGCAGAGAGTAAGATATGGTCCCCACAAAACTTGGAAGGGTAGGTAATACTTGTTGATGGTATAATATGTGAAATAACATGGTTGGCTTAGAAACTGATTTTAACTTTTATTGTCTTTTTTTTTTTTGGTCAAATTTCTTCTGTTGATCAGTCACTAAGTCGTGTCCAACCCCATGGACTGCAGCATGCCAGTCTTCCCTGCCCTTCACTATCTCCCAAAGTTTGCAGATTTTTTTCTATCCCATAATAATTCTCCTGTCCCTGGATGAGGTCTCTGATAGGCCAAAGGGAGGAGAAGTAAGAGGCAGGAAAACTCTTAAGTGAGCTCAGGTGGCATCTGATGTTGATTTTCTTGGTCCTTTCCTATTGTTTGAAGTGATTCTTCTCTGCGTGCTTAGTGAACTACTCCATTATTTTTTGGAGGCCCCCTTCACATGAGTAGTAAGTCTCCCTCATCCATCCAGTTGTAATTCCCATTTAGCTTCTGCACCTGCCTCTATACCTTCAGCCTCCCTGGATGAGATTGTCTCGATCATTGTAGAAAGCCCTCTTGGACATGATTCAAACATCTATGGGTTACCTCTCTTTCCCAGGTGGCCCATGCCTTGTTCTTGGGAAATCTGGTCCCATGTCCCATTGTGTGATGTTCAGTAGCTTCCCTAACTAGTTATCTTTGTCACTACAGGCTGTTTAGTCCAGATTCCTACTGCTTATACAATCAGGCTTGAGTTGGAAATTAGATTGCATGTCCTCAAACTCCAGGGGAATTATGTCTGACTTCTTAAGAAATTGTCTCCTTGAAACCCTGTTCACTTGACTTGGGATCAGGGGCAAATTCTCCATGTGCCCCCACATGCCTCCTTCAGCTCACTAGCAATGGTCCCCAAAGAAATCCTCTTCCTATTTTCTGATGTATGTATCACTCCCACTCCCTGTAAAAGCCAGAGATGAGTGAGATCGAAGGTTAGTTAAAACTGATACACAAACAGTTCTCTTGCAGTCCTGCATAGGTGCTCTCACATTTCACCTGGGAATATCAAAGTCATTGACAACCACTGTCCGGGACCTCAGTAGAGACTGAGACAGAAACAGTCCCATTCAATATTCTATTACTACGATAAAACTTGTAGATCCTGGAGACTGCACAGCCAGTGGCTAAAGCTGTAGAAAATGAGAGCCAGGTCCTGGAGGTGAGGCAGCTGATAGGAATAAAGCAAAATATTGGAAATAAAATATTGGAATAAAGTCAAAATAGGTTGACTTTCAATGTATGATTTCAGTGTCAAAAGAGGTCATATAGTTAGACATGTAGAGTGAAAACTAGTTCTAAGTCTTGGACAAAGAGAAGATCTGGAAGGGAAAAGTCTGTAGACTGATATCCAGGCTGCTGATGGCAACACTTCTCACTGGTTGTTAATTTATTACATGTGTTCTTATTGCTTCAAGCTGGGTTTGCTCATATAGTATTAATGAAATGTATTGAGCACCTTAATTTTGCCAAGATGCTGTGCTGGGGAAAGAGTTAAGTGCTCCTAAGTGAGGTATCTCTGAGGCCAGGAAGAAGTAGATGACATTTCTGCTCTTTCATCCTTACCTTCTTGGATTCCTCCTTGGATTTGTTCTTGTCATATTTATAAGTATTTACACTTTAAAGGGAGTAAAAGCAGACAAAAGTGTTTAAACCAAATTATGACACTTGTAAAAACTTAGATAAGATTTGTGTAAGAATTTGGAAACAAAATGGGGAAACTAGACTTATCTTGGAATATAAATTGCCAGTGCTTTTATATGTATGAATAATCAAATGTTTTCCAAATTATTTTTTTAAATTATTGAATCAGAAAACAATGAGTTTATTTGCTTTCTCAAGAATCTCGGGCACTAAGAGAAAAGAATTCTTTCTTGCCTTAGCCTTCTTAGATTTCTTCCTATATTGTTTTAGTGTTAGCTTTATTTCTAGACTAGCCTGAGGCAGAAGGCCAACTGTAATCTGAAAGAGATCAGTCACAGTCTTTGGTGTATTAAGAATATGTTCATACTAATAGATTTCCTCTCAGGATATCTCACATCACCAGTCCTGAGCCAAGTTTAAAACAATATGTATAATACTTTGAATACTGAGATTTCATAGAAGCAAATGTGCCAATCCATGTACGTGTATGTTTTTGATTGCTGTTATTAAGTGGGTTTAATTTCACTGAGTACAAAGGTGGCTGTTTTTGAGTGTCTATGAATTGAAATACTGCTGAGCAACTAAGCCTCTGATAATTTTCACTTTTTGTTGCTGTAGGCATATTGCACATCAACGTATTTTTTTTTTCCTAAGCTAAGTTTTCTGGGGTGAAAAGAGACAAAAGAACACTAGGTAATTCAGTGCTGAGATCTGAGATAGAGGTTGGATTTCTTTATATCCATTCTTGGAAACAAAACATAAATGTTTAAGATTGGATGGGACTTTAGAGATCATGTAATCTGATCATCTAATTTTACAGATGAGGAAATTACAGTATTTCCAGTATAATGAGAAATTGACCTTGATTTGCCCAAATACAGTTTGGAATATTATTAATACTCAGAATCACTTTTAAAATGGTGAAAGCTAGAGATTGTCATAAATAACAATGCTTATTTGAAAAAGTGTCATTGTTTAAATGTGATTAGGGTCACATACAAAGATCAAATTTTAGATTAACAGTAGTTTATGAGTTATTTAGTTGATGATGTTAGATCCAAAGTAGTGAGTTTGAAATTGGCAACTGGCTCAAAGCTGTCGGTTTTCTTTATCCTCTGTAGAATAATTTTAAACTGAACATTTCTAAAGGCAACCACACAATCTAATTATTTGAGCTCTGGAATAAGAATCAAGGATATGACATTACATGTATAAGTTTGACAAAGACTGCTATTTGACTGATAACATTATTACGTGAATGGGGGCAATTCACTGTCTTGGACCCTCTTTGTTTGGACTGAGATGGTTTGTAATACCAGGAAGCTGTCTGGGTAGCTGTACAAATCACTTATGGTCCAACTGAGGTACCATTAACAAGGAAGGCAGACAATCAAGGCAAGATATTGTTTACCTTATCCTGGGAATTGACACCTGGATACTTACAAGTGGAAACTGAGCCTAATCATTTTATCATATCCTATCTTTTACAGTTACCATTTTTATGGAATTATAGCTAATTTGCAATGTTAGTTTCAGGTGTACAACATAGGGATTTGATATTTTTATAGATTATACTCCACTTAAAGTTATCACGGGGCTTTCCTAGTGGCTAAGTTTGTAAAGAATCTGCCTACTATGCAGGAGACCTGAGTTCGATCCCTGGGTCAAGAAGATCCCTTGGAGAAGGAATGGCAACCCACTCCAGTACTTTTGTCTGGAGAATTCCATGGACAGAGGAGCCAGGCAAGCTACAGTCCATGGGATCACAGAGTCGGACACGACTATGCAACTAACTTTCACTTTTCACTTTTCAAAGTTATTATGAAATATTTACTATATTCACTGTGCTGAATATTACTTACTCGTATATAGATTTTATACCTATTAGTTTGTACTTCTTAATCCCTTTCCCCTATCTTGTCCTTCTCTCCAGCCCTCTCTCCACTGGTAACCACTGGGTTTGTTCTCTGTACCTGCCAGTCTGTTTTGTTGCATTCATTTATTTTTTTTTCCATATGTAAGTGAAAACACACAATATTTGTCTTTTTCTGACTGACTTCAGTTAGCATAAACCCTCCAAGTCCATCCATGTTACTGAAAATGCAAAATTTCATTCTTTTTTTTTTTTGACTGAGTAGTATTCCATTGTGTATGTATTACACATTTTCTTTATCACTTCATCTATATATGGACACTTAGGTTGTTTCCATATCTTGGCAACTGTAAATAATGGTATTATAAACATTAGGGTGCATGTATCTTTTAAAATTAAGATTTTCAAAATATTTTTGGGTGTATACCCAGGAGTGGAGTTGCTGGGTCATATGGTAGCATTATTTTTAGTGTTTTGAGAAACCTCCATACTGCTTCCCATAGTGGCTACACCAGTTGGTACTCCACGGGCACTGTATGAGGGTTCCCTTTTTTCCACATCCTTGTCAACATTTGTTACTTGTGTTCTTGTTGATGATAGCCTCAGGCGTGGGGTCATATCTCACTGTGCTTTTGATTTGCATTTCCCTGACGATCAATGATCATTAATTGAGCATCTTTTCATGTTTCTGTTGGGCATTTGTATGTCTTCTTTGGAAAATTGTCTATTCAATCTTCTGTTCAATTTATAATCAAATTTTTTTTGATGTTAAGTTATATGAGCTGTTTATATGTTTTGAATATTAACTCCTCATCAATCATATTATTGACAAGTATTTTCTCCCATTCAGAAGGTTTTCTTGTTTTGTGGATAGCTTCCTTTGCAGTGTAGAATCTTTTAAGTTTAATTAGATGCCATTTATTTATTTTTGCTTCTGTATCCTTTGCTTTAGGAAATTGATCCAAAGAAATATTGCTACAAGTTATGACAAAATAGTGTTTCACCTATATTTTCTTCTAGGTGTTTTGTGATTTTGGTCTTACATTTAATTCTTTTGAATTTTGAGTTTATTTTTGTATGTGGTGTTAGAGAATGTTCTAATTTCATTCTTTTACATGTGGCCTGGCTGGTTCCTTTTTTATATTTCCTTGTTCTTCATTGAAATTTTCACTGTGTTCATCTATTCTGTCTCCAAGTTCAGTTAGCAGTCTTATTACCATTGTTTTGACCTTTTCTTCAGGCAAATTATTAGATATGAGCTGGGACTTCTGTGTTCAACAGCAGTCACCTCCCTATCAGGGTGGAGTATGGCCCATGGAGTTGGAGCAAGAGGCCATGAGGGAGCCGGGTTTCTTCAGGCTGTGATGGCATTCTTTGCTTTGGCTGGGGGCATGGCTGGGGTCTGAGGCCTGGCGGCTGCACTTCTGTAATGGTTTCACTTTTCCCCCACTGTATGTCCCTCTTTAGAGGCTAGGTGCAGCCAGAGGGATTGGAGCCACACTGTTGAACTGGCTTCCCTCCCTCCCAAGTACGCACACGGACATTTGTGCTGGCAATGGTAGTCTCTGCCCTGGTCAGAGGCAATGCTAGGGCCACAGCTCGCTCTGTTCCCTTCACCTTAGTGGGGAGCAATGTTGGAACAAGAGGTGCTGGACCAGGTGCCTGGTCTGTTTTCAAGTCTGTGCACATGCCCTTCAAGCTTGGAGTCTCAATTTCTTATAGCTCTCTAGTTAGCTCCACCAGTTTTCAAACCAGCCAAGGAGACTCATCTTCTAGGAGCTGGACACCAGGGCTGGGAGGTCTAATACATACATTGAACCCTTTGATCCCCAGGGAGGATACCCGAGCGTGTGATATCCCCTTCTTCCTCTGGGTTCCTGGCCAGGGGTGCAGATACTGACTAAAACACTTCTCTTCTCTTACCAAACTCCATATATATCTTTCTTTAGAAAGATTTAAAGCCTTGTTTGTATCGAATAGAAGAGCACTTATGCTAGTCATCAGGTGGATTTCGGCAATAGTTAGTCTACATGTAGGTGCAGTTTAGCGGCTCTCATTTTGGGGGGTGAGCTCAGCGTCCTCCTCCTCTGTCATGTTGATCCTGAGATCTCAGTTACCTTTCGATTTCTCTAAATCAAGAATTGCTTTCTGCCAAAGAGAAAAGTGTTTACCTACTTTGTGTTTAGCTACTGTGTTTATCATTTCTTTTTATCACAATGGTAATCATTCTTCTGATTTTACTCTGACACCTCAGATGTCCCAAAGCATAAAGATTTTTAACTTGTTGTATGGACGTGTGGCAGTTTTGTAATTCTATTCAAGATTTTATGAGCAATGAAAGATCCTAAAACACTTCGGCTCCTACTATTGTACATGCTGTCATCTGAGCTATTATACCCTTGTGACAGATGCTAGGACTATTTGCTTTGTGCTAGCGTAGATTGATTTTCTTTCAGGCCTCTACCAGTTCCAAACAATGAATACTGTACTAAAAATATAAGTACATTGGGAGTATTTCTAACCTGACAAATTCATATACAGATAAAATAATGAATATATCTAAGAAGGAACTGAAACTGCCTTCTTTTAAGATATTTTATTGAAATATTTGATATTACCAAGGCAATTTTGTACTTCTTGTGACATTTAATAATCAGTACAATGCAAAAATATGTGAATATATCTTGACAGTCTGTTGTGCCTTTAAAATGTAAAATCATTATTTGAAGCAGTTGCCAGTATATCTTTTAGTTTTTTAAGACTTATAACAATAGACTGACTACAGGATTTTTCTAAGCATGTACTTGCTTAACTATCAGTTCATGGTCTTGCTCGGGGAGATGAAACTCACAGTACATGCATACATAATGATGCAAAAAGAGTTTTTAAAGAAACATTTACAACAGACAAGAATTATAAATCTGAGTACTTTTCATATGCAAGGAAAGTACTATGTATTTTCTTCATGAAGTAGTATGTTCTTCATGTATATTGTCTCTTTTAAATTTGACAACACCCTTGAACATAGGAAATTGACACTTGGCTTTCAGATGAGGAATTTGAGAAACAGAAATGAAATAGCTTGACTAGCTAAGTCATATGGCATGTAAAGGCATAGACAGATTTATAGTTCAAGTTTACCTGACAAGAAGATTGAGAGTTGCGTGCAGGGAGATAGACATGGGACTATTTTTTTTCTCTCACTTCAAGAAAAGTGTTGACTACATATCCTAACAATTCCTCCTGATATTTAGATTTTTTTCCCCTATCTATTGGTGTAGCTTATAGGTAAGCCACATGCACAGGTCCTACATAAAGCTTAATGGGAACAATTACTAATAGTATGGGATCTAATTTGACACATTTCTCTCCTTTAAACCTCCATCCATTCCATTATCAAGACCTCTCCATTCTTGAGAAAGTACACTTCAGGTGTTTCTATGTCTCTACTCTTCTATCTCTGTGACTCTGGTTCAAATTCATCATCTTTTGCCTCGCCATCCACAATATTCTCCTCATTCTTCTGTTTCTCTTCTTGCCACCTCCAGTGTATTCTCCTAAGGCTAGCAGGAGAAATTTTTTAAAGTGTAAATTAGACTATCAATTTCCTGGTTCAGTTTTTTGATATCTTTCCAATGTCTTTAAAGTAAAATCAACATTTCTTACTTTGGTGGACAAATTCCTCAATTATATAGGTTTTGGCTACCTCTCCATTCCTTCGTCTCCTTAGATAGTCCTGATTTTAACCATGTTTGTTCTCTACCCTGTATACTCAGCTTTATTTTGTCTTAGGATTTTGTGTATGTTGTTATTTCTTCTTGGAAATTTCTACCCAGTTCTTTACATAACTTAAAAAAAGTTTTTTTCCCCATGAGTTCATAGCTAAAGTGTCAACTACTCAGAAAGGCTTTGTTTGACTTATCTAAACTATTACTAATTTGTGCTTTTTCTAAACAATTAAAAACAATTTGCCATTTTATACAGGGTTTTTTTTTGTTTGTTTGTTTTACTTGCATATGATGCTATCTTACTTAAGTCTTAAGTTCTGTAAAGGGTTTGCCATAGTATACTCTGCTTTTTGTTCTAAAGTAGGCACAAAATTGGTATTCTGTTGAGCAAATTAAACAAAATCGCTATAATGTTATGCTTTTTTCTGTTCTTGTTAATAAAATGGACGTGTGAATTGATTTCTAAATGCATTTACATTATGTCCATTCTATTGGGATAAAATTATGAAGGAAGATCAGTTATAATATACCATTAAAATGTAAGTGCTTTTTCAGAGTTAAAGATAACATAAGGAACATAAGAGAATGGAGCTTCAGGAAAGAATTCACAGATATGGTAAGCTGTGCACTAGGCCAATGATGTTACAATTTTGCACATTCAGAAGGCTTGGGTATGGAGGATATTTGAGGAAATGGGAAGGTATTTTTTCTTTTTCTTTTTTTTTACAAAAGGCTTTGGATGTGTGGCAGGAACATTGAGTACATGGAATGATTGTGGCAGAGGGGCCCGAAAGTACCAGACTATGGAGTTTTTTTGTTTTTTTTTTTTTGGAGAAGGCAATGGCAACCCACTCCATTACTCTTGCCTGTAAAATCCCATGGACGGAGGAGCCTGGTAGGCTGCAGTCCATGGGGTCGCTAAGAGTCGGAGACGACTGAATGACTTCACTTTCACTTTTCACTTTTATGCAATGGAGAAGGAAATGGCAACCCACTCCAGTGTTCTTGCCTGGAGAATCTCAGGGATGGGAGAGCCTGGTGGGCTGCCATCTATGGGGTCATACAGAGTCAGACACGACTGAAGCGACTTAGCAGCAGCAGCATGGAGTTTTTAATAGGGAAGTGACATGATTCATATTATTTTATAGAAAGGTTTTGTAAGTAAAATCCGTTGACACTAGGAGATACTGTTAAAAATGGTTAGGGTGGTATTGTGATATTCTAGCCAAAAAATTCTGAAAGCCTTAATTCATACATTAGTTAACTTTTAGTTATGCAACAGGCATTGTGATATTTGTTGGGGATTTGAACCATTGACCTAAAGAAGAGCGGTAATTAGACCTATGTTTGTTATTTGTCTGGGTTTCTTCCATTTTATTTGACTTTTCCACATTTGACTTTAGTATACATTTTCTAAGGTAACATTACATTTGAAAATAGGGTATTTCTCTAGCAGAAATATATACATTTTATTAAATGTACATATTTATTAAAATATATACATTTTACCATTTGGGGTTTTTATTTGAGCATGTGGTCATGTAATAGATTGTGGCCATAAATGAGGGAGTTACATGTGCTATTTAACTGTAGCTGGATTCTCATCACTCCTAATGATGTTCTGAATGTTCATCTTTACTCATCACAGTGGCTGTTTTAAATGCTTCCACTTTTCTTAAACTCCAGTCTTGCCTGGCCTAATCTCTTGTAATTATGACTTTGAAGTGGGAGCCATCTGACAAAGGATAATGTATCTTCTTATCTCCTAGCTTCAAGGCTCCTCTTCCCTTTGCCTATCTAATTCCCATTCCACATTCTCCTTTTGATCTATTACTCCATGAAACCACTCTTTGGAAAAAAGAAATTTGCTGTCACCAGTTTTTACCTTTTCACCCCTGACCTCTTGTAATCTAGTTACTCTTTTACTGCTCTTTTGAAATTAATGTTTTGGTAAATTCCAGGGTGAGTGAATTTTTTCAGTCCTTCTAATTTTTAGCTCCACTTTCTTGACTCTTCCTTCTCCCTTAGCTTTCACAGAACACAACCTGCTTATTCTCTGATTATTCCTCTTTTGACATTGCATCTTTTCTTTTTATACAGATTCATTCTCAAAGTTATTTCCTTAAGCAAATCTCTTTCTCTAGTTTTTCTTCTAAACTATTTTTGCATTATTGATGTCCACCAAATCAGGATCTCCTAGTGTCCAGATCCACAGCTCTAAGCTGCTTCTTATACAGTGAAAACAACAATAATGAAAAAAAAAAAACAAACTTCCATATACTGTTAGATCTTTTACATATAAGCAATATTTAAGATTCTGCTCTCTTCATCCTATTAGAGGACCAGCACCTTCCCAGTTATCCATACCTAATAAGGTATGGATTAGGTACATTAGGTACATTCTCCTTCCTTAATGTCCCACACTTAATACTACCAATTGAATGGAGAGACAATCTCTCCCATTGAACTTATTTTCTCTTTTCATTCTTATTGCTCTACATTGGCTCAAGCTCTCATTTTTCCCTGTCTATAAAAAAGCATAATGCCATTCAAACTGTTCTCACCTTTATCCTTTTGATATAATAAAACCAGACTAATTTCAAACCAGTAGGAAAATAATCCCACCACTTCCTTGGTAATAAAATCTACAATGGCTCCCTATTTCCTACCAAATTTAGAAGAAAAACCTTCAGACTATAATTGAAAGTCCTCTATTATATTTTATACTCTCCTATACAAAGTAAATTTTCCACTTTATTATTTTTAAAGTAGACCCTTTATTCAGCTCATAGATAATATATTACTAATCTATTGATGCATAGCAAGTCATAAACAGCATAAAATAGCATACATATATTACCTTTCAATTTGTATGGTTTAGGAATCTGGGTATAGTTTAACTGAGTCTGCTCCATCAGACTTTTTTATAAGACTACAAATATTGTCCAAGACTAGAGTCTCATCTGAAGGCTCAGCTGGGGAAGGATCCCTTTCAAAGTTCATTTGTTTGTGTTTTTTGGTATAATTTAGGTTAGCAGATTGTTGAAATGAGGGCCTCAGTTCTTTGCTGGTTGTTGCCTGGGGGCTACCCTCATTCCTTACCATGGGAGCTTCTTGAACATGGCAGTTTTCTTTTTTCAATCAAAACCAGAAAAAGAGAGAATCTTCTCTTTAATACATTCTAATCATAGAAGCGTCCTGGCATCACATCACATTTGTCATATTCTATTGACTACAAGCAATAGTTCGTACTCATAATCAAGAACACACACATTGCAGGGGAGGTAGGGATTGCACAAGAGTGTGAATATCAGGAGACAGAGGTCACTCAAGATCATCTTAGAGGTATCCTGCCTCAAAGAGATTGGATTAGGATATGAATGTAAGCTACAAATGGATAGCAACAGTACTTTAGCACCAGTGAGAGGTCATCTTGACAGACAGTGGATAGGGAAAAAAACCTTTCAATATATAGAGGTTTGGATGGTGCACCTGGTTATCCAGTTTGTATTAAAGAAATGGCCTGAGAATAGATATGTATAGGCTCATACATACTCATATACATGCTGCTGCTAAGTCACTTCAGTCATGTCTGACCCTGTGCAACCCGTAGACAGCAGCCCACCAGGCTGCCCCGTCCCTGGGATTCTCAAGGCAAGAACACTGGAGTAGATTGCCATTTCCTTCTCCAATGCATGAAAGTGAAAAGTGAAAGTGAAATCGCTCAGTCATATCTGACTCTCAGTGACCCCATGGACTGCAGCCTACCAGGTTCCTCTGTCCATGGGATTTTCCAGGCAAGAGTACTGTAGTGGGGTGCCATTGCCTTCTCTGACTCATATACATAGATATGTATATATTCATACAGATGTATGTCTGGCTAGTGGCAAATGACTTGACCAGCTATTCAGGAACCTGGAAGGAAGGTTGGAATAATGAAGACAAAGATCTGGGGCAGAGACATTTGCTTGTACATATGAAAGTAGATATGAAGTTTGAAAATCTTCATACCAAATGTTAATGCCAATCAGAGAGCACCTAAGGCTAAGAAACACTGAAGAACAAAGTAAATGAAAATACTTGGCTAAGCCAGAATTTGTCACTGTCCATCTTGGTGCTGGCATGATGAATAGATGAGTGAAGTGGCATGATGGTAGGATGGAGGCTCTGTATGAATCCAACAACATGGGTTCCAATCCACTGACACTGGTCTACCTACCGTTGCCACAAAATATCAACCCTGTCAGTGACAGAGGTCAAGACTAAGTTCTTTATACGGCATCATCCCTTGAGAAGAACTAACTGGCCACTTGGTGACAAGTAGATAATACCAATACTATATTTCCAAAGTATATGCTGGTATAAAAAGGTTCAAGGAAATATTTAAATCAATATCTTATGGAAACATTTATAAGATGAATGGGTTTATTAAATTATAGCTTTAACTTACAATTAGAGTTCTAAAATAAATTGAGTTAACTGAAGTGAGATTTAGTTCCATTAATAGGCAAACCATTTCACTGACTTTGAGTAGATTTTTCTCAGTAAAAACTGCCAGCTATTGGAATCTTTAAAATTCCAGAATTGACTATAGTTGGTTATGGCTGAATTTGTTTGAATGGAAATCAAAGAACTGATAAAATTCACAGTGGGGTATTGTAAACATATAAGCACTTTGTTTTTTGAAAAACATAATTATTTGTGAGGTTTTTAGTTGATAAAAATGTAAGTCTCATTTCAAATAATGTGAAATAAAAATCTAGAAAGTCTATTCAGTCTTTTCACTTGATCTATCATCACTTTATATTTTGAATACTTGCTTTTCTATTATATTTGTCAAAATCTTTTCTATTTATCTCTTTCCTGATGCTAAGATAATAAATGGCCAACTTTGATAGCATTATTTTCTAGGCTGAAAGAAAAGTTTATTATTACTCACATCCCTCAATACACTTTCCCTGTTACAATCCAGTGAGTAAAAATATCTAAATCCCCCTGCAAAAGCTCTTTTGAAATTATCTTATTTATTTGTCAATAGGGTGGTTAATTGTTTATATTTTAGGTATAATCTAGAATCAGGGGAAAAAGTCCCTTAAGGTGCCTGGGGTCATTTACATGCCTATACTGAGAAAGAAATCTCTTTGGGACTGGACTATGTAAGACAGCAATGCACACACGTATGCACACGTATCCATTAGGGATTGGTACTGACTGTTGGCTATGGTAACTCAGTTCTCCATTGGCCTCTCCATGGAGTCTTTCATAATTCAGTTTTCTAGACTGAGAAATTTTTTACATGGTGACTGGCTTCCAAGGGAGCCAAAAGACAAGCTCCTAAGACTAGGCCTGGAAATCACACAGTGTAACTTCCATCATACTATCGGTTAGGGCAAGTCACAAGGCTAGTCCAGATTTCTAGGGAGGGGACACAGATTTTATCCCTTGACTAGAAGAGTGGTGACTAAAGGGAAGATTTCACAGGAGGAATTATTCTATCCATCTTTGGAAACAATCTAATCCTTTGAGATTGTAGAGAGTGGCAGGATTTGCTGTGATAGAGTTGTCAGGAGAAGGACTGTCTGAGCAGGTGAAATTAGACTAAGAAGTTGAATGAAATGAGGGAATGAGAATATAAGAGAAGAAAGAATATTCTTGCTAAAGGAATACTGATAGCAAAAGGCCTTGAAGTGGTAACAAGCCTGGTGTGTATTTGGGGACTAAGTTCTGGAGCATTTCAGTATGTAGAGGTTAGGAAGAGCAGGAGGATCCAGCAAAGAATACTCACAAAGGAAGTAGCTGGTGCAGACTATTGACTAGGGAAAGAGTGGTAGGAAAGCACAGGAGTGGGGGAACTGCATGAAGGGAATTAACAGTGATAACAAGCAATGTTGAGAAGTTAAGGAGGATGAATACTGAGGTCTGACTATTGGATGAGTAAGATTTTGAACCCAAGCAGGGCTGTTTCAGTGGAGTGGTGCTTCTAGGAGAGGAAGTGAAAATAGTGTATATCAGTAATACTTTTTTCCCCCCTGAAAACTAGAGCAAAGAAATGGGGCATGTTTTTTGTATATGGGGAATGATCCATAGGGAGGAAAAAATGATGGTGTGGGGTGAGGAGGGTGGGATGATGGCAAGAAGCAGTACTTGAGATTGTAAGAGAAATGAGTACAAACACTCAGGCAGACTGTTGGGTCTTAGGGATAAAGGCTTTTGTCTACTCTAGTAAAGTGAAAATTATAATTTGGGTTTAAAACATTTAAGTTGGTAAATTTAATGGTGAAAGAGATAAAATTTTCTACCTTAAAAATTTTTTTTTCTAAAAGTGAAAATAAAAGCAAGGTGCTCAGCTGAGAGTAAAGTAGTAGCATAGGGTTTTGAAATTTTGAGAGATTAAATGAGTACAATAATTTTGGATCAATGAAATGCAAATTGAACTAAATTAGGAGTCACGAGGCAGCAGTAACAGGCCATTTGAGACTTAGTGGTAACAAATTTAAGTAGGCCTGTATAGTTTTCTTCAGCTATGCGCACAATTACCTAGGTGTAACTAGCAGGGTTAGAATGGGTGGCTTTTCACAACTGGGGTTTATCCAGGTGAGACGGAATGAAGGTAGGATGAGGGAGATGAAAACCTCAAGGATATGCAAAAAATAGTTAAAATGATGAATCATATAATGTAAGCAAGGTCAGGGTGGAGGTAATGAAATCAGGACGGTGTTGGGAAGTGTAAAGAAATAGAGTTGGCCAACTTTAAAATCTGATTGGAATGAGACTTTCAATGTTGTAAGAATCCACAATTTATTCCTTCAGAACTCTGAAGATGTGGTAGTCCTTGGAGGGGGCTACCATGAAAAATGAGTGTGGCAACAGGACCCAAATGAGGCAAGAGTCCTAGGATGGGAATGAGGTGGACAATCCTCATTACCAGGATTAAACAAATTTTCAGCGTAAATAAGTGAAAGGATTATGGTTTAATTTAATTTCAGGGAAAGAAACCAATGTAGAATTTCTTACACACATAAATACACATGTGTGTATATATATGTCTCTACATTTCTGGGAAGGGCAGTGAAATTTTGAAAGGGTATGAGGGAATTTTCCCTTTTAAAACCGTTCATGTAAAGCTTAGGCAATTTACAAAATAATTAAAAAGCACAAAAGAAACAAGGCTTTACTGGCTGTATAATGAGTGTAATTTGATACAGAGCATTAAGATATCCAAAGAAAGAATGTGTCAATTTGATGTATGTTGGTTAGTCATGGGAGCCTTTTAAAAAAGTCGTAAAGGCATATTTGGCAATTTCCATCCAAGCATTGCCCAGGAGAAAGGACATGAGGCCAACAGACTGAGTATATTGACTCCTTTGGCAAGCCCATTCCTATTTTAAGATGAATTCATCAGCTGTCTGAGTCTACTGCCATTAAAATGTTGGATTCAACTAACTTCTTTGTTTTGATTCCCCATTTACTAAACAACCTTCTGATTATAATTTGTCTTTTCCATGTTTGTGCCTACAAGGACAAAATGTGTTGCTCATATGAGCTTCAAGTATTTTAGTCCCTGTAACAATTATTTCACAATGTAAATTAAGTCACACTCTGGTTTCATTTATCTACCTCAGGAGCTAGGATAATGTGAGTTTGTTCTTGAGAAGTGGATTTGCTTTTGGGATGCAGACAAAATAAAGTTACTAGGCATGTAGAGCTGCAGGCCAATAAATCTACTCAGGTAAAGAATATCACTCTGTGAGGCCTTTTGGGAGGCAGCCAGCTTTTCGCTGGCAAACTCCACTGCAATCACTATGGACCTCATGAACATTCGGAACTCTGGTTCAAATTTGCCCCTTCTGTGATGCCTTCTGTGGGCACTCCATCTACTTTTAACTGTCTGGTAGTGCATTTTATGGATCACACAACCTACTGGATTCACAGAGAGGCTTGCCTATTCACAAGTATAAGCTCCTGAGGAGCACTTTAGATTTCTTCTAATAGGAAGGATATGTGACTGATGTCTATCCTTAGAATTGCCCAAGTTATATCTTCATACTTTTGGTCCAGAAGAAAAGGCTTTAACCATATTTTTCTTCAAAAATAGTATTTCAGGATTCTTACAGACCCCATGTGCAAATTTTCTACTTTTGTGCAGAGGTAGAATGGTTTAGGATATGGGCAAGAATGCTCATCAAGATTTCTGATGTTAATGAAAACAGAAAGTTTGATTCCTGGCATGTGCTAGAAGGCTAAAATGGAAATATTCATCATCCAGTTCTTAATGAGAAAAACCTATGGTAGTTGATATTCCACAAGAATCACTTTTGTCATTATATATGAAAGTCTTGGAAACAACGTAATTTATTATTTAATTCGGACACCTGAGACTGAAAATGTATATTATTAATTATTCCAGGAGAACAGGTATAAATTACAATGGTCTTGAGTAGACGGAGTTGTATGATTACTCTTCCTAGAGGCTCTACTGATAATGAGCCAGAATGGTCAGCACGGTTGTACTCTTCAATAGCCATCATGTGCTGTGGTTGGTCAGTGCCTTCATTTCATGTTATGTGCTGTACTGTTTGAAAAACGTTTAAAAAATATCACCCTGGCATATAAGGATAAAGAATTTATAAATAAAAAAAATGTATACCTGACAGCTTGCTTAAGTAGTGAGTGAATGAAATTCACGATAGATATTCTAAGCAATGAAGCACAGGAGAAATAAAGTTTACTGGCAATAAAATTGGTTTGGCTATAAATAATATAATATTATATTCCATAATATATTTTATAACATTTTTAGTTTGTAGAAGAGGGATTCTACTACCCGAAGAGGTTACGTTGAACATATGGTGCTTTGAAGGGAGGGGCTTTTTTGTGTGTGTGTGTGTATATATATATATATATATATTATTCTCAAGGTAAACAAATGTTATAATAAAAATTTCCAAAGTGGCATCATAAGTATATTTCATGTAGTGACATTTTTTCAGTCAAAATTTTAAACAAATAGAATCTCATCAAGAAAGTTATAAATAGGTGCTACATTATTCCTTTACATTGAGTAAAGGAATACTTTACTTACATTATTTTTCTAATTTGTTGATATTGATAACAACAAAATAGTTACTGCTAAAATAGTGTCCTCATAGTAAATTTATGAGTGGAATTAGTGAGTAAAATGGAGGTTACCCTTGTGGCTCCGTGGTATAAAGTCAATGCAGGAGACATGGATTCGATCCCTGGTCTGGGAAGATCCCACATGCCGCAGGACAACTAAGTTCTGTGCGTCACAACTCCTGAGCCTGTGCTCTAGAGGCCACAGGCACAGCTGAACCCATGTGCTGCCACTGCTGAAGCCTGCAGGCCCTAGAGCCTGTGCTCCTTTTAAGAGAAGCCTCTACAATGACAAGCCTGTGCAATGCAACAAGAGAATAGCCCCTGTTCGCAGCAACTAGAGAAAACTCTGGATAGCAACAAAGACACAGCACAACCAGATAAATAAATAAAATAATTAAAAAATGAGTAAAGTGAATAAAAACACTTTGGACTTTTAATACACCTTATAAAAATGTTTACAAGAGATCATATTATAATTTAAAAATTTATAGTTAAATTATTATAGTTGTATATAAAAAAGATCACTTAAAATGAGAAATCATTTATAAGATGATATTTGCTTTTTTCAGTATAAATCTTAGGTTATGCCTATGTACCAAACTTTTCATGATTGAACAAACTGTTTTAAAGTTTTAATCAAAATAGTACATACATATTGCTTAAATTAAGCAGATACTGATTTAAACCAGTGCTTTATATTTCTGTTATGACTTTATTAATATCATTTAAAAATAAGGAATCGACTGAATAATATTTTCTTTATTCTATCTTTTTTTCCTTGAAATAATAATTATACTAGTTTGCTTTCATTTCTTTGTATTTCTTTCACTGAATCATCCCTAAACACTGCCAGAAGTATACATTTGTCATTATATTAAAATACATTCATTTATCCATAAGTCTATCCTGTGAGTTTCCAGGGGTCTCTGGAGGAGGCATGGGATGACAGTGGCTTATTTCAAGGTAAGTGGCACTGAATACAACAGTGTATGCACAAGACCTTTGAAGGAGGTCTCTATTATTTTCATTCAGTTCAGTTCAGTGGCTCAGTTGTGTCCAACTCTTGGCCACCCCATGAACTGCAGCATGCCAGGCTTCCCTGTCCATCACCACTCCTGGAATTTACTCAAACTCATGTCTATTGAGTCGGTGATGCCATCCAACAATTTCATTCTCTGTTGTCCCCTTTTCCTCCTGCCTTCAATCTTCTCCCAAATCAGGATCTTTTCAATGAGTCATTTCTTCACATCAGGTGGCCAAAGTATTGGAGTTTCAGCTTCAGCATCAGTCCTTCCAATGAACACCCAGGACTGATCTCCTTTAGGATGGACTGGTTTGATCTCCTTGCAGTCCAAGGGCCTCTCGAGAGTCTTCTCCAACACCACAGTTCAAGCACATCAATTCTTCAGTGCTCAGCTTTTTTTATACTCCAATTCTCATATCCACACATGACCACTGGAAAAACCATAGCTTTGACTAGATGGACCTTTGTTGGCAAAAAATGTCTCTGCTTTTCAAAATGCTGTCTAGGTTGGTCATAACTTTCCTTCCAAGGAGTAAGTGTCTTTTAATTTCATGGCTGCAGTGACCATCTGCAGTGATTTAGGAGCCCAAAAGAATAAAGTCAGCCACTGTTTGCAGTTTCCCCATCTATTTGCCATGAAGTGACAGAACCAGATCCCGTGATCTTAGTTTTCTAAATGTTGAGCCTTATGCCAACTTTCTCACTCTCCTCTTCACTTTCATCAAAAGGCTTTTTAGTTCCTCTTCACTTTCTGCCATAAGGGTGGTGTGATCTGCATATCCCACGTTATTGATATTTCTTCTGGCAATCTTGATTCCAGCTTGTGCTTCATCCAGTCCAGCATTTCCCTGCAGTACTCTGCATATAAGTTAAATAAGCAGGGTGACAATATACAGCCTTGACGTACTCCTTTCCCAATTTGGAGCCATTCTGTTGCCCCATGTCCAGTTCTAACAGTTGCTTCCTGACCTGGATACAGATGTCTCAGGAGGCAGGTCAGGTGGTTTGGTATTCCCATCTCTTTCAGGATTTCCACAGTTTGTTGTGATCCCCACAGTCAAAGGTTTTGGCATAGTCAATAAAACAGAAGTATGTTTTTCTGGAACTTGCTTGCTTCTGCTATGATTCAGCAGATGTTGGCACTTTGGTCTCTGGTTCCTCTGCTTTTTCTTAATCCTGCTGGAACATCTGGAAGATCAAGGTCCACTTAGTGTTGAAGCCTGGCTTAGAGAATTTTGAGCATTACTTTTTTAGTTTGTGAGATGAGTGTAATCGTGCGGTAGTTTGAGCATTCTATGGCATTGCCCTTCCTTGGAATTGGAATGAAAACTAACCTTTTCCAGTCCTGTGGCCACTGCTGAGTATTCCAAATTTGCTGGCATAATGAGTGTAGCACTTTCACAGCATCATCTTTTAAGATTTGAAATAGCTCAACTGGTATTCCATCCCCTCCACTAGCTTTTTCATTGTGATGCTTCCTAAGGCCCACTTGACTTTGCATTCCAGGATGTCTGGCTCTAGATGAGTGCTCACACCATCGTGATTATCTGGGTCGTGAAGAACTTTTTTTTGTATATTCTTGCCATCTCTTCTTAATATCTTCTGCTTCTGTTAGGGCCATGACATTTCTGTACTTTATTGTGCCCATCTTCGCATGAAATGTTCCCTTGGTATCTCGAATTTTCTTGAAGAGATCGCTAGTCTTTCCCATTCTGTTGTTCTCCTCTGCTTCTTTGCATTGATGACTGAGGAAGACTGTCTTATCTCTCCTTGTTATTCTTTGGAAATCTGTATTCAAATGGGTATATCTTTCTTTTTCTCCTTTGCCTTTTGCTTCTCTTCTTTTCACAGCTATTTGTAAGGCTTCCTCAGACAACCATTTTGCCTTTTTGCATTTCTTTTTCTTGGGGATGATCTTGATCACTGCCTCCTATACAATGTCATGAATCCCTGTCCATAGTTCTTTAGGCACTCTATCAGATCTAATCCCTTGAATCTGTTTGTCACTTCCACTGTATAATCCTAAGGGTTTTGATTTGGGTCATAGCTGAGTGGTATAGTGTTTTTCCCCACTTTCTTCAATTTAAGTCTGACTGTGGCAATAGGGAGTTCATGATCTGAGCCATAGTCAGCTCTTGGTATTGTTTTTTGCTGACTGTATAGAGCTGCTCCTTCTTTGGCTGCAAAGAATATAATCAATCTGATTTTGATATTGACCATATGATCATGTTCATGTGTAGACTCTTCTCTTGTGTTGCTATAACTGGTGCCTTCTCTTGGCAAAACTCTATTAGCCTTTGCCCTGCTTCATTCTGTACTCCAAGGCCAATTTTGTCTGTCACTCCAGGTATTTTTTCACTTCCTACTTCTGCATTCCCCTCCCCTATGATGAAAAGAATTTCTTTTTTGGGTGTTAGTTCTACAAGTAAACAGAGATCATTCTGTTGTTTTTGAGATTGCATCCAAGTATTGCATTTCAGACTCTTTTGTTGACTATGATGGTTACTCCATTTCTTCTAAACGATTCTTGCCCACAAGAGTAGATATAATGGTCATCTGAGTTAAACTCACCGATTCCAGTCCATTTTAGATTGCTGATTCCTAAAACGTCAATGTTCACTCTTGCTGTCTCCCGTTTGACCTCTTCCAATTTGCCTTGATTCACGGACCTAACATTCCATGTTCCTGTGTAATATTGCTCTTTACAGCATGGGACTTTACTTCCATCACTAGTAACATCCTCAACTGGGTGTTGTTTTTGCTTTGGCTCCGTCTCTTGATTCTGGAGTTATTTCTCCACTGATCTCCAGTAGCATTTCTCCACTGACCTATCGACCTGGGGAGTCCTTCTTTCAGTGTCCTATCTTTTCACCTTTCATACTGTTCATGGGGTTCTCAAGGCAAGAATAATGAAGTGGTTTGCCATTCCCTTCTCCAGCTGACCACATTTTGCCAGAACTCTCCACCATGACCCATCTGTCTTGGATGCCCTACATGGTATGTCTGATAGTTTCACTGAGGTAGACAAGGCTGTTGTCCATGTGATCAGATTGGTTACTTTTCTCTGATTGTGGTTTTCCTTCTGTCTGCCATCTGATGGAGAAAGATAAGGGGCTTATGGAAGCTTCCTAATGGGAGAGACTGACTGACAGGGAAACTGGGTCTTGTTCTGATGGACAGGGCCATGCTCAGTAAGTGTTTAATCTAATTTTCTGTTGATGGGTGGAGCTATATTCCTTCCTTGTTATTTGACCTGAGGCCAAATTATGGTGGAGGTAATGAAGACAATGACAACCTCCTTCAAAAGGTCCCATCCATGCACTCCTACACTCAGTGCCCCCAACCCTGCAGCAGGCCACTGCTGACCCACTCCTCCACCAGAGACTCCTGAACACTCATGGGCAAGTAGGGTCAGTCTCTTGTAGAGTCACTGTTCCTTTCTCCTGGGTCTGGTGCACAGAAAGTTTTGTTTGTACCCTCCAAGAGTCTGTTTCCTCAGTCCTGTGTAAGTTCTGCTAGCTCTCTGGTGGGGTTAATGGCAACCTTCTCCAAGGGGGTTTATGCCATACCCGGGTCCACTGCACCTGGAGCTCCTGCCCCGGCAGCAGTCCACTGTTGACCTGTACCTCCACAGGAGCCTCTCAAACACAATTCTGGCTCAGTCTCTGTGGGGTCTCAGGGTTCTGGTGTGCACAAGGTTTGCTTGAGTCCCCTGAGTGTCTCTGGCAGGTATGGGGTTTGATTCTAAATGGATTTTGCCCCTCCTACCATCTTTCTGGGGCTTCTCCTTTGCCCTTGGACATGGGGTATTTCCTCAAAGTTGCTCTAGCGCCATGCAGCCACTGCTCTGTGAACAGTATGAAAAGGCAAAAAGATATGACACTGAAAGATGAACTCCCCAGATCTGTAAGTGCCCAATATGCTACTGGAAAGAGTGGAGAAATAACCCCAGAAAGAATGATGAGACAGAACCAAAGTGAAAACAACACCCAGTTGTGGATGTGACTGGTGATGTAAGTAAAGTCCGATGCTGTAAAGAACAATACTATAGGAACCTGGAATGCTAGGTCCATGAATTAAGGTAAATTAGAAGTGGTCAAACAGGAGGTGGCAAGAGTGAAAATCGACATTTTAGGAATCAGTGAAGGAAAATGGATTGCAATGGGAGAATTTAATTCAGATGATCATTATATCTACTACTGTGGGCGAGAATCCCTTAGAAGAAATGAAGTAGCCATCATAGTCAACAGGAGTCCAAAATGCAGTACTTGGGTGGAATCTCAAAAACGACAGAATGATCTCTGTTCATTTCTAAGACAAACTGTTCAATATCACAGTAATCCAAGTCTATGCCCCAAGCAGTGATGCTGAAGAAACTGAAGTTGAACAGCTCTATAAAGATGTACAAGACCTTCTAGAATTAACTACCAAAAAAGATGTCCTTTTCATTATAGAGGACTGAAATCAAAAATAGAAAGTCAAGTGATACCTGGAGTGACAGGCAAATTTAACTTTGAGGTACAAAATGAAGCAGGGCAGGGGCTAACAGAATTATGGCCAGAAACTGCATTGGTTATAGCAAACACCCATTCCAACATGAAAAGACAACTCTACACATAGACATCACCAGAAGGTCAATACTGAAATCAGATTGATTATATTCTTTGCAGCCAAAGATGGAGAAGCTCTATACAGTCAGCAAAAACAAGACCGGGAGCTGACTGTGGCTCAAATCATGAATTCCTTATTGCCACATTCAGACTTAAATTGAAGAAAGTGGGGGAAAAACACTATACCACTCAGCTATGGCCCAATCAAAACCCTTAGGATTATACAGTGGAAGTGACAAACAGATTCAAGGGATTAGATCTTATAGACAGAGTGCCTGAAGAACTATGGATGGGGGTCCGTGACATTGTACAGGAAGCGTGATTAAGACCATCCCCAAGTGAAAAAAATGCAAAAAGGCAAAATAGTTGTCTGAGGAAGCCTTACAAATAGCTGTGAAAAGAAGAGAAGCAAAAGGCAAAGGAGAAAAAGAAAGATATACCCATCTGAATACAGATTTCCAAAGAATAACAAGGAGAGATAAGACAGTCTTCCTCAGTCATCAATGCAAAGAAGCAGAGGAGAACAACAGAATGGGAAAGACTAGTGATCTCTTCAAGAAAATTCAAGACACCAAGGGAACATTTCATGCAAAGATGGGCTTGATAAAGTACAGAAATGGCATGGCCCTAAGAGAAGCAGAAGATATTAAGAAGAGGTGGCAAGAATGCACAAAAGAACTATACAAAAAAGATCTTCATGACCCAGATAATCACGATGGTGTGAGCACTCATCTAGAGCCAGACATCCTTGAATGCAAAGTCAAGTGGACCTTAGGAAGCATCACAACAAAAAAGCTGGTGGAGGGGATGGAATTCCAGTTGAGCTATTTCAAATCTTAAAAGATGATGCTGTGAAAGTGCTACACTCATTATGCCAGCAAATTTGGAAAACTCAGCAGTGGCCACAGGACTGGAAAAGGTTAGTTTTCATTCCAATTCCAAGGAAGGGCAATACCAAAGAATGTTCAAACTACCACACAATCGCACATGCTAGCAAAGTAATGCTCAAAATTCTCTAAGCCAGACTTCAACAGTAAGTGAACCTTGAACTTCCAGATGTTCCAGCAGGATTAGAAAAAGCAGAGGAACCAGAGACGAAAGTGCCAACATCTGTTGGATCATAGCAGAAGCAAGCAAATTCCATAAAAAACATATACTTCTGTTTTATTGACTATGCCAAAGCCTTTGACTGTGGGGATCACAACAAACTGTGGAAAATTCTGAAAGAGATGGGAATACCAAACCACATGACCTGCCTCCTGAGACAACTGTATGCAGGTCAGGAAGCAACAGTTAGAACTAGATGTGAAACAACAGACTGGTTCCAAATTGGGAAAGGAGTACGTCAAGGCTGTATATTGTCACCCTGCTTATTTAACTTATTTGCAGAGTACATCATGAGAAACGCCAGGCTGGAAGAAGAACAGGCTGGAATCAAGACTGCCAGGAGAAATATCAGTATCATGAGATATGCAGATGACACCACTGTTATGGCAGAAAGTGAAGAGGAACTAAAGAGCCTTTTGATGGAGATGAAGGAGGAGTGTGAAAAAGCTGGCTTAAAGCTCAACATTTAGAAAACTAAGATCATGGCATCCGGTTCTGTCACTTCATGGCAAATAGATGGGGAAACAGTGGAAACAGTGGCTGACTTTATTCTTTTGGGCTCCCAAATCACTGCAGGTGGTCACTGCAGCCATGAAATTAGATGCTTACTCCTTGGAAGGAAAGTTATGAGCATTCTAGACAGCATATTAAAAAGTAGAGGTGTTACTTTGCCAAAAATGGTCCATCTAGTCAAAGCTATGGTTTTTCCAGTAGTCATGTATGGATGTGAGATTTGGACTATAAAGAAAGCTGCATGCCGAAGAATTGATGCTTTTGAACTGTGGTGTTGGAGAAGACTCTTGAGAGGCCCTTGGACAGCAAGGAGATCCAACCAGTCCATCCTAAAGGAGATCAGTCCTGGGTGTTCATTGGAAGGGCTGATGCTGAAGCTGAAACTCCAATACTTTGGCCACCTGATGTGAACAGCTGACTCATTTGAAAAGACCCTGATGCTGGGAAAGATTGAAGGCAGGAGGAGAAGGGGACAACAGACGATGAGATGGTTAGATGGCATCACCGACTCAATGGACGTGAGTTTGAGTAAATTCCAGGAGTTGGTGATGGACAGGGAGGCCTGGCGTGCTGCAGTCCATGGGGTTGCAAAGAGTCGGACACAACTGAGTGACTGATCTGAACTGAAATTGATTCCATTTTTTTTTTGTGCTGTCATTTATCACTTATTGATCTTTTTTCCAGCTACTAAAATGTTATTCACAATTCTTATTTTCCATATGTTTAGATTTTTATGCCTTTGAACAATTTTTTTATACTTGTGAGTTTTGGACCCAGCAGTTTATGGAGATGTTTAAGATGTTTTCATATGAGAGATAGTTAAAGCTTTTCAGGAAAAAAAATATCCTTTTTATTTATTCTGAGAGCATTATAATATGCTATCCTTCTGTGTTTTAGGAAGAAAAATAAACTAGGATAATAATTCTCCATGTGTATGGCAAATAAAAACTCCTTTGGGAGATTTAGTTGCAAAAGACTGAGAGACAACTTAGCAACTAACAACAACAACAGCAGGGAGGTTTTAAAAAAAGAGTGGAATTTTACACCCTATTTCTGTAGTTTCTGATTTAGTAGGTCTGAGACAGGCACCTGAGTTATTTATTTTCTAAACAATAATCCCAGAATAATTCTGACGCTGCTATTTTACAAATTCCAGTTGAGATGTAATGAACTATGGGTAGATTTTTTAACAAAAATAAATGAAAACCATATCTATATGTCTGTGAAGTTTATTGATAATTGAAATTATATTGCTGAGCTTTATATATGTATGTGTAATAAATATATTTATGAATACTTTATATATATTATACATATTAATATATTTACACATACATGTTTTGAACAACCTACTTTCTGTCAACCTTACTTCCATTTTAAGAGTCTGCGGGAGAACAGCTTTAGCCCCTCAGTGGTTGGTTCTACTCCTTCAGTGGTCGGAGCTGTGGAGCCGCAGACAGTCATTGCTGACGCTGAGGCTTGTCTCCAGTGGGGAGCTGTGGGTGGGCACAGAGGATACCTGCTCCTTCAGACCTGTCTGTGACCTCGGGTGCAATAGCAGTGACCTGGGAAGCTAACAATACCCCCCGGTAACAGCCTTTCCAGACCGGCCTGCTCTTCCTTTCCATTTCTTCCAGGTCTCTGTGGAAGTGGTGATCCAACTGACCTCTCAGGCTTAGCGATAAGACATCCTTCCGCGCACACACAGAACTTTCTTGGCTGGCCTCCCTCATGTCGTCAGACCTCCAAGAGAGCGCCCCTCTCCACCTGCTGTTATTGTCTGGGGATGATGGCTGTATCCACATGGTGCTGAGGGGAGTCTGTGTCACAAAGGGTGAGGTGGGCGGGTTAAATAAGAACCTCATACAGTGGAAGTGAGATTTAAGGTCCTAGATCTTATCATATCTGTCTATCGATAGAGTGCCTCATGAACTATCGAATGAGGTTCGTGACATTGTACAGGAGACAGGGATCAAGACCATCCCCATGGAAAAGAAATGCAAAGAAGCAAAATGGCTGTTTGGGGAGGCCTTACAAATAGCTGTGAAAGAAGAGAAGTGAAAAGCAAAGGAGAAAAGAAAAGATATAAGCATCTGAATGCAGAGTTCCAAAGAATAGCAAGAAGAGATAAGAAAGCCTTCCTCAGCAATAAATGGAAAGAAATAGAGGAAAACAACAGAATGGGAAAGCTTAGAGATCCCTTCAAGAAAATTAGAGATACCAAGGGAACATTTCATGCAAAGATGGGCTTGATAAAGGACAGAAATGGTATGGACCTAACAGAAGCAGAAGATATTAAGAAGAGGTAGCAAGAATACACAGAAGAACTGTACAAAATAGATCTTCATGACCCAGATAATCATGATGGTGTGATCACTGACCTAGAGCCAGACATCCTGGAATGTGAAATCAAGTGGGCCTTAGAAAGCATCACTACAAACAAAGCTAGTGGAGGTGATGGAAGTCCAGTTGAACTATTTCAAATTCTGAAAGATGATTCCGTGAAAGTGCTGCACTCAATATACCAGCAAATTTGGAAAACTCAGCAGTGGCCACAGGACTGGAAAAGGTCAGTTTTCATTCCAATCCCAAAGAAAGGCAATGCCAAAGAATGCTTAAACTACTGCACAATTGCACTCATCTCACATGCTAGTAAAGTAATGCTCAAAATTCTCCAAGCCAGGCTTCAGCAATACGTGAACCGTGAACTTCCTGATGTTCAAGCTGGTTTTAGAAAAGGCAGAGGAACCAAAGATGTAATTGCGAACATCCTCTGGATCATTGAAAAAGCAAGAGAGTTCCAGAAAAACATCTACTTCTGCTTTGTTGACTATGCCAAAGCCTTTGACTGTGTGGATCACAATAAACTGTGGAAAATTCTGAAAGAGATGGGAATACCAGACCACCTGACCTGCCTCTTGAGAAATCGGTATGCAGGTCAGGAAGCAACAGTTAGAACTGGACATGGAACAACAGACTGGTTCCACATAGGAAAAGGAGTATGTCAAGGCTGTATATTGTCACCCTGCTTATTTACCTTATATGCAGATTGCATCATGAGAAACGCTGGACTGGAAGAAGTACAAGCTGGGATCAAGATTGTCTGGAGAAATGTCAATAACCTCAGATATGCAGATGACACCACCCTTATGGCAGAAAGTGAAGAGGAACTAAAAAGCCTCTTGATGAAAGTGAAAGTGGAGAGTGAAAAAGTTGGCTTAAAGCTCAACATTCAGAAAACGAAGATCATGGCAACCAGTCCCATCACTTCATGGGAAATAGATGAGGAAACAGAGGAAACAGTGTCAGACTTTATTTTTTTGGGCTCCAAAATCACTGCAGATAGTGACTGCGGCCATGAAATTAAAAGACGCTTACTCCTTGGAAGGAAAATTATGACCAACCTAGATAGCATGTTGAAAAGCAGAGACATTACTTTGCCAACAAAGGTCTGTCTAGTCAAGGCTATAGTTTTTCCTGTGGTCATGTATGGATGTGAGAGTTGGACTGTGAAGAAGGCTGAGTGCTGAAGAATTGATGCTTTTGAACTGTGGTGTTGGAGAAGACTCTTGAGAGTCCCTTGGACTGCAAGGAGATCCAACCAGTCCATTCTGAAGGAGATCAGCCCTGGGATTTCTTTGGAAGGAATGATACTAAAGCTGAAACTCCAGTACTTTGGCCACCTCATGCGAAGAGTTGACTCATTGGAAAAGACTCTGATGCTGGGAGGGATTGGGGGCAGGAGGAGAAGGGGACGACAGAGGGTGAGATGGCTGGATGGCATCACTGACTCCATGGATGTGAGTCTGAGTGAACTCCAGGAGTTGGTGATGGACAGGGAGGCCTGGCGTGCTGCGATTCATGGGGTCTCAAAGAGTCGGACATGACTGAGCGACTGAACTGAACTGAACTGTGAGAAGCTGGTGGTCAGCCCTGGGATCGGTAGCTGCCTGTATCTGGGGCTCCAGAATGGTTGCCTGTATCTTGTTAGTGAAGGTTCTAGAAGTGAGGCGGCCAGTAATAGGAGCAGCAAACTTCAGCACAGCTCGCTGGCCGGTATCCTGAAGTATATATGATACTGGCATCAGCCGGTTTTAAATGGCAACAATGCATAAGCTGCTGGAAGAAGCCTCTTTGTGTTCTCTTCAGATTTATGAAGTAGATATCCTCACTTTTCCTTTTGTAGATGATTGTTCCATTTAGAAATCAAGGTAGGTGCCACCTCAGTAGCTTCCTGCTGCAAAATTTGAGGACTTCCTGCTCCTTTATTTGCAGGGTATCAGGGGCTCAGGACATTGAGAAAATTTTCATTTACGTTATGGCAGGAGTCTGGAACAACGCCTTCTTTCTCCATTCTGGGTGGTATGCAAAGGCTTGGCCACATTTATCTTGAAGCTTGGCTGTGGCAATTATTTTGTTCATCAATATTCACTTCTGTACCGCTGGGTTAGAGGAGAATTGTATTTATACAGCCCTCTTAGTGTTAAACGTGACCTTTAGCAAAATAATAATAATGACGTTAATGAGGTTAAAATAAGGGTTCAGTTCGGTTCGGTTCAGTTCAGTCGCTCAGTCGTGTCTGACTCTTTGTGACCCAATGAATCGTAGCACGCCAGACCTCCCTGTCGATCACCAACTCCCAGAATCCACCCAAACTCATGTACATCCAGTCGGTGATGCCATCCAGCCATCTCATCCTCTGTCATCCCCTTCTCCTCCTGCCCCCAATCCCTCCCAGCATCAGGGTCTTTTCCAGTGAGTCAACTCTTCGCATGAGGTGACCAAAGTATTGGAGTTTCAGCCTCAGCATCAGTCCTTCCAGTGAACAGCCAGGACTGGTCTCCTTTAGGATGGACTGGTTGGATTTCCTTGCAGTCCAAGGGACTCTTAAGAGTCTTCTCCAACACCACAGTTCAAAAGCATCAATTCTTCGGTGCTCAGCTTTCTTCACAGTCCAACTCTCACATCCATACATGACCACTGGAAAAACCAAAGCCTTGACTAGATAGACCTTTGTTGGCAAAGCAAAGCCTCTGCTTCTAAATATGCTGTCTAGGTTGGTCATAACTTTCCTTCCCAGGAGTAAGCGTCTTTTAATTTTGTGGCTGCAGTCACCATCTGCAGTGATTGTGGAGCCCCCCAAAATAAAGTCGGACACTGTTTCCAGTGTTTCCCCATCTATTTGCCATAAAGTGATGGGACTGGTTGCCATGATCTTCGTTTTCTGAATGTTGAGCTTTAAGCCAACTTTTTCACTCTCCACTTTCACTTTCATCAAGAGGCTTTTTAGTTCCTCTTCACTTTCTGCCATAAGGGTGGTGTCATCTGCATATCTGAGGTTATTGATATTTCTCCTGGCATTCTTGATTCCAGTTGTGCTTCTTCCAGCCCAGCGTTTCTCCTAATGCACTCTGCATATAAGTTAAATAAGCAGGGTGACAATATACAGCCTTGACGTACTCCTTTTCCTATTTGAAACCAGTCTGTTGTTCCATTACCAGTTCTAACTGTTGCTTCCTGACCTGCATATAGGTTTCCCAAGAGGCAGGTCGGGTAGTCTGGTATTCCCATCTCTTTCAGAATTTTCCACAGTTTATTGTGATCCACACAGTCAAAAGCTTTGGCATAGTCAATAAAGCAGAAATAGATGTTTTTCTGGAAACTTCTTGCTTTTTTGTCGATCCAGCAGATGTTGGCAATTTGATCTCTGGTTCCTTTGCCCTTTCTAAAACCAGCTTGAACATCTGGAAGTTCACAGTTCACGTATTGCTAAAGCCTGACTTGGAGAATTTTGAGCATTACTAGCCTGTGAGATAAGTGCAATTGTGCAGTTTTGAGCATTCTTTGGCATTGCCTTTCTTTGGGATTGGAATGAAAACTGACCTTTTCCAATCCTGTGGCCACTGTTGAGTTTTCCAAATTTGCTGGCATATTGAGTGCAGCACTTTCACAGCATCATCTTTTAGAATTTGAAATAGCTCAACTGGAATTCCATCACCTCCACTAGCTTTATTCATAGTGATGCTTTCTAAGCCCATTTGACTTCACATTCCAGGATGTCTGGCTCTAGGTGAGTGATCACACTATCGTGAATATCTGGGTCGTGAAGATCTTTTTTGTACAATTCTTCTGTGTAGTCTTGCCACCTCTTCTTAAGATCTTCTGCTTCTGTTAGGGCCATAGCATTTTTGTCCTTTATAGAGCCCATCTTTGCTTGAAATGTCCCTTGGTATCTCTAATTTTCTTGAAGTGATCTCTAGTCTTTCCCATTCTGTTGTTTTCCTCTATTTCTTTGCATTGATCGCTGAGGAAGGTTTTCTTATCTCTCCTTGTACTCTTTGGAACTCTGCATTCAATTGGGAATATCTTTCTTTTTCTCCTTTGCTTTTGGCTTCTCTTGTTTTCACAGTATTTGGAAGGCCTCCTCAGACAGCCATTTTGCTTTTTTGAATTCTTTTCCATGGGGATGGTCTTGATCCCTGTCTCCTGTATAATGTCATGAACCTCTGTCCATAGTTCATCAGGCACTCTGTCTATCAGATCCAGTCCCTTAAGTCTTTCTCACTTCCACTGTATACTCATAAGGGATTTGATTTAGATCATACCTGAATGGTCTAGTGGTTTTCCCTACTTTCTCAATTTAAGTCTGAATTGGGCAATAAGGTGTTCATGATCTGAGCCACAGTCAGCTCCCAATCTTGTTTTTGCTGACTGTAGTGTCTATTTCAATTGTTGGTTAATTTTTGTAACACACTAGGAACTGTGAAAAGGGTAGATAAATCCTCGTTAGTATTCAACCTGAAGGATGACATGTCCATGACAGCTCTAGAATAGCCAGCATTTTGAATTTTGAGTGTTTGTTCTTTTGCCTTTTATACTTGAAACCATTCATTGGTTTCTATTTTTGTGGCATTTTACTTTAATTGCATTTTACTCCTACAGCAGTCATGGAGTCTCCTTATAAACCACTGTGGTTGCTTTGGATGATGAACGACAATATCTTTGAGGAGATTTCAAGCTTTTCTATTTCCCTAGTAAATATGAAATACTCTACATATGCTAAGTCTGTCAATTTCAAACATCTTCAATTCAGTTAAGATCTATCTAGGTCTGGCTGCTATAACAAAGTACCATAGGCTGAGTGACTTTTGAACAACATCAGTTTGCTTCTCACAGTTCTGAAGGCTCAAAATCCAACATAAGGGGGCCAGGGCTGTTGAATTCTCATGAGGACCCTCTTTCAGGTTGCAGACTGCTAGCTTATATCTTCACATCATAGAAAGAAAGTGAGCTAGCTCTCTGAGCATCTTTTAGTAAAGACACTATTTCGATTTATGAAGGCTTCACCCAGTACCCTGATTACCTTCTAAAGGTCCCCTTCTAAATACTGTCACATTGGAATTAGGGTTTCAGCAGATAAATTTTGGGGGACACAAATATCCAGTCCATTGCAAGATCCATTTAGACATTTTCGCTTGATGAAATAATAAACAGACATGTCACTAGAAGCAAATATGTGCTTTTTTCCCCTTAACATAAAAGTAAACATAATCTTTGTACTTTATTCAGTAATTTAAAAAGAATGAAAATAAAGTGTGATCTTCAACGATGAAAGACAATTGCTCTAGAAATTTACATAGTGTATTGAAAACCAGACATTGCTATTTGAACTCAGAGTAAATTTTATTAAACTTTGTCCATATAGAAAAATACTATTTAGTTACATTTGGCAGGAAATGACTTTAAACTTTGTATTCCAACAGTTCTTATAACACTTGTGCCCAAAAAAGCTAGTTTTGTTCAATAATTTTTATTGAGAACTTATTATTTGCTAAACACTGTTCTGATGCTCTGCATGTAAAAATTCAGTAATTATTACAATGCTTTGATGTAGGTTGTTATTATCTTATGTTTTATTATATTAATTTTAGAAGACAACTTGAAGGACAAGAAAATTAAGGAATTTGTCTCTGATTGCTTAGTTAATAATTGGAACTGAGATTTGTGCCTTGTGTCTTTCTTCAGAACTTAACCATCACACTATGGTTATGTTTTAAATTTGTGGCAAATGGCAACATGGATCCATGTGATATTCGGAGTTTCAATGTGGCTTTTCACACAAAGCCCATCTAATATTTGTTTGCTGTGTCCTTATGTTTAAACAGGGCTTTCTAGGTAAAGAATTTTCCAGGGAAGAATACTGGAGTGGTTTGCTATTTCCTTCTCAAGAGACACAGATGTGATCCCCTAGAGAAGGAAAAAGCAACCCACTCCAGTATTCTTCCCTGGAAAATTCCATGGATGGAGGAGCTTTGTGGGCTACAGTCCATGGGGACACAAATAGTCAGACCCAACTAAGCATACACACATACTGTGTTTTAACAGAGCACAGTCATACTCTTTACTAATCAAAAGTCACATAGAAAGAAGAAAAATATATTTTGCCTCCTTTATTTGGGAGTAACTTTAAAACCAATAGAATTTTTGTTCACCCAGAAAGAAAATTGGAAATTATCTAAAATTAGGAAGCAACAGTTAGGTATCAGTATAGCCCATCTTAACCTATTTTCAAAGTCATGAATATTTCAAGAGAGGAAAATAATATTCTCAAGGACACTATGCTCTGTATTCTGTGTGTGTTGCTACATATGCTTTTCTTACTCTTCCTAATATTTCTCAAGTGGTACACTTCTATAAACTGTGAAGCAAACAATACCTATTGTGTAATAGAGAGATGGGCAGTGGTCAAGACTTTATTGTGTTTCACAGTGTATTTTGAGATTAAAGTGGAAAAAATCCAGATGGCTGATATAATTTGTCTTGGGTGATTTTTCACTTCTTGAATAGACATCACTGACAAGCAATATTGAAAGCCAATTTTTAAAGGAAATTTGGAACAGTCTTTCCCAATGGGAATTGTACCATAGCTAGTTCATTCTCCCAGAGAAAACAAGATGTAATCAGAATGTGTTCTGTTTTACTGTTTTTTTTCATTTGCTTGGGATGCATATAGCCTCCCCCAACCCCCGCCCCCTCAGCTTTACTAACGCATAATTGACAAATAAAAATTGTATATCTTTAGCAAGTATAATGTGATGATTTGATACACATTGTAAAATATTAGCACAGTCTATCTAATTAACATAACCATCACCTCATATAGTTACTATTTTGTGTGTGTGCATGTGTTATAACAAAGATCTTCTTTCTTAGCAAATCATAAGTCTACAAAACAGTATTATTAATTATATTCACTGTGCTGCACAGTAGATCCCCAGAACCTATTCCTTTTAAAATGGAAAGTTTTTGCACTTTGACCAACATCTTTCCATTTCCCCCTCCCCTGAGTCTCTGGCAACAACCTTTCTACTCTCTGGTTCTATGAATTCAGCTTGTTTAGATTCTATGTGAGATTATATAGTGTACATGTAGCTTTTAAAACTATATACTACTAATTGTGGGGCAACAATATAAAAACAAAATGGGCATTAATAATTGAGGGACAAATAGTTTTATCTCCTTTACATAATTTTTATCTCCTTTAAACAGCTGTCAAGTAGAAACTGAATTCTAGGTTAAAACATTTGTTTCAGATAACAACTTGTAGAATCATGTATATACCTCATATGATAGTCAATATCGATTTTGAGGCTAATTTTTTTGTGTGCATGTGTGCAATATTTCTGAATCCTTGGCTTAAAAAGGGATGCAAGGTTGTGTAAACATTATTGTCAGTGACAAAAACTCTTTTCAAATAAAGAGTGCCTCTTGTTCTTTTGTGTCCCCAGCATCTAGATTAGCACCTGGCACAGAGCAGGCAACTGATGCACACAATTAATGCATATCTGTAGAGTGAATAAGTTAAACAATAATAATATTTGTCTCTTTTGGATGGTTTAAGTTTTTTTATTTCCATGCAGGGGCCCAATTTTATTTTCCTATATGTTGCAGTGTGTGTTTATTATTCCTCCTGGTCAGTGAAACTATCATAGATCTTAAATTATCTAAATCTGACTTTTTGGGGCAAAGAGAATGTTCTAGAATTATAATAAGATATGGCGTGAAGAAGTATGAGTTGTCAATTGATAGAAATTCTTGCATTCCATAATAGAGTATGTGGCTTACATTTAATAAGCCGTCATCAGAATCTGAGGGAGTGAATTTAAATATTAGTTTTAGATTTGTATGCAAAAGGGAGAATTAGTCTAGAGACTATAGAAGCAAAAAGACAAACAACAATGCCTGTCAGTAGATATATGTTAATTGTTTAACAAAGTAGAAAAGGAACATATATTTTAATTGTACACATTTTCTTTGTATTTAACTTAAACCAGGACTTCTTCAGACCTGCTTTAGAGGATTCTGGATGTAACAGCTTGCTACTTTATTCATTGGTCCCAAGACAAAACAAAAGTACGGTGACAAGTAATAAGAGGTCGGCCCAATGTGGTTGGAGCAGGACTTTGCTTTTGCTTGGGAGTACAGCATAGCCTGAGCATAGAGTGATCCATGGTGGAGCAAGTACTTAATAAGTGGGGTTGAGAGGCCAACAAGAGGAATATCTCTTGATTTTTTCCATCTTTATAAAATTAAAATGCTGCAAGTTCTTACCAATATTGAATAAGAATTATAATAATATTACATGAATGCCAGAAAGTTAAGTTGACCCTAGATAGTATAAAAGAGATAATAATGATCAGCATCAAATAGAGGATGAAAAGAGAATTTTTGTCTGCACTAGACAGTTTGAAGTACTGAGAATTTCTAGAACTCTGGACAAGCCATTATTAATTTTCTAGAGCCAAGACATACCAAAAGTCAAGTATTAATTATTTTTGAATTGATTAAATCTGTTTTTTTTTTACATTATTTCCCAATGCTTTCCACTTACATCATGAACTTACTAACCAAGATGTCCTCTCATTGTTTTATCAATTTTATCATACTCGTCCACAGAAACAATAAAGCTTCCTGATATGTGATCTCTGAAGACCAATACTTGAGTTAATTATATTTGTTTTAATACATCATTGTTATGCTTATAATTAACTCTCATTGTTATGAATATAGATTCTTACTTGTTTATGTTTGAAATTCAGTTTCACACATTTTCTCTTTGGGTTTCAAAAATATTGACAAATTATCAGCATATATCATTTTGAACTCTGCTGATTGAACCACCCTCTTTCTCAGCAGTTAGCAAAATCTAACCTTATGTGATCAGCCAAACTGGCCCTGTTGCTGTCTCTTAACTCTGACTTTTAACAAGTGCCAAAATACTTAGGGAAAATTGCAAATGGGAGAAATATGAGAATTTGTTGAGATTCTCTACTATCTGATTAGAATATTATGTTTCTTGTCCCTTCTGAAGTAGAATTCTCACTTTAAGAAATTTTCTCCATCCAATAATTTTTTAAGGGCTCCAGGAGAATCCCTGGCAATTAAAACTGAGGAATCTGTTACAAAGTCTTCTTAAAGTCCAGAACTTGCAGAATGTTTGGATAAAGAATAACATGCCAAAATACATGTTTTTGGTCATTCAGAACAATAAAATCCACAAAAACTGAAAGCAATTATAGTCAAAGATTTTTATATATGTATTCAACTTTGTAAATGCAGCAATTTATTTACATTAGCAAATTAATTTTTAAAATGTAATTTGCTTTCATTCTTTAAACATTCATTCCTGTGAAAGACTTAACACTTATGGGCCCAGCTGTCATCAATGCTGAAAATATTCCTATATTTACATCTCTAGTCCTGGTCATGTTAGCATATTCTACCAATCCTTATGATATTATAAGACTATAAAATGGAATCTAATAATAATAACAACTGTGGAATATGCAGGAGACTTAAAAGAGGCAGGATCGATCCTTGGGTTAGGAAGGTCCCTTGGAAGAAGGCATGGCAACTCACCTGGAAAATTTCATGGACGGAGGAGTCTGGAGGGCTAGACTCCATGGGGTCACAAAGAGTTGAACACAGCTGAAGTGGTTTAGTATTCATGCATGCTTTTTATTTACACAGTGTTTTTAACTTTAGAAACACGTTTTTTACCTTCAGTTCAGTTCAGTCGCTCAGTCGTGTCTGACTCTTTGCGACCCCATGAATCGCAGCATGCCAGGCCTCCCTGTCCGGGAGTTGGTGATCAACTCCTGGAATTCACCCAGACTCACGTCCATCGAGTCAGTGATGCCATCCAGCCATCTCATCCTCTGTTGTCCCCTTCTCCTCCTGCCCCCAATCCCTCCCAGCATCAAAGTCTTTTCCAATGAGTCAACTCTTTGCATGAGGTGGCCAAAGTACTGGAGTTTCAGCTTTAGCATCATTCCTTCCAAAGAAATCCCAGGGCTGATCTCCTTCAGAATGGACTGGCTGGATCTCCTTGCAGTCCAAGGGACTCTCAAGAGTCTTCTCCAACACCACAGTTCAAAAGCATCAATTCTTTGCCGCTCAGCCTTCTTCACAGTCCAACTCTCACATCCATACATGACCACAGGAAAAACCATAGCCTTGACTAGACAGACCTTTGTTGGCAAAGTAATGTCTCTGCTTTTCAACATGCTATCTAGGTTGGTCATAATTTTCCTTCAAGGAGTAAGCGTCTTTTAATTTCATGGCTGCAGTCACCATCTGCAGTGATTGTGGAGCCCCAAAAAATAAAGTCTGACACTGTTTCCACTGTTTCCTCATCTATTTCCCATGAAGTGATGGGACCGGATGCCATGATCTTCGTTTTCTGAATGTTGAGCTTTAAGCCAACTTTTTCACTCTCCACTTTCACTTTCATCAAGAGGCTTTTTAGTTCCTCTTCAACTTTCTGCCATAAGGGTGGTGTCATCTGCATATCTGAGGTTATTGACATTTCTCCAGGCAATCTTGATCCCAGCTTGTGCTTCTTCCAGTCCAGCGTTTCTCATGATGTATTCTGCATATAGGTTAAATAAGCAGGGTGACAATATACAGCCTGGACGTACTCCTTTTCCTATTTGGAAACAGTCTGTTGTTCCATGTCCAGTTCTAACTGTTGCTTCCTGACCTGAATACAAATTTCTCAAGCGGCAGATCAGGTGGTCTGGTATTCCCATCTCTTTCAGAATTTTCCACAGTTTATTGTGATCCATGCAGTCAAAGGCTTTGGCATAGTCAATAAAGCAGAGATGTTTTTCCGAAACTCTCTTGCTTTTTCAATGATCCAGTGGATGTTGGCAATTTGATCTCTGGTTCCTCTGCCTTTTCTAAAACCAGCTTGAACATCAGAAGTTCATGGTTCACATATTGCTGAAGCCTGGCTTGGAGAATTTTGAGCATTACTTTACTAGCATGTGAGATGAGTGCAATTGTGCAGTAGTTTGAGCATTCTTTGGCATTGCCCTTCTTTGGGATTGGAATGAAAACTGATGTTTTTCAGTCCTGTGGCCACTGCTGAGTTTTCCAAATTTGCTGGCATATTGAGTGCAGCACTTTCACAGCATCATCTTTCAGGATTTGAAAGAGCTCAGCTGGAATTCTATCACCTCCACTAGCTCTGTTCGTAGTGGTGCTTTCTAAGGCCCACTTGACTTCACATTCCAGGATGTCTGGCTCTAGGTCAGTGATCACACCATCATGAATTATCTGGGTCGTGAAGATCTTTTTTGTTAGGTTTGCTTAATATTGGGATTATGTCTTATAATTGCATGCATGCTAAGTCACTTCAGTCGTGTCTGACTTCTGTATGGTACTGTAAGAATTAAGACTAGTAAATGGAAGTTAAGGAGAGATGGAATTGAGTCCAGTTTAAGGAATGTATATATTATACATGTTTGTGTCTCTGATGCTTAGAGTTGTATCTGGCAAGTGAGAGTTCACAGGAAATGTTTGTTGTGGTAGATAATTAAAGATGGATATTGAGATTCCTATTAAATGGAGTGAGCTCATTGTCATCGTGTATATCAGGCAGAAACTGTATAAACTTTGGTTGAAAATGTTGAAAGAATTCCTGCATTGGGAGTGATGCTGGACATGTTCCACCTCTTGGTTTCTTTTCATATTTATGTGTTTATAATTCTATAAATTCTTACCATATTAAATAGCCCTATATAACTGTCTCTACACTAAATATAACATTTGCAAGGTAAAAGTTTTCTTTTAATGTGAAAGATTTTTCCTTGACTTTGTTGATTTGAAAGCTTAGACTTTTAATAGATTGAGCATCTTAGGAATTCAAGCCTCGCTTACTCAATAGTATCACAACATCAAAATCACCAGTTTCAGACCATAGAATTCAAATAAGTTGTTTTCTTGCTAGTTTAGTTCAGTTCTGTCACTCAGTCATGTCCAACTCTTTGCGACCCCATGAACTGCAGCACTCCAGGTCTCCCTGTCCATAACCAACTCCCAGAGTTTACCCAAACTCATGTCCGTTGAGTTGGTGATGCCATCTAACCACCTCAGCCTCTGTCATCCCCTTCTCCTTCTGCCTCCAATCTTTCCCAACATCAGGGTCTTTTCAAATGAGCCAGCTCTTTGCATCAGGTGGCCAAAATATTGGAGTTTCAGCTTCATTGACACCCAGGACTGATCTCCTTTAGGATGAACTGGTTGGATCTCCTTGCAGTCCAAGGGACTCTCAAGAGTCTTCTCCAACACCACAGTTCAAAAGCATCAATTCTTTGGTGCTCAGCTTTCTTTATAGTTCAACTCTCACATCCATACATGACTACTGGAAAAACCATAGCCTTGACTAAACGGACCTTTGTTGACAAAGTAATGCCTCTGCTTTTTAATATGTTACCTAGTTTGGTTATAACTTTCCTCCCAAGGACTAAGTGTCTTTTAATTTCATGGCTGCAATCACCATCTTCAGTGATTTTGGAGCCCCCCAAAATAAAATCAGCCACTGTTTCCACTGTTTCCCCATCTATTTGTCATGAAGTGATCGGACCGGATGCCATGATCTTCGTTTTCTGAATGTTGAGCTTTAAGCCAACTTTTTCACTCTCCACTTTCACTTTCATCAAGAGGCTTTTTAGTTCCTCTTCACTTTCTGCCATAAGGGTGGTGTCATCTGCGTATCTCAGGTTATTGATATTTCTCCTGGCAATCTTGATTCCAGCTTGTGCTTCATCCAGCCCAGCATTTCTCATGAGGTACTCTACATATAAGTTAAATAAGCAGGGTGACAATATACAGCCTTGACGTACCCCTTTTCCTATTTGGAACCAGTCTGTTGTTCCATGTCCAATTCTAACTGTTGCTTCTTGATATTAGTCAATTCAGGATTCTAGTTTTTGACTGGAAAAGTCCTTAATTCTGATGAGAATTTTGACTCTCAACTCCATTTCCGGTTTCTGATCTGGTTTTACCTTGGTAATTGATGTCAGAACCCTAATCTGATGCCATGTGGAGCAACAATGGTGGTCAATCTTGATTCTTACCTTGACCCGATTTATACTTCACACTCCCTTTCCCTGCTTTAGCAATCTGTAATACCTCATTAAACACAGACACTCAATTAATATCTATTACTTTTGTTTTACTGGTATAAGAGTGATTATTGATGAGACAGAAGGGCATGAGGAAGGGAGTGGAGTGGTGTGGAGTGAGACTGGGCTCTTCAGCACCATACCTTTCTTGTGCTTTATTTTCAGTCCCTTGCCCTTATCCTTCTGCCTACCTTGAGAAATCTTTTATAAGGCCATTGAGACAACACAGTCCTGGATGCAGAAATACCATATTAATAGATGTTTCTGTAATATATTCGCCAAGGCAACGTGGGTGTTTCCAAGTCACTCGATTTATGACATTCTAGCTTTTGTTCATCCCATATTTGCAAGTGTGGGAAGTTCAGTTTCTCCATGCAAAAATGCCTGTGTATTTTTTTAAGGACCTTATTTTTATTTTTAGAGCAGTTTTTAAGTTCACAGCAAAAATTTAGTGGAAAATACAGAGATTTCTCTTATACCTCCTGTCCCTATACATCTATAGCCTTTCCCATGATCAATATCACCCATAAGAGTGGCCCATTTGTTGTCATTGATGAACCTCCCTTGACACATAATTATCATGCAATGTCCATAGTTTACCTGGGGTTCATTCTTGGTGTACATTCTATAGGTTTGGACAAATTTATAATGACATGTGTCTACCATTATAATATACAGAATAGTTATGTATGATAAAAATCCTTAAAAATCCTCTGTATTCCACCTATTTATTTCTCTCTCTTCCTAAAACCCCAGTAACCTGATTTTTCCCCCTACTATCTCCATACTTTTATTTTTCCAGAATATAAACTAGTTGTAATAATACCTTATGTGTTCTTTTCAGACTGGCTTTTACTTCAGTTCAGTTCAGTTCAGTCGCTCAGTCTCAGTCATGTCTGACACTTTGTGACCCCATGAACTGCAGCATGCTAGGCCTCCTTGTCCATCACCAACTCCCAGAGTTTACCCAAACTCATGTCCGTTGAGTTGGTGATGCCATCCAACCATCTCACCCTCTGTCATCCCCTTCTCCTCTTGCCTTCAATCTTTCCCAACATCAGGGTCTTTTCAACTTAGTCAGCTCTTCATATCAGGTGGCCAAAATATTGGAGTTTCAGCCTCAACATCCCTCCTTGTCTTTTCATGAATTGAAAGCTCATTTTTTAATGCTGAATAATATTCCATTGTCTAGGTATACCAGTTTGGTTATCCATTACCTTATGTGAAGACATCTTGGTTGCTTTCAAGTTTGGCAATTATGAATACAGCTTCTATAAACATATGTGTACAGATTTTTGTGTGGATATGTTTTTCAGCTCATTTGAAAAAATTCCAATGAGAATGATTGTATGATTATACTGTGTTTAGTTTTGTAAGGAAGTACCAAATTCTCAATTCAGGTCAGTTCAGTTGCTCAGTTGTGTCTGACTCTTTCAGACTCCATGGACTGTAGCAAGCCAGGCTTCCCTGTCCATCACCAACTCTCAGAGCTTGCTCAAACTCAAGTCCATTGAGTCAGTGATACCATCAAACCATCTCATCCTCTGTTGTCCCTTTCTCCTCCTGCCTTTAATCTTTCCCAGCATCAGGGGCTTCTCCAATGAGTCAGTTATGTGCATCATGTGGCCAAAGTATTGGACCTTCAGCTTCAGCATCAGCATCAGTCCTTCCAATGAATACTCAGGACTGATTTCCTTTAGGATGGACTGGTTTGGTCTCCTTGAAGTCCAAGGGACTCTCAGGAGTTTTTTCCAAAACCACAGTTAAAAAGCATCAATTTTTGGGCACGCAGCTTTCTTTATAGTCCAACTCTCACATCCATACATGAATACGGGAAAAACCAGAGACTTGACTAGATGGACCTTTGTTGGCAAAGTATGTCCTTGCTTTTTAATAAGTTGTCTAGGTTTGTCCTAGCTTTTCTTCCAAGGAGCCAGTGTCTTTTAATTCCATGGCTGCAATCACCATCTGCAGTGATTTTGGAACACCCAAAAACAAAGTATCTGTTTCCATTGTTTCCCCATCTATATGCTGTGGAGAGATGGGACCAGATGCCATGATCTTAGTTTTCTAAATGTTGAGTTTTAATCCAGCCCTTTCACTCTCCCCTTTCATGTTCATCAAGAGGCTCTTAAGTTCCTCTTCAGTTTCTGCCATTAGGGTGGTATCATCTACTTATCTGAGGTTATTGATATTTCTCCTGGCAATCTTGATTCCAGCTTGTGCTTCATCCAGCCCAGCATTTCGTATGATGTACTCTGCATATAAATTAAATAGGCAGGGTGACAGTAGACAGCCTTGACATACTCCTCTCCCAATTTGGAACCAGTCTGTTGTTCCATGTCTGGTTTTAACTATTGCTTCTTGACCTGCATGCAGATTACTCAGGAGGCAGGTCAGGTGATCTGGTATTCCCATCTCTTTCAGAATTTTCCACAGTTTGTGGTGATCTACACAGTCAAAGACTTTGGCATAATCTATAAAGCAGAAGTAGATGATTTTCTGGAACTCTCTTGCTTTTTCTAGGATCAAATGGATTTTAGCAACTTGTTCTCTGGTTACTCTTCCTTTTCTAAATCCAGTTAGAACATCTGGAAGTTCATGGTTCACGTACTGTTGAAGCCTGGCTTAGAGAATTTTGAGCATTACTTTGCTAAGATGAGATGAGTGCAATTGTCTGGTAGTTTGAACACTCTTTGGCATTGCCCTTCGTTGGGATTGGAATGAACACTGACATTTTCCAGTCCTGTGGCCACTTCTGAGTTATCCAAATTTGCTGGCATAATGAATGTAGCACTTTCACAGCATCATCTTTTAAGATTTGAAATAGCTCAACTGGAATTCCATCACCTGCACTAGCTTTGTTCATAGTCATGCTTCCTATGACCCACTTGACTTCAGACTCCAGGATGTCTGGTTCTAGGTGAGTGATCACACCATCGTGGTTATCTAAGTCATGAAGATCTTTTTTTGTATAGTTTTTCTGTGTGTTCTCACCACCTCTTGTTAATATATTCTGCTTCTGTTAGATCCATGCCATTTCTGTCCTTTTTGTGCCTATCTTTGCATGAAACTTTCCCTTGGTATCTCTAATTTCCTTGAAGCGATCTCTTGTCTTTCCCATTCTATTGTTTCCCTCTATTTCTTTGCATTGATCGCTGAAGAAGGCTTTCTTATCTCTCCTTGCTATTCTTTGGAACTCTGCATTCAAACAGATATGTCTTTTCTCTTATCCTATGCCTTTCACTTCTCTTCTTTTATCAGCTATTTGTCAGGTCTCTTCAGACAACCATTTTGTCTTTTTGCATTTCCTTTTCTTGAGATGGTCTTGATCACCGCCTCCTGTACAATGTCACGAACCTCCATCCATAGTTCTTCAGGCACTCTTTCTATCAGAGCTAATCCTTTGAATTTATTTGTCACTTCCACTGTATAATCATAAGGGATTTGATTTAGGTCATACCAAATGGTCTAGTGTTTTCTGTTCCTTTCTTGAATATAAGTCTGAATTTTGCAATAAGAAGTTCATGATCTGAGCCACAGTCAGCTCCTGGTATGTTTTTGCTGACTGTATAAAGCTTTTTGATCTTTGGTTGCAAAGAATACAATTAATCTGATTTAGGCATTGATGTCCCTGTAAAGAGTTGTCTGTTGTGTTGTTTGAAAAGGGCGTTTGCTGTGACCAGTGTGTTCTCTTTGCAAAATTCTGTTAGCCTTTTCCCTGCAACATTGTACTCCAAGGCCAAGTTGCCTGTTACTCCAGGTTTCTCTTGACTGCCTACTTTTACATTCCAGTCTCCTATGATGAAAAGGATATCTTTTTTGGGTGTTAGTTCTAGAAGTTCTTGTAGGTCTTCATCAGTTCAGTTCAGTTTAGTCACTCAGTCGTGTCTGACTCTTTATGACACCATGGACTGCAGCAAGCCAGGCCTCCCTGTCCATCACCAACTCCCAGAGTTTACTCAAACTCATGTCCGTCGAGTCGGTGACGCCATCCAACCATCTCATCCTCTGTTATCCCCTTCTCCTCCTGCCTTCAATCTTTCCCAGCATCAGGGTCTTTTCAAATAAGTCAGTTTTTCACATCAGGTGATCAAAATATTGGAGTTTCAGCTTCAGCATCAGTCCTTCCAATGAATATTCAGGAATGATTTCCTTTAGATGGACTGGTTGGATCTCCTTGCAGTTCAAGGGACTCTCAATAGTCTTCTCCAATACCACAGTTCAAAAGCATCGATTCTTTGGTGCTCAGCTTTGTTTATAGTCCAAATCTCACATCCGTACACGACTACTGGAAAACCATAGCTTTGACTAGCTGGACCTTTGTCAGCGATGTAATGTCTCTGCTTTTAAATATGCTGTCTAGTTTGGTCATAACTCTTCTTCCAAAGAGCAAGCATCTTTTGATTTCATGGTTGTAGTCACCATTTGCAGTGATTTTGGAGCCCCCCAAATTAAAGTCTGTCACTGTTTCCACTGTTTACACATCTATTTGCCATTAAATGATGGGACCAGAAGCCATGATCTTAGTATTCTGAATGTTGAGCTTTAAGACAACTTTTTCCACTCTCCTCTTTCACTTTCATCAAAACCATTCAATTTCAGCTTCTTCAGCATTACTGATTGGGGCATACACTTGGCTTACTGTGTTATTCAATGGTTTGCCTTGGAAACGAACAGAGATCATTCTGTCATTTTTGAGATTGCACTCACTTACTGCATTTTGGACTCTTTTGTTGATATGAGGGTTACTCCAATTCTTCTAAGGGATTCTTGCCCACAGTAGTAGACATAAATGTCACCTGAATTAAATTCGCCCATTGCAGTCCATTTTCCTTCACTGATTCCTAAAATCTCAATGTTCACTCTTGCCATCTCTTGTCAACCACTTCTAATTTACCTTGATTCATGGACCTAGCATTCCAGGTTCCTGAACAATTTTGTTCTTTATAGCATCGGACTTTACTTCCATCACCAGTCACATCCACAACTGGGTGTTGTTTTTACTTTGGCTCTGTCTCTTCATTCTTTCTGGAGTTATTGCTCTACTCTTCTCCAGCAGCATATTGGGCACCTACTGACCTGGGAAGTTCATCTTTCAGTGTCATATCTTTTTGCCTTTTCATACTGTTATTGGGATTCTCAAGGCAAGAACACTGAAGTGGTTTGCCATTACTTTCTCCAGTGGGCCACGTTTTGTTAGAACTCTCCACCATGACACATCTGTCCTTGGTGGCCCTACGTGGCTTGGCTCATAGTTTCATTGATGTAGACAAGACTGTGATGATGTGATCAGTTTGACTAGTTATCTCTGATTGTGTTTTTCATTCTGTCTGCCCTCTCAAGGATGAGGATGGGAGTATTCTGGAAGCTCCTGATGGGAGAGACTGGCTGTGGGCAAAACTACATCTTGTTCTGATGGGCGGTCTTGTTCTGATGTTGCTCAGTAAATCTTTAGTCTAATTTTATGTTGATGTGTGGGGCTGTGTTCCTTCCCTGTTGACCTGAGACCAAATTATGGTGGAAGCAATGAAGATAATGGCAACCTCCTTCAAAGGTTACATGCAGACATTGTCACACTCAATGCCCCTGACCCTGCAGCAGGCCAGCATCAGCCCACACCTCCACTGCAGACTCATGGACACTCACAGGCAAGTCTGGGTCAGTCTCTTGTGGGATTTCTGCTCCTTTCTCCTGCGTCCTGGTGGGCACAACAGATTTCCCAATCTGGGGATTTGGCTAAGGGACTGAGAATCCCTGGGAATTTGAATTTGGAGGCCATTGTGATTTGATTACAGAGCTTACACAGGACTGGGGAAATAGACTCTTGGAGGGCACAAACAATTCCTTGTGTGCACCAGGACACACGAGTACCAAATACTCTTCTATACTAAATGGGAAATGCAAAATGGTTATATGTTATTAGGTCTTATTTGCTAATGTTTTGTTGAGGATTTAGCATCTATGTTCATGATAAACATTGTTTCATATTCCTTTTTTCTTTAATGTCATTGGATAGTTTTGGTGTTAGGGAAATGCTGGCCCCATTGGTTGAGTTAAGAAGTACCCCCTGAATTCATCTGCTTCTATCTTTTGAAAGAGATTGTAGAGAATTTATATAAACTCTTTCTTACATGTTTGGTAGAATTTACCAGTGAACCCATCTGGGCCTGGTGCTTTCTATTTTGGACACTTATTGATTCAATTTTTTTCAATGGAAATTGGCCTATTCATATAGTCTTTTCCTCCTTATATGAGTTTTGGCAGATCATGTGTTTCAAGAAATTGATTTCATCTTGGAGAAGAATGAGAAAGCAAATTTGGAGTAGAAGGTAATGAATTCAATTTTTGGCATAGTGAGCTTGAGGTATTTAAGATCATAGTCATATGGACACATCCAGAAGACTTATGCATCCTTATTCTAGAAAACAAGTTCTTGGGTAGAGTTACGGAAGTCAAAGCACATAAGACCGCTGAAATCACCAGTGTGTGTACTGAGAAGAGAAAGTGTGCAGGTTAGCACCATGAGTAACATTAAAAATTAAAGGAAAATATTACTGAAAAGGGGTAGTTGTGACAGTAGGAAAAAGAAAGAAAAAGTAGTGTCATGGAAGCCATGAATAAAAAAGACATACAGGAATTTGGAGTGGTTAATACTATGAGATACTGTATTCAGATCTAGGAACATAAAGGTTTAAAGGAATTCTTTGGATTTATCCTTTAAAAATTATTGATGTCTTTAATAAGAGATTATTACAGTGGAATGGAAATCAAAACACATTTTGAATAATCTGTCAGTTAAGTATAATAGAGTCCTGACAAGTTTATTAAAAGATATCATTGTTTATCTTTCTTATCTCCCTTTTTCTTTTCTACATCAGAGAACTAGAACAGCCAGTGGTACAGCTAGTGCTTTGGTGCAGTGTATCTTATCCTTTATTTCTATTTGTTTAAAAAAAAGTAATAGCACATAATGTAACCAGACTTCTATTTTCCCAGCCTAGGACTAAGACAGTAACTGTCATTTGTGTGTTCAAGTAGCTAACAAGTCTAAAATGGAAGTAGAAGCCAAGCATAATGCACAACTGTTTATTTCTATCTAAATGCATTTGATTTCTTAATTCTCTTTGGTTTATATTTGGAGAATAGATTTTTTCCAATTAAAAGTTATTACTTTACATAACTGAAAGTATAAATCCAGATGACTTACTATGAAAAAAGAGGTATTTTATCCTGTGACAATATTTGAACATAGTAGAAAGGTTTTAAGTAGAGTAATATCTACTAATTGACTTTAAAATCAACATTTAAAGATATAAACAAGCAGAAATTAGGGAGTAAGAGGAGATATTTGCAAGAATTTATGGAAAACCTTTGATCTGGTTCTTAGTCTTTCTATATAAAAATTCATTTTTATGTTTATGTCTGCTATAGAATCTTTGTAACCTTATATTTTAAAAAAGAATTAGTGGTCACTAAAATAAAATTTCTGAATGTTATAGGCTACTATTTCTGACTGTCAGGTAGTGAAAAAATTCTCAGTTTTTCATTTAAATTTATCATATTTTCTTGCCCTGCATTCCCCTAACTGTAAAAATATTACTTTGTAAAATACTGTGATTAAGAATGAAAGGGCATAAATTTGATTTGAATGGTGGTTTTTTGTTTGTATGTTGTGAATTGTATTTGTTTCTTGATACTTTATCTTAACTTTTTTTCAGTAATTCTGTTTTATAAAAGTACTTCTATAGTTTTTAAAATATATATTCAAAATAACATCTCAAGGTTTTAAACAGATTGATAAATGCTATTTTTCTTTCCTAGAATTTGGTTCCATGAACTTTAATCTCAACTTTCATTATTAAATCTAGACCTTACCTTTGTCACCTTCCTCAGAATTTATTTCTTTTGATCCTTAGAGGACTTTGGAGTACAGATATTTGGAAAACTGTTCTGCATATTATTCAACAGTCAGAATATGAATTGTGCTGGTAAATTGTGTCTAATTTCAACTGGGATACTTAGAGACTGTATTTTGTATTTTATTTCCTAATAGAATTTCCATCTGATGGTGAAAAAAGAGAAAATAATAGATGTCTTTCAGGAAGCAAACAAAACAATGTTCTTCATTGGTCATTGGAAGAGTGTCTTTTGGATAATAAGGAATGCAGATTATTTGTTAAAATTCAAAAGTGTAGAAAGCATATATAGCAGTGAATTCTAATATCAAAATATATTCTGAAATATTTTTATAACATCAGTTGAAGAGTTTTCTGCTAATATAAAAGCACATTTATATTCTTTCTTTTTTGGGATTTAATTATCAGTCAAGTGAATTAATATTTAATATTACAGACAAACTAATTTTTTAAATAATTTTTAAGTCATAACATAATATCTTTATTTGAGGTGATTAAAGACAGTGAAACATGGAGTAAAACCTGAACCTGAAATAAAGCCAAAGAAATCACAAATTATTTTTACTTCTACTTTGTTTTACTTTGTAATACTTTTTGCCTATGTGTGAGGTATGATAGAGTAAATATGTCTTGCTCAGACAATTTTCAATTAACAAATGTTCACTGAGTCCTTATTACGTACAAGGTACTTTACTAAGTACAGAGTAAACCAAAAAACATGGAAAATAGCAATGAACCAAAGAAACATAGGAAATATCAAAATCATTAATATTTTCATATTATTATCATATACTACTGTCTGCTCAGGGCAATTTGTACATTTGAAAAAGGCAAATATTTTAGATATGCATGGTAAAAAGTTAAATTCACAAGATGTAATTGACTACAGCTGTGTTTGGGCTATATTTTATAGTTAAAGTAAGAAACCTGCAGAGGATTGCTTCAAAAAAATTCTTATCATGTCTATTTCTATAGTCATTGGAAAAGAATATATGAAAATAAAGGACTGAACAAAGTAGATCAAGCTGTATTTGAAGAGCAAACAATAAAATCGGTGGTTGTTCTGTCAGTGCTGTCAAATGAAACTTTTTTCCAGTTATACTCAAAATAAGTGGTTCTCTCCTGTTTGGGAATTTGATATACAGATCGTTTGCCACAAGCCCACGGTTGTATTGAATCGGCAACTGAAGGTAGAAAAGCCAGAAAACTTTTAAACAGTATTTATGTGTTCTTTAGATTCCCTCACTTATAAATTCTAAGTTCTGCTGGTGTAGTAGGAATATTTTTAAACAAAGACATTCAGGAAAGCCAGAGAATTAAGAGTACAGTTTTCCCCGCTCATGTTTATTTGCTTGTTTCTTTTGACAAGCTCTCAAAAGCACTCTTCTGGCAGTACTAAATTTATTATATTTATTGTCATGACCTACTGTTGAGATGACTAGGATTATTCTCAGTTTAATCATGAACTGCTTTACTTTACTGGAGTCAAGAGAAGAAGAGACAAAATTGCAGATTTATTGCAATTAATTTTAAAAAATGACAAAGTCCCAAGTAGAAGGCCTGCTCTAAATGAGATTGACATAATCATTTGGAAGAGTTTCTTAATTTAATTCTTTGAAAATAATTCAACGAATCTTATCCAAAACCCAGTGAAGTTTATTAAGACGTTACTGGGTTTTTCCAAGGAAAATTTAAATAACTAGTCTTTTCCACTACTGGCACCCCACTCCAGTACGCTTGCCTGGACAATCCTGTGGACGGAGGAGTGTGGTAGGCTGCAGTCCACGGGGTCGCGAAGAGTCAGACATGACTGAGCGACTTCACTTTCACTTTTCACTTTCATGCATTGGAGAAGGAAATGGCAACCCACTCCAGTTTCTTGCCTGGAGAATCCCAGGGACCGGGGAGCCTGGTGGGCTGCCGTCTATGGGGTCGCACAGAGTCGGACACGACTGAAGCGATAGCAGCAGCAGCAGCAGTGGGAGCAAAAACCAGATAGTGCTGTGACTCTTAGCAGCCACAGTATATTCAAGAGCTTCTTGTGGAAGGCAGTTGGGGCATGGATCTGGAAAGAACACTAGAGACCCAAATATTTTCCTTGCATTTGTGACCCATAGTTCATCCTACTACCATATCAAGAGGGAGGGTTTTCAGGGCATTTCTCCTTTTAGGCTGTTCTCCCTTTCAGAATCTTAACATAAAATTGACACTACAAATTATTATGAAGGTAAGGAAAAATAAATTCAAAGGAACACTGCCCAATGTCCAGAGTACAGATAGTCTAAGCTCTACATCCAGGTTTATCCTAGATGAGGTGTATCTTATTCACGAAAGTCTAGCTCTTGGCTCTTTGATCCCTAAACTGTCCTTGAGCTTCATCCATCTCAGTTAACACACTAATCCTAAGAAGTGGGAGTGGGGATAATGGCTTAGAAAGTCTTTATCTTGTTAGATGCCAACTTTTTAAGAATCAAAACTTCATATTTTGAGAGGATGATAAAATGAATTTCTTTTATTTTTTAAGCACCATTGCTTGATAAGTGTGTGCACTATGTTCTGTTTTTGTTTTCATTAAGGAATTTACAAGCTTTTTGAGTTCTACATAACTTTTTCCCTTTGAATTGTTAGGATCGCACATACAATGGTCACTAGCATTCTTGCATTTATTTCTTTTATTTTTGGCTATGCAGTGTCTTCATTGCTGCACAGGCTTTCTCTAGTTGCCACAGCTGGGGCTTCTCTCTAGTTGCCATGTGTGAGCTTCTCATTGCAGTGGCTTCTCTTGTGGAGAATGGGCTCTGGAGTGCCTGGGCTTCAATATTTGCTGCATGTGGGCTTCAGTGGTTGTGGCTCCTGGGCTCTAGAGCACAGGCACAGTAGTTGTGGTCCATGGCTTGATTGCTCTGTGGCATTGTGGGATCTTCCCAGACCAGGGATCGAACCATGTCTCCTGCATTGGCAGGTGGATTCTTTACCACTGAGCCACGAGGAAAGCCCCATCTCTGCATTTTTGAAAATAATCTCTTTTCTCCTGTCATGTCCCAACTGCTTCTGATCTAATATTTTCACCATGACCTTATACCCAAGTCATTGTTCTGCCCTCATTTGTTATTCTACCATTTACCACCAACCCTCATTCTTTGGCTTCCCTGGTGGCTCAGATGGTAAAGAATCTGCCTGCAATACAGGAGTCCCAGGTTCAATCCCTGGGTCAGTAAGATCCCTGGAAAAGGAAATGGCAACCCTCTCCAGTATTCTTTCCTAGAAAATTCCATGGACAGAGGAACCTGGAGGGATACAGTCCATGGGATCACAGAGTCGGACACGACTAACACTTTCACTCTCATTCTTTAGTTTTTCCTCTTGGTCTGATTTCTTGACTTTGAACATGGCTTTACTTTTCTGTTACAACACGATCACAGTTATTTTTCCTTAGGATATTTAGAGTAATCATTCCCCCACCCTAGCAAAATCCCTTTAGGTAATGTTCTCACTAACATTACCCTATATATAGAAGTGGAATCAATAAAGGAATTGACAGGTCTAGAGGGGACTTCTTCATGAAATATAGTTTAAAAAAATAGATCAAGAGTTACTGTAAGACAAGAATATGATTTGTTTTTAAATATGTAGATATTATCTGATAAAATACAACAAATTATAAAAATAACTTTGTAATCAGCTATCTAAATGATTTGCATATAGCACATTCGTATCTAAATGTGTATATAGATTTGAACATCTCATGATCAGTGACAGAATTCACATCCAAATTATTTGGAATTAGTCTTTAAAATCTTTAAAATTTCTACTTACTATGAACTATTCTAGTGATTTGGTTGCATCCTTAGTACTTGAGATTTAATTGGTCATTGATAGGATGTATAGTTCTTATGAATTATCAGTATATTCAAAATTTACATTTAACTTAGGACTACTGTATGAAAATGGGCACTATAGTGTATTTTCTTAAGCTGTTTTGAAACTTGTTATTTCAAGTATATTTTATTAATCATACTTTTGAAAGCATGAAGTTACTTGGTTACAAAATCTACTCCCAAGTGGTACACTGGTAAAATAATCTGCCTGCTAAGGCAAGAGACGCAAAGAGACCCAGTTTCAATCCCTGGGTCGAGAAGATCCCCTGGAGTAGGAAATAGCAACCCACTCTACTATTCTTGCCTGGAAAATTCCATGAACAGAGAACCCTGGTGGGCTACTGTCCATGGGGTCACAAAAAAAGGGAATAAGCTTTATTATCAGTTCCCAAGAAAGCAGCTTATTTCTCCTAAAAATATTAAATTTGGCTATTAAAAATGAAAATTGTTTTGTATCAAGTTCCACTGTTAAAAAGATGAACCTAAAATACAGACTTGGTAGATAATGTTCTAAAAATGGTTATTTATAATAATTTCTCTTTGATTTACTGATATCTCCAATATTTATGCTTATCATGTAACAGAAGGCAAGCACCACCAGCTCATCTCTAGCCATCTGGCTCTTAGATGGGTGGTAGTAGGTAACTAGAATTTCCTCTGCTTCATCTGCTTGGGGATACAGATGAAGTCTCAGCAGCTCATATAGGAGTTCCCATCCAGAGGGATGCTATGGGGAGGGAGGAGGGAGGAGGGTTCAGGATGGGGAGCACATGTATACCTGTGATGGGTTCATTTTGATATTTGGCAAAACTAATACAATTATGTAAAGTTTAAAAATAAAATAAAATTAAAAAAAAAACAACAACAACAACAAAAAAGGAGTTCCCATTTGTTTATACAAGACTTCATACTAATTGCTCCTGAAGGCCTAAGGAAATCTCAGTGGGAGGAATCAAAGTTACTGAGAAATGAATCCACTCATTTTGAGCATTGTTGCACTACTCCTGGCACTCTGTTTTTCCTGGCCACTACATTTATTTCATAGAACACAATGGTTTTTAGGGCTCCGGTGGATGGCAATATATTTCACAGGAGTTATTAGGTTTCTCTCCATTCTCCTGGGCACTACTGCCCTAAGGCTAATACACTGAAGTCTCCTAATGGCTTTCCCATGTTTCCATGATCACTGACTATACTAGAGCTGCCTCAGGGTCTAGAGGAAAGTGGAAGGTGAATCTCTATTTACATTACACCACCTGTATGTTTTTGATACAGCCTTAAGAAATAGAGTAGGGGCTAGATTTCACCATCCAATCACTTTCATAGCTGGGAGTTCTTGTGCCCAGCAGCAAGGAAGGCAGGAATGATGCTGAACATTGCACCAAGGGAACCGAATGCACCAATGATGTGAAAACTCAAGCCTATCAGCACAGAAAATTAGCGTCAGATAGAACAGACTGAAATACTAACAGAAGAAAATAATGTTTTAATATTTTTCTTCACATCCTCAATAGGAGTGAAACTAGTACCTAGAAAAGGAAAAAGAGATGTCTCTGAGTCAGGCCAAACCTCCCACTTTTAACAAGTAGGACTCACTTTTACTCAATGTGGGGTTGGGGGATGGGACGATACAAACATGGAATCAAGTTTAAAAGTGGACTTTTAAACAAGAGCAGAACTGAGTCTTTAAAATGAGACAGTTATAATAGCCAAATGTAACAAGATAGAGAATTTAGCCAAAATATCATTCAGTTCAGGTCAGTTCAGGGGCTCAGTCCTGTCTGACTCTTTGTGACCCCATGAACCACAGCACGCCAGGCCTCCCTGTCCATCACCAACTCCCGGAGTTCACCCAAACCCATGTCCATCGATCAGTGATGCCATCCAACCATCTCATCCTCTGTCATCCCCTTCTCCTCCTGCCCCTAATCTTTCCCAGCATCAGGGTCTTTTCAAATGAGTCAGCTCTTCACATCAGGTGGCCAAAGGATTGGAGTTTCAGTGTCAACATCAGTCCTTCATCAGACTAGAAACACTTCAGTAAATTGGTTACATATTGCACTATGAGAACTCCAATAATAATGAAAAGGAAATATAAGCCAAAATAAATTGCTTTACCTTATTTATAAATTACTCAGCTATTACAACCTCAATTCTTCTGCCTCCATCTTACTTTTATTTCTAACTCAGCAGTTTAGTAGATATTATGAGCAATAGTCATACTTTTTGCCTTTTCATACTGTTCAAGGGTTCTTAAGGAAGGAATACGGAAAGGGTTTGCCATTCCCTTTTCCAGTGGAACACATTTTGTCAGAACTCTTCACCATGACCCATCCATCTTGGGTGGCCCTACACAGCATGGCTCATAGTTTCCTTGAGTTAGACAAGGCTATGGTCCACGTGATCAGTTTGATTCGTTTTCTGTGATTGTGGTTTTCATTCTGTCTGCCCTCTGAGAGCTAAGGATAAGACTGACTGTGTACCAACAAAGGTCTGTCTAGTCAAAGCTATGGTTTTTCCAGTAGTCATGTATGGATGTGAGAGTTGGACTATAAAGAAAGCTGAGCGCCAAAGAATTGATGCTCTTGAACTGTGGAGTTGGAGAAGACTCTTGAAAGTTCCTTGGACTTCAAGGAGATCAAACCAGTCAATCCTAAAGGAAATCAGTTCAGTTCAGTTGCTCAGTCGTGTCCGACTCTTTGCGACCCCGTGGACTGCAGCACGCCAGGCCTCCCTGTCCATCACCAACTCCTGGAGTCCACCCAAACTCATGTCCATTAAGTCAGTGATGCCATACAACCATCTCATTCTCCTACCTTCAATCTTTCCCAGCATCAGGGTCTTTTCAAATGAGTCAGCTCTTCACATCAGGTGGCCAAACAAAGTATTGGAGTTTCAGCTTCAACATCAGTCCTTCCAATGAACACACAGGACTGATCTCATTTAGGATGGACTGGTTGGATCTCCTTGCAGTCCAAGGGACTCCCAAGAGTCTTCTCCCACACTACAGTTCAAAAGCATTGATTCTTTGGCTCTCAGCCTTCTTCACAGTCCAACTCTCACATCCATACATGACCACTGGAAAAACCACAGCCTTGACTAGACGGACCTTTGTTGGCAAAGTAATGTCTCTGCTTTTGAATATGCTATCTAGGTTGGTCATAACTTTCATTCCAAGGAGTAAGCATCTTTTTGTTTCATGGCTGCAGTCACCATCTGCAGTGATTTTTGAGCCCAAAAGAATAAAGTCAGTCACTGTTTCCACTGTTTTCCCATTTATTTGCCATGAAGTGGTGGGACTGGATGCCATGATCTTCGTTTTCTGAATGTTGAGCTTTAAGCCAACTTTTTCACTCTCCTCTTCACCTTCATCAAGAGGCTCTTTAGTTCTTCACTTTCTGCCATAAGGGTGGTGTCATCTGCACATCTGAGGTTATTGATATTTCTCCTGGCAATCTTGATTCCAGCTTGTGCTTCTTCCAGCCCAGCATTTCTCATGACGTACTCTGCAAGTTAAATAAGGGTGACAATATACAGCCTTGACATGCTCCTTTTCCTATTTGGAACCAGTCTGTTGTTCCATGTCCAGTTCTAACTGTTGCTTCCTGACCTGCATACAGATTTTCAAGAGGCAGGTAAGGTGGTCTGGTATTTCCATCTCTTTCAGAAATTTCCACAGTATTGTGATCCGCACAGTCAAACACTTTGGCATAGTAAATAAAACAGAAATAGATGTTTTTCTGGAACTCTCTTGCTTTTTCAATGACCCAGCAGATGTTGGCAATTTGATGTCTGGTTCCTCTGCCTTTTCTGAAACCAGTTTGAACATCTAGAAGTTCACGGTTCACATATTGCTGAAGCCTGGCTTGGAAAATTTTGAGCATTACTTTGCTACTGTGTGAGATGAGTGCAATTGTGTGGTAGTTTAAGCATTCTTTGGCATTGCTTTTCTTTGGGATTGGAATGAAAACTGACCTTTTCCAGTCCTGTGGCCACTGCTGAGTTTTCCAAATTTGCTGGCATATTGAGTGCAGCCCTTTCACAGCATCATCTTTCAGGATTTGAAATAGCTCAACTGGAATTCCATCACCTCCACTAGCTTTGTTCATAGTGATTCTTCCTAAGGCCCACTTGACTTCACATTCCAGGATTTCTGGATCTAGGTGAGTGATTACACCATCACAGAGCTCTAGTGCCACGCAAAAGGAAATCAGTTCTGAATATTCATTGGAAGGACTGATGCTGAAGCTAAAACTCCAATACTTTGGCCACCTGATGCAAAGAACTGACTCCTTGATAAAGACCCTGATGCTGGGAAAGATATTGGGCAGGAGGAGATGAGGACAACAGAGGATGAGATGGTTGAATTGCATCATTGTCTCAATGGACATGAGTTTGAGCAAGCTCTGGGAGTTGATGATGGACAGGGAGGCCTGACATGCTGCAGTCCGTGGGGTTGTAAAGAGTCAGACACAGCTGAGCAACTGAACTGAGCCACACTTTGCATATCTACATTGCCAAGTTTCATGTTCTTTTTTTTTAATTTAAATTTATTTATTTTAATTAGAGGCGAATTACTTTACAATATTGTGTTGATTTTGCTTTACATCAACATGAATATGCCACGGGTGTACACATGTTCCCAATCCTGAACCCCCTCCGACCTTCCTCCCCATACCATCCCTCTGTGTCATCCCAGAGCACCAGCCCCAAGCTTCCTGTATCCTGCATCAAACCTGGACTGGCGATTCATTTCTTATATGATATTATACATGTTTCAATGCCATTGTCCCAAATCATCCCCCCAACACACACACAGAGTCCAAAAGACTGTTCTATATATCTGTGTCTCTTTTGCTGTCTCACATACAGGGTTATCGTTACCAACTTTCTAAATTCCATATATATGTGTTAGTATACTGTATTGGTGTTTTTCTTTCTGGTTTACTTTGTATAATTGGCTCCAGTTTCATCACCTCATTAGAACTGATTCAAATATATTCTTTTAAATGGCTGAGTAATATTCCATTGTGTATATGTACCACTGCTCTCTTATCCAATCGTCTGCTGATGGACATCTAGGTTGCTTCCATGTCCTGGCTATTATAAACAGTGCTGCGATGAACATTGGGGTACACATGTCTCTTTCAATTCTGGTTTCCTCACTGTGTATGCCCAGCAGTGGGATTGCTGGGTTGTATGGCAGTTCTTTACTAGCGTGTGAGATGAGTGCAATTGTGTGGTTTTGAGCATTCTTTGGCATTGCCTTTCTTTGGGATTGGAATGAAAACTGACCTTTTCCAGTCCTGTGGCCATGGCTGAGTTTTCCAAATTTGCTGGCATATTGAGTGCAGCACTTTCACAGCATCATCTTTCAGGATTTGAAATAGCTCAACTGGAATTCCGTCACCTCCACTAGCTTTGTTCATAGTGATGCTTTCTAAGGCCCACTTGACTTCACATTCCAGGATGTCTGGCTCTAGGTCAGTGATCACACCATCGTGATTATCTTGGTCATGAAGATCTTTTTTGTATAGTTCTTCTGTGTATTCTTGGCACCTCTTCTTAATATCTCTGCTTCTGTTAGGTCCATACCATTTCTGTCCTTTATCAAGCCCATCTTTGCATGAAATGTTCCTTTGGTATCTCTGATTTTCTTGAAGAGATCCCTAGTCTTTCCCATTCTGTTGCTTTCCTCTATTTCTTTGCATTGATCGCTGAAGAAGGCTTTCTTATCTCTTCTTGCTATTCTTTGAAACTCTGCATTCAGATGTTTATATCTTTCCTTTTCTCCTTTGCTTCTCTTCTTTTCACAGCTATTTGTAAGGCCTCCCCAGACAGCCATTTTGCTTTTTTTGCATTTCTTTTCCATGGGGATGGTCTTGATCCCTGTCTCCTGTACGATGTCAAGAACCTCATTCCATAGTTCATCAGGCACTCTATCTATCAGATCTAGGCCCTTAAATCTATTTCTCACTTCCACTGTATAATCATAAGGGATTTGATTTAGGTCATACCTGAATGGTCTAGTGGTTTTCCCTACTTTCTTCAATTTAAGTCTGAATTTGGCAATAAGGAGTTCATGGTCTGAGCCACAGTCAGCTCCTGGTCTTGTTTTTGCTGACTGTATAGAGCTTCTCCATCTTTGGCTGCAAGGAATATAATCAATCTGATTTTGGTGTTGACCATCTGGTGATGTCCATGTATAGAGTCTTCTCTTGGGTTGTTGGAAGAGGGTGTTTGCTATGACCAGTGCATTTTCTTGGCAAAACTCTATTAGTCTTTGCCCTGCCTCATTCCGTATTCCAAGGCCAATTTTCCTGTTACTCCAGATGTTTCTTGACTTCCTACTTTTGCATTCCAGTCCCCTATAATGAAAAAGACATCTTTTTTGGGTGTTAGTTCTAAAAGGTCTTGTAGGTCTTCATAGAACCGTTCAACTTCAGCTTCTTCAGCATTACTGGTTGGGGCATAGACTTGGATTACTGTGATATTGAATGGTTTGCCTTGGAAATGAACAGAGATCATTCTGTCATTTTAGAGATTGCATCCAAGTACTGCATTTCGGACTCTTTTGTTGACCATGATGGCTACTCCATTTCTTCTGAGGGATTCCTGCCTGCAGTAGTAGATATAATAGTCATCTGAGTTAAATTCACGCATTCCAGTCCATTTCAGTTCACTGATTCCTAGAATGTCGATGTTCACTCTTGCCATCTCTTGTTTGACCACTTCCAATTTGCCTTGATTCATGGACCTGACATTCCAGGTTCCTATGTAATACTGCTCTTTACAGCATCGGACCTTGCTTCTATCACCAGTCACATCTACAGTTTTGTATTCTTTTTGCTTTGGCTCCATCCCTTCATTCTTTCTGGAGTTATTTCTCCACTGATCTTCAGTAGCATATTGGGCACCTACTGACCTGGGGAGTTTCTCTTTCAGTATCCTATCATTTTGCCTTTTCATACTGTTCATGGGGTTCTCAAGGCAAGAATACTGAAGTGGTTTGCCATTCCCTTACTCCCTGGAAAGAAAGTTATGACCAACCTAGATAGCATATTCAAAAGCAGAGACATTACTTTGCCAACAAAGGTCCGTCTAGTCAAGGCCATGGTTTTTCCTGTGGTCATGTATGGATGTGAGAGTTGGACTGTGAAGAAAGTTGAGCGCCGAAGAATTGATGCTTTTGAAGTGTGGTGTTGGAGAAGACTCTTGAGAGTCCCTTGGACTGCAAGGAGATCCAACCAGTCCATTCTGAAGGAGATCAGCCCTGCGATTTCTTTGGAAGGAATGATACTGAAGCTGAAACTCCAGTTCTTTGGCCACCTCATGCGAACGGTTGACTCATTGGAAAAGACTCTGATGCTGGGAGGGATTGGGGGCAGGAGGAGAAGGGGATGACAGAGGATGAGATGGCTGGATGGCATCACTGACTCGATGGACGTGAGTCTGAGTGAACTTCGGGAGTTGGTGATGGACAGGAAAGCCTGGCGTGCTTCGATTCATGAGGTTGCAAAGAGTCGGACACGACTGAGCGACTGATCTGATCTGATCTGATGGCAGTCCTATTTCCAGTTTTTTAAAGGAATCTCCACACTGTTCTCCATATGGCTGTACTAGTTTGCATTCCCACCAACAGTGTAAGAGGGTTCCCTTTTCTCCACATCCTCTGCAGCATTTATTGCTTGTAGACTTTTGGATCGCAGCCATTCTGACTGGTGTGAAATGGTACCTCATTGTGATTTCGATTTGCATTTCTCTGATAATAAGTGATGTTGAGCATCTTTTCATGTGTTTGTTAGCCATTTGTATGTTTTCTTTGGAGAAACGTCTATTTAATTCTTGGCCCATTTTTTGATTGGTTCGTTTATTTTTCTGGAATTCAGCTACAAGAGTTGCTTGTATATTTTTGAGATCAGTTGTTTGTCAGTTGCTTCATTTGCTATCATTTTCTCCCATTTTGAAGACTGTCTTTTCACCTTGCTTATAGTTTCTTTTGTTTTGCAGAAGCTTTTAATTTTAATTAGGCCCCATTTGTTTATTTTTGCTTTTATTTCCAATATTCTGGGAGGTGGGTCATAGAGGATCCTGCTGTGATGTATGTCGGAGAGTGTTTTGCCTATGTTCTCCTCTAAGAGTTTTATAGTTTCTGGTATTATGTTTAGATCTTTAATCCATTTTGAGTTTATATTTGTGTATGGTGTTAGAAAGTGTTCTAGTTTCATTCTTTTACAAATGGTTGACCAGTTTTCTCAGCACCACTTGTTAAAGAGATTGTCTTTTCTCCATTGTATATTCTTGCCTCCTTTGTCAAAGATAAGGTGTCCATAGGTGTGTGGGTTTATCTCTGGGCTTTCTATTTTGTTCCATTGGTCTATATTTCTGTCTCTGTGCCAGTACCGTACTGTCTTGATGACTGTGGCTTTGTAGTAGAGCCTGAAGTCAGGCAGGTTGATTCCTCCAGTTCCATTCTTCTTTTTCAAGATTGCTTTGGCTATTCGAAATTTTTTGTATTTCCATACAAATTGTGAAATTATTTGTTCTAGCTCTGTGAAAAATACTGTTGGTAGCTTGATAGGGATTGCATTGAATCTATAGATTGCTTTGGGTAGTATACTCATTTTCACTATATTGATTCTTCCAATCCATGAACATGGTATATTTCTCCATCTGTTAGTGTCCTTTTTGATTTCTTTCACCAGTGTTCTTATATTTTTCCATTAAGAACTTTGCAGCATACTCAATCTCTGCTTCAGTCTCTGAAATCTGGTCATTTTAACTCTCGATGGCACTATCTTTTAATAAAAAGGAACATAGTTTTCCTTACACATAATATAAAGAAAAGCTATTTACATGTGCATTTTGATGACCCTCAACTTCTCTAGTGACATATTTTCTAATGCCATTTCTTTTTATTGCTTGCTTTTGGTTTCAGATGGGTGTTGAAAATGACTCTATTTAAGGTAACTGAAAAATGCATCTAAACTTTTTAGTGAATTTTATTTTGTGAAAATAATTTTTCTTTTTGTCATTTTTATTTGTATTTTATATTATAAAATACGAATTCCTTAACTTAGTAAATCTAATTCTTAGTTAAGAATTCCTTAACTTTGTACTTGGCCAATGTCCAACTTGGTTTTTGGACACTGTATATTGCAATATCATTGCCAATATAGTGTTAACACTTCTATCACATAACATGATTATCATTACTTTTTTGTTAGGAATAATTAAGACTTAGTCTCAGTAAACTTGATTGTAATACAATCTTGTTGTCTATAGATTCACTCTACTGTACATTAGATATCTAGGACTTATTTACTACATGTTGTAAATTTGTTTCCTTTATTTGTACCCTTGAACAGCATATCTGTCCCTCCACCCACCAGCTAAAATGAGTAACCATCATTTTATGCTCTTTTTATGAGTTTCATTTTTTTTAGGTACTATGTATAAATGACATCACACAGTCTTTGTCTTTTTCTGTTTGACATCTCACTCAGCCTAATGTCCTCAAGTCCATCCATGTTGTCACAAATGATAGGATTTCTTTCCTTCTCATGGCTAAATAATATTCCTCTGTGTCTGTGTGTGTGTGTGTGTGTGTGTGTGTGTGTGAGTGAGAGAGACATCTTTATCCATTCATGTGTTGACAGACAGTTTATTTCCATATCCTGGCTATTAAAAGTAATGCTGCAATAAACATGAGAACGCATATATCTCATCAATATTCTGTTTTCATTTGCTCTGGGTATATACTAAGAAATGGAATTGCTGGATCATATGGTAGTTCTGTTTTTAATTTTTTAAAGAACTTCATACTATTTTCCATAGTGGCTGCACCAATTCATATTCCTACCAACAGTGTATGAGTGTTCCCTTTTCTCCAAGTCCTCACCAGCACTCATTATTATTATTATTTTTTATAATAGCCAGTAAAATAACTAATGCGAGGTAATATGTCATTGTGCTTTTGATTTGCATTTTCTTGTAATTAGTGATGCCAAACATCTTTTTATGTACCTTTCTCCACTCTTTAACTTTGCTTCTGCCTCCTCCCATATTTCCCTGTGCTTTTGTAATTTCTGCGTAGTTCTAGTTTCCTAAACTTACTTTCCTCTGTAAACTTTATAAATGTTAGTCTCTCTGTCATCCCCTAGCTCATCTTTAAATATTCAGCTCAAGTGAGTGCCACTGTGTGAAATTGTAGCTTTCTGTATAATCCTTCATTTGATAATTTTCAAGTGATTTTAAGCTGTCTTCTCCAATGCTAAGTGTGGAGCACATTTTTAATCCCTTTTCCTGTGAGACATCTGATGCTTACTTTTTGCTCATAAAATAATTCTTCCATGAATAAATAAATGATACTAGCTTTAAGAAATTCAGATGGATAAAAGCAGTGCATATATGCCCAGTTATAAGCTATTTCACTTTTCTAGTAGATAAGGCCTTGTCTACCTGTTATGAACCTATCTTGTTCTTTTTCTTTGAAATATTCTCCTAGAAGAAAAATTAGTACTGTGAAAATGTTCTTGAGTCCACACATTATTCAGAAAAATGTGTCATTTAGAGAACTGAGATGTTTTTTAGTATACCCAGTGATATCATCTAGGTTCACCTCTGATATCAGTGAGTTTATTAGAATTCATTTCTTCATGGATGGATCAGTTTACAATATTAAAGACTCATGAGTAGTAGAGATATTTTAGCTAAACAGATGAAAGAGAATCAGAGGGTCTCACATCAGTTAACGTACTCTGTATTCCAACAAATGAATTTCAACTGCCTCAGTAAAATTGGAATTTGCTTACAATAAAATCAGGAAGGGGACTGAAAATCCAGACAAATGTTTACAATGGACTAACTCCTCAATGTAATAATCAGAGTTCTCAGACCTTTAAATTTTAGCTTTATTAAAATTATTAGACATACACAATACCTCTATTTCATGGACTTTTTCTTTCTAGTCAATCATTCTACTTACAAAAGAAGGCAAGAATTTTTTTTCATATTAATATTTAACTAAAAAACACGTGTTCTCTATTTTCATTGGAAAAAACATTTCTTGCCTTTCTGGGATTGATTTTTTTTCATTTGTATTTTACTCACAAAAGTGGAATTATAAATTCTTGGCAAAGTTGTTGGGTGTTCAGTCTCTCAGTCATGTCCTACTCTTTGCAACCCCATGTACTACATGTAGCCCATCAGGCTCCTCTCTACATGGGATTTTCCAGGCAAGGATACTGGAGTGAGTTGCCATTTCCTCCTCCAAGGGATCATCCCCACCCAGGGACTGAACCCGTGACTTCTGAATCTCCTGTATTGGCAGGTGGATTCTTTACTATGAGCTACCTGGGGAGCCCTCAATATGCTGATTTTAATTTTCTTCACAATATCTTCAATGCTCTCTTACCTGTGCATTTCAATTTGCCTTCAATTTTCCTTAGATGACAGTCTTTCAGGTAAGTAGTAGAGATGCTTACATTTTAAATAGAAGAAAAGAACTCAAAGCAAGACACCTTCAACAGCTAGAATAGTCTCAAATATATAAAATAAAAAGATCATTAATTTTTTTCCATTAGTCTTAATTATATTTTGCTTTTAATTGGTGAATTTTGCCTTTTTAGGAAAACTATTCTATTCTATATTAAGCTTGATTCCTCTTCTTTATTTTGACCCAATGAGCTTAAAAGTAAGACACACAACCTCTTTGTTTGCTCTGATGTTGTCAACCTCATCTTACAAATTTCTGGGAGTAGTTCCCATGAGTCACTGCAGACTCAAAGCAATTTATTATTTTTTAGTTCTGAGGCAAATCTTTCTTTCAAATGTAAAGTTAATTTAATTCTAAACTTGAAAATCAAATTCCACAGCTAATGAACCACATATAATGGGCTCATTTTAGGACCATCTGAGTGTAGATCTGTCAAACTAGAATGCCACACTCAATGTCAATCCTATTATCTTTCACCTTCCCTACACACACACGATTAGTCACCAATTCCCATCCATTTTGTACATCTATTTACAATATATATCCTCTGCTTTCTATTTCCTTTGCTGTGGCCTTCATTCAGTTCAGTTCAGTCGCTCAGTCCTGTCCAACTCTTTGCGACCCCTTGAACTGCAGAGTGCCAGGCCTCCATGTCCATCACCAACTCCCAGACTTTCCCCAAACTCATGTCCACTGAGTTGGTGATGCCATCCAGCCATCTCATTCTCTGTCATCTCCTCTTCCTCCTGCCTTCAATCTTTCCCAGCATCAGGATCTTTTCAAATGAGTCAGCTCTTCACATCAGGTGGCCAAAGTATTGGAGTTTCAGCTTCAACATCAGTCCTTTCAGTAAACACTCAGGACTGATCTCCTTAGGATGGACTGGTTGTCTCCTTGCAGTCCAAGGGACTCTCAAGAGTCTACTCCAACACCACAATTCAAAAGCATCAATTCTTTGGTGCTCAGCTTTCTTTGTAGTCCAACTCTCACATCCATACATGACTACTAGAAAAACCATAGCCTTGATTAGACACACCTTTGTTGGCAAAGTGTCTCTGCTTTTGAATATGCTGTCTAGGTTGGTCATAACTTTCCTTCCAAGGAGTAAGCATCTTTTAGTTTCATGGCTGCAGTCACCATCTGCAGTGATTTTGGAGCCCAAGAAAATAAAGTCAAGCCACTGTTTCCACTGTTTCCCCATCTATTTCCCATGAACTGATGGGACTGGATGCAATGACCTCAGTTTTCTGAATGTTGAAAAAGCCAACATTTCACTCTCCCCTTTCATTTTCATCAAGAGACTCTTTAGTTCCTCTTCATTTTCTGCCATAAGGGTGGTGTCATCTGCATATCTGAGGTTATTGATATTTCTCCCGGCAATCTTTATTCCAGCTTGAGCTTCATCCAGCCCAGCATATCTCATGATGTACTCTGCATATAAGTTAAATAATCAGGGTGAGAATATACAGCCTTGACATATTCCTTTTCCTATTTGGAATCAGTCTGTTATTCCATGTCCCTTTCTAACTGTTGCTTCCTGACCTGAATTCAGATTTCTCAAGAGGCGGTCAGGTGGAATGGTATTCACATCTCTTTCAGAATATTCCATAGTTTATTGTGATCCACATAATCAAAGGCTTCATCATAGTCAATAAAGCAGAAATAGATGTTTTTCTGGAACTCTCTTGTTTTTTCAATGACCCAGCAGATGTTGGCAATTTGATGTCTGATTCCTCTGCCTTTTCTAAAACTAGGTTGAACATCTGGAAGTTCATGGTTCACATATTGCTGAAGCCTGGCTTGGAGAATTTTGAACATTACTTTACTAGCATGTGAGATGAGTGCAATTGTGTGGTAGTTTGAGCATTCTTTGGTATTGCCATTCTTTGGGATTGGAATGAAAACTGACCTTTTCCAGTCCTGTGGCCACTGCTGAGTTTTCCAAATGTGCTGGCATATTGAGTGCAGCACTTTGACAGCATCATCTTTCAGGATTTGAAATAGCTCAACTGGAATTCCATCACCTCCACTAGCTTTGTTCATAGTGATGCTTCGTAAGGCCCACTTGACTTCATATTCCAGGATGTCTGGCTCTAGGTGAGTAATCATTTAGGCATTTATAATTTCCATCTTAAATTATTAATGTCCTTCCAACCAGTCACCCTGATGCCAGTCCTTTTTATCCTAGATCAGACATACACTCATCCCACGGCCATATTCTTAAATGGACAAAGCTGAATTTTCTACACACTGACTTAAAATCCTCTGAAGGCTCTGTTAATTCTTAACATGAGCTCTTGTGTTAAGTAGACTTAGATTTTAATATGTTTATCATTTCATGCTTAATTTCTCTTGTCTCCCACCATGACCTCCCATGATCTGGAAAATGATTACTCTTTATTCAAGACCTGATTCAAATGTCACCACTGAGGGAGAAGGTAAATACTTCTTACACATGTTGACTCTTTCCAGGTAGAAGGATCTCTGTAAGTATGACTTTTCTGTGCTCCCCTGACTAGTCTTCTCAGGAGAAGTGGAACAACTCTTAGATTGGTAAGTTTTGGAGAAAAACATGGGCATGGATGGTTCTGCTCCCTGTTCTCATCTTCTTCTTGGACTCTGGCCTATAGAAAGAATGCACTTGCACTTCTTTCTGCCAGGTGGTCAGAGGGCCTGCTTTCATCTTCCTAATTTTGAGGCTCAGTATTACTAAGACCCTTGTCACTGCATATATAATGCACCTGGCATAGATGAGATGCTCAGCAAGTGATTATTAAATAGATACTAAATGTATAATGAGTGAAATTCATTCTTCAACCTGTAGCACTCTGACAGAGAAAAGCAGAAGCAGGGTTTTTGTGTACTGTTTCTGAGTTCAATAGTCAACTCCTTGAAGAAGCCTTCTCCAACATCTTCAGAGAACATTGATTACCCTCCAGTGAACCTTGATTATCTGTATATTAAAAATCACCTTGGGGTGCTTGCAAAACTCCCTGCAAGTTCTTGGTGCACCTTCAAGATTATGATTCAGTAGGTTTTAAGTCTAGACCAAGAGCTGATCATTTTAAAAAGCACCATGGAAGACCCTTCAAAGGCACCTTGGGTACTGTCTTTAGGTTCTTAAAAAACTTTGTTTATATCTCATCACTGGATTTTATTTAATACATACCTGTTTCTCCCAGGAAAAGTTCCCAATGACCTCATTGGGAGTATTTGTCTCAGCATTTCAAACACATAACATATAACCTGGGACCTGGCAGCTAGATAATACATGTTTGTTGAATATATGTTTGTTGATAAAGACGTGCTTGAAGCTTATGCTTCCTCTTTTATTTATAAAGCCAGAATTTGGGGGTATTAAAAAAGAACACAATTAAGACATCATTATTCCATTAAATGAGCTCACCATTAGCTCATGAACAGTCCAAAATACATGTTTTTCAAACACTGTGACTTTTAGCATTTAAAAAAATACTAAACATTTTCCCATGCATAATTCAGAATTCTACATTAACTGTCACAGTCGTTCCTAAAGTATTGTAAAATATCTACTCATAAAAAAATCCATATTATATACAATGCATTTTCTTTATTGCATATTGAGGTTTGGTCATATCATAAATACATCAAGTGTTCTCAGTTTACTTGCATACATTTTCTATCTAACTACAACACTATGTTTGCTAGGCAACAGAATGAAAAAAAAACTTTCAAAACATAAATCCATGAATTCCTCTCCAGAGAGAAAAAGGCAATATTTGCCACATTACTTAGAGAGTGAAAGGAAAGAGAAAAAAATTAGATCAACTTTGCAGCTGTGTTTCAGTATTCAAGGCCACACCTGGACTGGGTAAATCTTTGCTGATTATAAACCTTTGGCTAAAAGGAAAAGTTGCAGCCTGAAAAAGCAGACTGTGTCTTTGGGGATTCCTTTTGGCTATTTCAGTATTTAACAGATGTACTAGCTTAAACTTCATATTCTGAAAATAGCACGGAGCATGTAATTCTTCCTGAAAATTCCCACAGTGAATTTGGGTGTTTAAAATGTATTTAAAAGTTGGCATTGTGTTAATTAGAAACATCTCCCTAAATCTCTTTGTTTTATCTTTGCATAGGTATGTTATGAATATGGTGTATATATATTCTAGTTACGTAGCATATATAATTTTGCAAATGTTTTATAGTTACAGATTGAGATATACACATATGCTTTTCTAGTCTGAATTATCAAATGGCAAATATTTATTGTAATAATCTGCCTCATTTATATGTAAGGTATATCCTAAAGAGAAACACCAAAACACACACACACATTATTGGCTTTCTTAAAATAAGTCCTCACGTCAATAAGATAACATTGTCTTCTGCATATTATCGTTTTAATATAACTGGTAAATATTTTGTGGCATTGTATTTTATAGTTACCATTGCTAAGATCAAGTTAAGCAGTAAACTGAACTACCTTCTTTCCATAAACATGCATCATCTTCACATGAAGTTTAAATATGATTTAGATCAAAATGTTCTAGTAACACAGGAGTAACGAAACATGTCTAATAATAAATGCTATTTTAAGGGGTTTGTGTCCAGTTATGGGAACTCGTTTTATATCAATGGCCATATTAGGATCTTTCATTAAAGTCACAGATATTCATTCCCATGAGACTTATTTTGTAAAGAAAAGCATTACCTTTAAAAAACCACACAAGAAGTCCCAAAGTGCTTATACTTATATTGCCAATTCAGTTCAGTTCAGTCACTCAGTTGTGTCCAACTCTTTGTGACCCCATGGACTGCAGCATGCCAGGCCTCCCTGTCTATCACCAACTCCTGGACTTTACTCAGACTCATGTCCATTGAGTTGGTGACGCCATCCAACCATCTCATCCTCTGTCGTCACCTTCTCCTCCCATCTTCAGTCTTTCCCAGCATCAGGATCTTTTCAAATGAGTCAGTTCTTTGTATCAGGTGGCCAAAGTATTGGAGTTTCAAGCTTCAGCATCAATCCTTCCAATGGATATTCAGGACTGATTTCCTTTAGGATGGACTGGTTGGATCTTCTTGCTGTCCAAGGGACTCCCAAGAGTCTTCTCCAACACCACAGTTCAAAAGCATCAATTCTTCAGTGCTCAGCTTTCTTTATAGTCCAACTCTCACATCCATACATGACTACTGGAAAAACCATAGCTTTGACTAGATGGACATTTGTTGGCAAAGTAATGTCTCTGCTTTTTAATAAGCTGTCTATGTTGGCATAGCTTTTCTTCCAAGGAGTAAGCGTCTTTTAATTTCATGGTTGCAGTCACCATCTGCAGTGATTTTGGAGCCCCCAAAACTAAAGTCTGTCACTGTTTCCATTGTTTCCCCATCTATTTGCCATGAAGTGATGGGATCCGATGCCATGATCTTAGTTTTCTGAATGTTGAGTTCTAAGCCAACTTTTTCACTCTCCTCTTTCACTTTCATCAAGAGGCTCTTTAATTATTTGCTCTCTGCCATAAGGTGGTATCATCTGCATATCTGAGGTTATTGATATTTCTCCCGGCAATCTTAATTCTAGCTTGTGCTTCCTCCAGCCAGGGTTTCCCATGATGTATCTGCATATAAGTTATTGTTAACTATATTGTCAATTAGTTTGTCCTGGAATTCGAAGTAAAAAGAACACCTATTGAATTGGGAGAAAAACTATTATTTTGAGTTTACTAGTAAAGACTAAATAAAAACTTAAAGATATTTTGTGTTCTGTCACTCAGTTGTGTCTGACTTTGTGACCCAATGGACTGTAGCCCACCAGGCTCCTCTGTCCATGGGATTCTCCAGGCAAGAATACTGCAAAGGGTTGCCATTTCCTCTTCCAGGGGATCTTCCCAACCCAAGGGTTGAAACAATGTCTCCTGCATCTCCTTGCATTGACAGGCAGGTTCTTTACCACTGAGCCATGTGGGAAGCCCCTAAAGAAATTGGGAATGTGTCAACTCATCATTATTAACTGTAATTTAGAATGAAGAGTATTTGAAAATTTGAGAGATATGTTTTCTAAATCATGGAACCATTCCTTTTAGTTTTCAAGTAGATTTATTTGGTGGTTATAACAGAATATAAAAATAAATAGTCACATAAATGGATTTCATAGGATGTTTATAGGTAATGTCACAGATTTGATAATAATAGATACATGGACCATTTATTAAGGAATAAAAAACAATAATAGAGATTCCTGTTAGCCATGTTGAACAATACCTGAGATATAATTGTGCTAACTGTTGTTAACTTCTCAAATTCAAAGTATTTTATTTAAAATAGGTTAAATCAAAGGTTTATTTAACATACACTGGTAGGTATCAGGTCATTTTTTTTAAGAGCACTTTACAAAGTTCTGTAGTATTAAGTGCCATTTTTTACAATCTCCACAGTTATATTGACTCTTTTTATTTATCTTGTATTACTTTAATTTGAAAGTATAAACTGCTAACAGTATAAAAAACTTCAATAAGAAAATCAGAGGACTTGAGTTTATGTGCTGATTTTGCCAGTAACCAGATAATGACTCTAGGAATGAATATGAGAAGGACGCATACAAAGACCTGGGTAAGAGTTTTCCTTTCAGAGACAAGAGAAAGTGTCAAAAGTTATATGAGTGAACTTGAACCAAGAAATAAGTCCAGTATTGATAGAACATGGTGAACAAAAAGGAATTTTGGTAAAGAGGAGTAGTTGGAGTCAAATAATGTGTTAGGCATTATAAAGAATTGGATTTTATTTTAAATTTCAAAAAAGTCATTGTAAAGTCTAAATATGTCTGATGTGACTTGTCTAACAAGAAGAATAATATGATGACTTTGTGGAGAGGAATATTTTGTCCTAAGTGTTGTGGCCAAACTGTATGTATATGTTTATGCACGTATATGGATATGAATGTGAATGTGTATATCGATGGGCTTCCCAGGTGGCTCTAGTAGTGAAAAACCTGCTTAACAATGCAGGAGGCCTAAGAGATGTGGGTTTGATCCCTGAGTCAGAAAGATCCCCTGGATGTAGGGCAGGTCAACTCAGTCCAGTATTCTTTCCTGGAGAATCCCATGGACAGAGGAGCCTGGTGGGCTACAGTCCATATAGTCACAAAGAGTCAGACATGACTGAAGAAACTTAAGCAGTATGTATATCAATACATGATGAAATGACCTGATGAATGATTGAATCAAATTTGATTTGTTGAATTAAATAAAAATGGTTCAGCAAAGGTTTCTCTATAATTGAAAAATGCATTTTGTAAAAATATAATTGAAAAATAAGAACATTCGATGACAGGCTTGTGTGGTATAGGAAGATGATATGACTAATACCTGGATGTTGGATATCACTGGAACCAGGAGTTAGCAACAGTAGGAGGCTATGCTTCCCCTAGGTGTGAAGGAGAAAGGGGAGGGAACCATGGTAGTAGAGCTAGGTGGGAGCTGGTCCCTGGAAGAGAGGTTTCTGGAAAGGAGCTTTAGAAGTGGAGAAATCTTTTTCTGTCTGACTATGATTTCAAAACCCAAAACTCAGGGGAAGCAAAGTAGAAAGCAATATCCTGACCTCTGTTTCCATTGTTTTCCCATCTGTTTGCCATGAAGTGATGGGACCAGATGCCATGATTTTTGCTTTTTGAATGTTGAGGCTTTTTTTTAATTTAAATTTATTTATTTTAATTGGAAGCTAATTACTTTACAATATTGTATTGGAATGTCATGAACGTTGAGTTTTAAGCAGCATTTTCACTCTCCTCTTTCACCTTCTGTAGGCTCTTTAGTTCCTCTTCACTTTCTGCCATAAGGGTGGTATCATCTGCATATCTGAGGTTATTGATATTTCTCCCATCTGATATTGCTACAGTCTGTAGAAGTGATCCTCCCAGGGCACAGAGCTGGGCAGACAAAAGTGGAAATGTATCTGGATGAACAAAAGGTGAAACATGCACATTTTTTTTACATAGTTAATTCTCACAACAATACTGTATAGTAGGTACATATAACTCAGTTCAGTCAGTTCAGTCACTCAGTTGTGTCCGACTATTTGCGATCCCATGAATCGCAGCACGCCAGGCCTCCCTGTCCATCACCAACTCCCGAAGTTCACTCAGACTCACATCCATCGAGTCAGTGATGCCATCCAGCCATCTCATCCTCTGTCGTCCCCTTCTCCTCTTGCCCCCAATCCCTCCCAGCATCCGAGTCTTTTCCAATGAATCAACTCTTCGCATGAGGTGGCCAAAGTACTGGAGTTTCAGCTTTACACCCACAGTTCAAAAGCATCAATTCTTCGGCACTCAGCCTTCTTCACAGTCCAACTCTCACATCCATGCATAACCACAGGAAAAACCATAGCCTTGACTAGACGGACCTTTGTTGGCAAAGTAATGTCTCTGCTTTTGAATATGCTATCTAGGTTGGTCATAACTTTCCTTCTATGGAGTAAGCATCTTTTAATTTCATGGCTGCAGTCACTATCTGCAGTGATTTTGGAGCCCAAAAAAATAAAGTCTGACACTCTTTCCACTGTTTCCCCAACTATTTCCCATGAAGTGATGGGACTAGATGCCATGATCTTCGTTTTCTGAATGTTGAGTTCTAAGCCAACTTTTTCACTCTTCTCTTTCACTTTCATCAAGAAGCTTTTTAGTTCCTCCTCACTTTCTGCCATAAGGGTGGTATCATCTGCATATCTGAGGTTATTGATATTTCTCCCGGCAATCTTGATTCCAGCTTGTGTTTCTTCCAGTCTAGTGTTTCTCATGATGTACTTACTCTGAATATAAGTTAAATAATCAGGGTGATAATATACAGCCTTGACATACTCCTTTTCCTATTTGAAACCAGTCTGTTGTTCCATGTCCATTTCTAACTGTTGCTTCCTGACCTGCATACAGATTTCTCAAGAGGCAGGTCAGGTGGTCTGGCATTCCCATCTCTTTCAGAATTTTCCACAGTTTATTGTGATCCACACAGTCAAAGGCTTTGGCATAGTCAATAAAGCAGAAATAGATGTTTTTCTGGAACTCTCTTGCTTTTCCCATGATCCAGCAGATGTTGGCAATTTGATCTCTGGTTCCTCTGCCTTTTCTAAAACCAGCTTGAACATCAGGAAGTTGACGGTTCACTTATTGCTGAAGCCTGGCTTGGAAAATTTTGAGCATTACTTTACTAGCATGTGAGATGAGTGCAATTGTGCAGTAGTTTGAGCATTCTTTGGCATTGCCTTTCTTTGGGATTGGAATGAAAACTGACCTTTTCCAGTCCTGTGGCCACTGCTGAGTTTTCCAAATTTGCTAGCATATTGTGTGCAGCACTTTCACGGCATCATCTTTCAGGATTTGAAATAGCTCAACTGGAATTCCATCACCTCCACTAGCTTTGTTCGTAATGATGCTTTCTAAGGCCCACTTGACTTCACATTCCAGGATGTCTGGCTCTAGGTCAGTGATCACACCATCGTAATTATCTGGGTCATGAAGATCTCTTTTGTACAGTTCTTCTGTGTATTCTTGCCATCTCTTCTTAATATCTTCTGCTTCTGTTAGGTCCATACCATTTCTGTCCTTTATCAAGCCCATCTTTGCATGAAATGTTCCCTTGGTATCTCTAATTTTCTTGAAGAGATCTCTAGTCTTTCCCATTCTGTTGTTTTCCTCTATTTCTTTGCATTGATCACTGAGGAAGGCTTCCTTATCTCTTCTTGCTATTCTTTGAAACTCTGCATTCAGATGTTTATATCTTTCCTTTTCTCCTTTGGTTTTTGCTTCTCTTCTGTTCACAGCTATTTGTAAGGCCTTCCCAGACAGTCATTTTGCTTTTTTGCATTTCTTTTCCATGGGAATGGTCTTGATCCCTGTCTCCTGTACGATGTCATGAACCTCATTCCATAGTTCATCAGGCACTCTATCTATCAGATCTAGGCCCTTAAATCTATTTCTCACTTCCACTGTATAATCATAATGGATTTGATTTAGGTCATACCTGAATGATTTAGTGGTTTTCCCTACTTTCTTCAATTTAAGTCTGAATTTGGTAATAAGGAGTTCATGATCTGAGCCACAGTCAGCTCCCAGTCTTGTTTTTTGTTTACTGTATCTAGTAGGTATTATTATCTCAGTTTTACAGATAAGAAATAATCCTATTTAACAAATCACAGAGACTTTAATGAATTTGCAGGATTAAGTGTTCAAGTAAAGATTTAATCCCAGGTGGTCTCCAGGGCAATTTGAGAGCAATGTTTCCCATTTCTCTGTGACTGAGGTCAAAGAGGGCTCACTTTTAAGCATAAGACTTATCAAGTCTCTTGGGGGAGGAGAGAGGCCTCCTTTGGCAGCATTTACCATTTAGATATGGGGCTTCCCAGGTGGCTCAGTGGTAAGAAAAGAGGGAAAGTTGCTCAGTCGTGTCCAACTCTTTGCAACTCCATGGACTACACAGTCCGTGGACTTCTCCAGGCCAGAATACTTGAGTGGGTAGCCTTTCCCTTCTCCAAGGGATCTTCCCAACCCAGGGATTGAACCCGCATCTCCTGCATTTCAGGCAGATTCTCTACCAGCTGAACAACAAGGGAAGCCCAAGAAATCTGGAGTCAGTAAAGAATCTGCCTGCCAATGCAGGAGATGCAGGTTTGATCCCTGGGTGAGGAAGATCCCCCAGAGGAGGAAACGGCAATCCATTCCAGTATTCTTACCTGGGAAATCCCATGGACAGAAGAGCCTGGTGGGCTACAGTCCATGGAGTCACAAACAGTTGGACATGACTGAGCACACAAGCACCCCATCTAGAGATAAGAGAGGAAGACAGCCTTTCAGGGTATTTTCATGTCTGGGAATGTAAGTTATTCCTTAGTCCTCAGTTCAAAGATCTTCCCCTCAAAGCACATTTAAGCTGTGCAAGAGACTGACATCTCTTCCACTTGAATCACTACTAAGCTCCTGAGATTTCTTACCTATCTCATCTTGTCAGAGCCTTGAGGATATGGTGCTGCATCTTGATAGAGTAAGTCAAGGCCCGTTCTCTCCCTTAAATTCCTTATTCCTTACTTGCTTTTGTTGTTCAGTTGCATAGTCATGCTCAGCTCTATGACCCCTGGACTGCAGCATGCCAGGCCTCTCTGTCCTTCACATCTCCCAAAGTTTGCCCAAGTTCACGTCCATTGCATCGGTGATGCCATCTGGCCATCTCACACTCTGATACCCTCTTCTCCTTCTGCCCTCAATCTTTTCCAGCATCAGGGACTTTTCCAATGAGTCGGCTGTTCTCATCAGATGACCAAAATACTGGTGCTTCAGTATCAGTCCTTCCAATAAGTAATTAGGGTTGATTTCCTTTAAGATTAACTGGTTTGATCTCCTTCCTGTCCAGGGGATTCTCAGGAGTCTTCTCCAGCACCACAGTTAGAAGACATCAATTCTTCAGCACTCTGCCTTCTTTATTGTCCAACTCTGATAACTGTAGGTGAACCCTGGGAAGACCATAGCCTTGATTATATGGACTTTTATTGGCAAAGTAATGTGTCTGATTTTCAACACACTGTCTGGGTTTGTCGTAGCTTTCCTGCCAAGAACCAAATGTCTTCTGATTTCATGGATGCAGTCACCATATGCAGTAGTTTTAGAGCCCCCAAAGAGGAAATCTGTCACTACTTCCACCTTTCCCTTTCTACTTGCCATGCAGTAATGGGGCCAGTTGCCACGATCTTAGTTTTAATACTTAGTTTTAAACCAACTCTTTCACTCTCCTCCTTCACCCTCATCACGTGGCTTTTTAGTTCCCCTTATCTTTGCACCATTAAGTTGTATCATCCACATATTGAGATTGTTGATGCTTCTCCTGCCTATCTTGATTCCAACTTGTAACTCATCCAGTTGGCATTTCTCATGATGTGTTCAGCATATAGATTAAACCAGCAGGGTGATAGCAGACAACCCTGTCATACTCCTTTCTCAACCTTGAATCAATCAGTTGTTCCAATCAGGGTTCTAACTGTTGCTTCTTAACCCGCATAGTCGTTTCTCAGGAGATAGGTAAGAGGGTCTGGTATTACTATCTCTTTAAGAGCTTTCCACAGTTTATTATGATCCACACAATCAAAGGCTTGAGTATAGTCAATGAAATGGATTTTTTTCTGGAGTTCTCTAGCTTTCTCTATGATCCAGCAAATGTTGGCAATTTGATCTCTGGTTCCTCTTCCTTCTCTAAACTCAGCTTGGACATCTGAAAGTGCTTGATTCATGTAATGCTGAAGCCTAGCATGCAAGATTTTAAGCATGACCTTACTAGCACAGGAGATGAGTCTGATGGTTAGCACATTCTTTAGTACTACCCTGTTTGGGAACTGGAATGAGGATTGACCTTCTCGAGTCTTGTGGCCACTGCTGGGTCTTCTAGATTTGCTGACATATTGAATGCAACACCTTGATGGCATCATCCTTTAGGGTTTTGAATAGTTCTACTGGAATTCTGTCACATCCACTAGCTTTATTAACAGCAGTGCTTCCTAAGGCCCACTTGACTTCACTCTCCACAATGTGTGGCTCTGGGTGGCTCACCACACAATCACAGTAATCCGGTTCATTTAGATCTTTTCTATACAGTTCTTCTGTGTACTTCTTCCATCTCTTCTTAATCTCTTCAGCATCTAGTAGGTCTCTACAATTTCCGTCCTTTATTGTGCCCAGCTTCGGGCAAAATGTTCCCTTGATATCTCCAATTTTCCTGATGAGATCTCTAGTCTTTCCCCTTCTGTTGTTTTCGTCTAGTTTTTTTATACACTGTTCATTGAAGAGACCTTCTTGTCTCTCCACGCTGTTCTTTGGAAACCTGCGTTTAGTTGGATATGACTTTCACTTTCCTTAATTGTATAGAAGATAACTCATACCAATTCACAGAAAAGCTACACATTGAACATTAGAAACAAGGAAACTTAAACATAAGAATTTGTGTGGTGTCGAAAACTGGGCATCATTTTTAATAAGGAATATTCCATTTGTGTGTGTATATATGTATATATTGGAAAAGGCGATGGCACCCCACTCCAGTACTCTTGCCTGGAAAATCCCATGGATGGAGGAGCCTGGTAGGCTGCAGTCCATGGGGTTGCAAAGAGTTGGACACGACTGAGCAACTCCCCTTTCACTTTTGACTTTCATGCATTGGCGAAGGAAATGGCAACCCACTCCAGTGTTCTTGCCTGGAGAATCCCTGATGGGCTGCCATCTATGGGGTCACACTGAGTTGGACACGGCTGAAGTGACTTAGAAGTATGTATATATACCACATCCTTCTTAACTATTTATTAATGGAGACTTAGATTGTTTCCATATCTTGGCTATTATAAATAAGGTTGTAATGGGCATTGAGGTACATACATCTTTTTGAATTAGTGTTTTTGTTTTATTTGCATAAATACTTAAAAGTAAAATTGCTGGATCATATGGCATTTCTATTTTTAATTTTTTGATGAGCCTCCATAATGCTTTCCACAGTGGCTGCACAAAACTACAATTTTATTAACAGCGCACAAGACTTCCCTTTTCTCTAAATCCTTGCCAACACTTATTTCTTGTCTTTTTGATGATGGCCATTCTGACAGGGGTGAGGTGATATATCATTGTGGTTTTAATTTTCATTTTCCTGATGATTAGTGATATTAAGCATATTTTCATGTGTCTGTTCACCATTTGTTATGTCTTCTTTGAAAACATATCTATTTGCTCCTCTGCCCATTTCTTAATTGGTTGTTATTTTGTTTCTCATTTTTTGATGTTGGGTTACTTGAGCTCTTTTTATATTTAAGATATTAACCCCTTACCAGATATATTATTTAAAAACATCTCCTGTTTTATTAGGCTGCCTTTTCATTTTGTTGATGGTTTCCTTTGCTGTGCCAAAGCTTTTTAGCTTGATATAGTTCCATATGTTTATTTTTGGTTTTGTTTTTCTTGCCTGAAGAGACATATCCAAAAAATTGTGTTGCTAAGATTGATGTTAAAGAATGTACTGCCTATGTTTTCCTCTAGTTTTATGGTTTCTGGTCTTATTTTTACATTTCTAATCCATTTTGAATTTATTCTTGTATATGTTTTGAGAAAGTAGTCGAGTTTCATTCATTGCCATGGAGCTGTCCAGTTTTCCCAGCACCATTTATTGAAGATTTATCTTTTACTCACAGTACATTCCTGCCTTTTTTGTTGTAGATTACTTGATCATGTAAGTGGGTTTAATCTGGGCTCTCCAATCTGTTCCATTGCTTTGTGTCTCTTTGCACCTATATCATAATGTTCTGATTACTCTAGCCTTATAGTATAGCTTGAAAAAAAGCATGTGATACCTCCAAACTTTATTCTTCTTTCCCAACATTGCTTTGGCTATTTGGGGGCTTTCATGTTTCCATACAAAATTTAGAATTATTTTTTCTAGTTCTGTGAAAAAAATTGATATGGATTGCATTAAATCTTTAGATTGCCATGGATTATATGGTTATTTTAACAATATTCATTCTTCCAATCCATGGGCATGGTATATATTTACATCTGTATGCATCATTTTCAATTTCTTTCATTACTGACTTCAGAGTTTTCAGAGTACTAGTCTTTTATTCCCTTGGTTAGATATTTTTTGAGGTATTTTATTCTTTTTTTAATGTAATTGTAAATGGGATGTTTTCCTAATTTCTCTTTTAGTTTGTTATTAGTGTATAAATAATATAACAGTTTTCAGTGTATTAATTTTGTATCCTGCAACTTTATTGAATCATTTATTCTAGTAGTGTTTGCTGGCATTTTTACAATTTTTATATATAAAAATTGATATAGTGCATTGATATAGTATCATGCAAACAGTGACAATTTTATTTCTGCCTTTGACATTTGTATTTCTTTTATTTCCTTTTTCGTCTGATTGCTATAGTTAGAACTGCCTGTACTATGTAGAATAAAAGTGGTGAGAGTGGGCATATTTTTCTTGTTCCTGATCTTAGAGGAAATGCTTTCAGCTTTTCATCATTGAGTATGATTTTGACTGTAGGTTGTCATACATGGCCTTTATTATTTTGGGTATGTTCCCTCTAAACATATTTTGTTGAGAGATTTTATTGTGAATGGATATCCAGTTTGGTCAAAAGTTTTTTCTACACCCATTGAGATTATTATATGATTTTTATTCTTCAATTTGATAATGTTGTGTATCACATGGAATGATTTTAAGATATTAAATCATTCTTGCATCCCTGGGACAAATCCCACTTGATCATGGTGTTTGTGCCTTTTAATGAATTGTTGAATTCAGTCTGCTAAATTTTGTTGAATTTTTTTTGCATCTAAATTCATCAGTAATGTTGGTCTGTACTAAGCACTCTGTGTAATATTATTTCTCACTTAATTTAATCATAATTAATTAGGATCATATTATACCTATGCTACAGTTTATATAATAGTTGGAGAAGTTAAGTAACCCGTTTGAAGACATATAGAGCTTTTGGGACTAAGATTCAAAGGTATTTTATTTGACTAAAGTACTACTCTTAACTATTATACTATAAATCTTAGACTATATGTAGTAATATTACATGTAAGCTACACATGGAATGCTGTGTAATGCTGAGAAATGATGAAAGAGATCTGAATATATTTGAGTTACACCAGGCTTAAAAAAGACAAATCATTTTCTGTCTGAAAGTGTCTAGTGTTATCTTACAATAGCAGTAAAGTTAAGGATACTTCCTGGGGATTAGGTACTGGCTAGAATTAAAGGCCAAGTTCTTTCAACAAGTTCTCCTAATCAAAGATAAATCCTCAGGAAATGCCTTGTATCCTCATCATCATTGTTTAATTCAAAGTTCCTTACTTGAATTTAGTCTGCTACCTCCTTAACCTTTTGTTAATTATTAATACTGAAGCTTGAATAATAAATAGCCTTTTTCTGTTAATTAATATCCATATACTCTTCCCACTTCCCAACACATGTTCTGAAGAAAAACTCACTTAATCTTAAGATACCTTACAAAATATATATATTAATTTATTTCTTAATTATAAAATATGACAAGAGTAATTTATTATCATGGTATTCAAGCAAAATTCAATTTAAACTCTCCCCACTTTCATCCTGTAAATTAAATCCTTGCCTAGTATAACGACAACCACAAAAATGACTTAATTTTCAAGTCATCTTGAATTCAAATCACTTCTCATATATAATCTTATTTGTAAGACAAAAGCTTAAAAAGGACAGCTGATGCAATTTACTTTTACTTTTCAGGGACATGAAAGTCTTGATAATGAATAATTTGCTTTCATTTGAACAGTGACTGAAAATTCCATTTAAGAGAAATGGGAATGCTTTATTGTCAAACTGTAGATAGTCAGTCTCTTTTCTCTTTTAGTCTCTCAGCAGCTCATTTTTTGGGAGGAGGGGGTGCGTTTTAAAATGCAAGGCCATATTTAAGCTGTTTCCTCTGCAGTTTGTCCTCATGTAATAAATGCTAACCCTAGGGAAAGTTGTGTACATCCACGATCTCTTGCTTCAGAAAATTATTATTAGTGGCTGCTTTTTATATGTATTTAAAAAAAAATGCAGATCATAATCCCTTTCATGAATCCTGGGAGTAGATAAATAATGAGGCAAAGCTCAGGAAATGTCAGAGGAAGGTGCATCCTGGGAGTGTGTTAGGCCACCACCTTCAGGAAGCGACAATCTAGTCCTCTGTCAAGGTTGTCTGTTCGGGCCTTCTCAATGTGGCCGGTTTCCTCCGATTCATGCCTCTGTAAGTAGTTATGGCTCAAATAGGAGTGGCTCGTCTAGGCTTCAAACTCCACTTCTAGGAAAAAGTTTCCATCATTCACCATTTCCTACAATTGTTATACCTCAAGCTGAAAAAGCTGTGCCTAGCTGGGAAAAGGCGGGATTCTGGAACTCTCCTTTTCCTGTCTATCACCTGAATTAAAGCCAGAGGGAGGGGAAAGGGATATAGCACATGGTGACATCTCTGCTGAAAATGGAATTTTACACAAAAGGTTTAAAAGTTTAGAGCTAATTATGAGGGCCTGTATTTGCATAGATGTAGAACCAACTAGGGAATGAAATATTTCTAAAGTAAAGTTTCTATTTTCCTTGAAAGGTTCTTCTCCCACCCCCATCTTTTTACATGTCATGTTGTTATAAGCTATTCTTCTTGAAAGTGATTAAACAGAGCTGGAAAGAAATCACATTCTTTATGTTTCCTCCTGGTTTCCTATCGCCAAGTGGAAGCCATTCTCAATGGCTGTCAAGCTGATGGGCCACAGAGTATAGTCTGGGTTGGACAGTTCCAGAGTCTTTGCACATTTCTGAGGCACTCTGTGAACCCACTTCTTCTTTCTAAAGTATTTACTGATCAAATAGAGGTTAAAAAAAAATAAGAGTCTAAATTTTTCCCAGTGATGTGCTATGACAGGAAATTGAACAGACCACTTTGTGAGCCTTTTTCAAACCTCTATCCACCACCTGCTGTATAGAAAGCACACTATTGTCTTACCCAAGAGAAAAGAACTCCTATTTTCTATCAGTATGAAAATTGTCTTATATCACAGATGACCTTACTTGTCTTTAAGTCTAGTGCTAACATAAATGTATAGCATCCAAGCCTTCTACCCAGCATAAAACTGGAAAATAAATGAGATTAAAGATTTTCTCTTTATTATCCTATCAAGTGGGGATTTACTCTTGTTAAAATAAGTTTTTAATCAGCAGTTTTCATATGTGCATTAAGCTTTAAGGGTGATATTCTTATGTTTATAACATCGACGACATAGACCATTAAACAAAGTGGAGACACGTGTGTAACACTGGAAGTTTCATGTAAAATTCTAACAAAGATAAATTGCCTATAATTTTTATGACCCTTTTTTAAAACCAAGGAGAAAAAGATCCTTCTTTCTGACATATTCATCCAATCAGTGTTGAGGGAATGAAAATTATCAGCTGTGCAAAAAATATCAGAGGGAAACAAACTTACTTTTATTCCAGGCATTCTTCAGACTGTCTTTAGTTAAATATGGAATCAAAATTAATGAATACTTAACAGAAGTATTGGAGTTTTTTTTTTTTTTTTTTCCTTTTCCCCTCCTTCCATCTTCATTTTCTTGGTGCAGAGAGGATTTTTTTTTTTTTTTTAATGTTATTTGCCATTTCTCTTATTTGCTTTCTTTCTTTGCAAAATGAAACTGTTTCCCACACAAAGTTACTTTGTTTAAACCATTCTGGAGGGAATGTCAGTGGCTGTGATGTGATTCTAATACACAGTGGTAGCCCCTTGGAAGTTTCTTTAGCCACCAAGGAGATCCTCCCCAGTAAGGACTGTGCCTGTTCTCCTGAGTCCTCCGTGTCCTGACCAGCAGAGTGAGTGGTTTTCCTGGCTTTTGCTTTATTTCTCAGGATATTTCCTGGCCTTATTGTAGTCACTTTTTCATTGTCAGCCAGCTCATGAACTCTCAGAAACAGACATCCTCACAAACAAAATGATATTATGAAAAACAGACCCCAGATATTGGCATATCAGCAAAACAGATGGGGATTTGGGAAAGGGGCAAAAAAAAAAAAAAAGAAAAGTAAAAGACTTTGGAAAGATTTGCATGGCTCCACTATATACAAAATGTTTCTTCATTCTCTACCATGCAAAGCGTACAAATTTTAACTTAAACAAGGGAATTCTAATGTAATTACATTAAGAGAGAACACATTGGGTGAGTCAATAGAAGGAATTCAATTGTAGGATTTTAAAGAAGTTGCTTGGCAAATCTCTGGGTTACTGGCAATAAACTTATATTTAAGAATTTCAGAAGCTCAGTAAATTGAAATAATCAAACTAAGGGTTGTATAAGATTGTTTTACATAATATTAAGTATTGATTTGGGTTAAAATCCTTAGTCTTCTTCATTAACCCAAATTCAAAGTTTAGTTTTGCTTGACTAAAGATTGTGAAATAATTTTTTTTCTAAATTGAAATCTAACATTTATTGAGAATTTGCAATGGATTAGACACTATATTTTTTTTTAAATTCTGCATTATTTTATTTGAGCTTCATAGTAACCCTAAATGAAGAGAATTTTATTGTCTCATTATTTAAAAATTAAGAAACTGATGATTGGACAGCTTGGTATAGATCTCACAGTTGGCACACTGTGGAGCTGAGACTGGACCCCTGGCTGTCTGATTTCAGAGCATTGCTCTCATCTACTATACCCTACTAAATAACTATCCATTCATTCAATCATTTTTGATGCCTGTGTTTCTCAACTTTGGTTAGGCACAGTGTGGAGAGTTAAAAAAATAAATACAAATGCCCAGATCTCATCTCAAAGCAGGTAAATCAGAATTTCTCTAGTGGGGATATTTGGTCTGAACATTAGTAATTTGTTAAAGATTTTTGTGTTATTCTGAACTGAAATCAAGATTTAGAACCACTATTCTAAGCCAACAGTGTTCTAGGTGATAGGACTGCAAGATGAAAATGATTAAGTTCCTTTCCTGATAGGGGACTATATAAGTTACCTATGTCTGGTTTAACAAATTACCAAAAACTTGGTGGCTTAAAATAACAAAAATTTCTTTTCTCATAATTTTGGAGGCCAGGAGTCTGACATCAAGGTTATGGCAAGGCATCCTCCTTCCAGCAGCTATTGGGGAGCATCCATTCCTTGTCTCTTCCAATTTCTGGGCTGCCAGCATTCCCAGGCTTATCTGCACATGTGATTACATGTAGGGTCTACTTGGATAATCCAGGATAATCTTCCCATTTCAAGATCCTAATTTAAGCACATCTGCAGAGGTCTTTTTTTCCAAAAAAGGAAACATTTGTAAATTCTAGGAATTAGGATATGTCATCTTTGGGTCATCATTATACAACCTACTAAAAGGAATCAAACAACTGAAGATAGAATTCAAATACAAAAAAAGAAAGGAAGTCTTTACATTGATTTTATAATGGGTTCAGAGAAATAATGGAGATCAAGGAAAGTATTTAAAGTAATCTTAGATCAAGGAAAGAAATTAAAAGTAAATTTTAAGCTATTTACACTCTCTTAAATATAGTTTACTCTGTATGCAAAGGCTACTCTTTAAGTGACAACCACTTTCCAGATTTAACTTTAAGACAGTTTTTTTTGTGTGAATTAGGATCAGTAGGGGAACTTACTAAAGTATGTGTTTGTGGAGGACCACCTATTTCAGTGGAGAAGGAAATGGCAACCCACGCCAGGATTCTTGCCTGGAAAATCCCATCGAGGGAGGAGCCTGCCGGGCTACAGTACATGGGGTCACAAAGAGTCGGACACAATTGAGTGACTAAACAACCACAACAACTATTTCCAAATCTCTAAAGGTGGATTCAGGACTTCTGCCTTTGCTATTTCCCCCACTGATGGGAAAAAAAGTTTGAGTTTCTGGAAATGTTGTACTTCTTTTCTTTAAAAAAAAATAGATTATTTTTCTTGTCATTTTAAGTCTTTCCAAAAATCTTGACTTGTAGACAACTAGCTTACACTTGGCATTTAAATTTTTATTAGAAGCTTTGTTTTGGTAGAAACAAATCTGATAGGATAAAAGGAGGGAAGAAAAGACATTGACCTGGATATGGTCACTTAATTTAATGATCTAGAAAAGAGAGTAAGGAAATGTAGATATGTATGATGTTGCTTATGAAGTATACTTCTTAGAGTTAATGATATTCAAATTTTTGATAATGTTCTTTAACCCTTAAAAAACTAGCACTCCTTAAGAAAGAATATAGGTATACTATAGAATGTTTAGTACAAGTGCTTTCTACAGGTTAAACAATATATATTTCTATTTCTATGTGTTTGTTTGTTTATCCACTAAAACAACACAAAAGTGCCATTCTAATAGCCAGTTTCTGGTAATTTCTGAAATACTGCCCAAGATATTGTGTACATTTGCAATTGCCCAGTAACTAACAATAGATTTCCCTGCTACAGATGTGACTAATGATGTAAAACCTTTCCCCTCCTTATGAAGTTCATCTTTAGTTCAAGGGTAAAGACCATTGATTTTAGAAATAGTACAGCTCTGCAACTTGTCAGCCAAGTGACCTGAACACTTTTATTATCTTTAATACAGGGTTATTAATTAATGTTGTGAGAATTAAATGATAACATATACTTAAAATTTATAGCACTTAACCTAACATGAATTAGATTCTTTTAAAAAGTTATTTGTCAGTTGCCAAAAAGTCCAATAGCTAAAGGATAACAGGAAAAATACTAAATTCCAAGATGTTCATTTCTTATTGGAATTCTTGGTATCTCACAGAAGCTTAGAGGCCTCCAAGCAGATATCAACACAGTTGAGATAATAATTATAATTAGGTCCTAAATAAAGAAGATCAGAAGAATGAAGTCATTGGTTTTATAAAAATTTACTTCCTGTTGAATTTAGATTCAATTTGACTATGTTTAACATAGAAATCCCAAGTATATGCTATGTATATACAGTATGTATTCAATTACTCTTCCTTACTGAATTTCATTGAAGCAGATTTTTTAATCAACTCTCCATGGTCATTTTGAATCCTAAATTCATGCTCTTAGGCATTAGTTAGAATCCAAATTTAATCACAATAATGAACATAAAAACATAACATGCTTCAATTTCATTACCCATGTCATCCAAAAACACTCACCGTAGCAGATTTAATTTTATTTTTCAAGTAAATGTATTTGATTGGCAAAATCAAATATGTTTGGAAGCACCAACTTCATAAACATAAAAATGAACTTTAATCTATGCTCAAAGCGTTTTATTTCCTGAGAATTATTGAACAATGTCTTCAGGCAAAGTTAAACAGATTAGCTTTCTGATACATTGCACCTAGATTCTTTTTTAGTTTGCATAGGTTATATATTCTTATGGAAAAATGATACTGTTTTAATGCATTTCATTTCAAGATTAATTAGCTCAGTAACTTTATATTGGACTACCTACATTTCTAACATCAAATACAGAGAAGATAATTGAAGGTCCACTAGGAGAGATATTTAAGGATCTAAATTTTAATTTTATTGTTAAAACCATGGGTTTAATGATTTGTTCCAAAAAAGGAAAAGTATAGATTTATAAAAGTAAAGGTGCAAAATTCTCTCTGGGAGGAAAACTTCAGGAGATTTAGAAGAGTTTCAAATATCTGTATCAGGATCTAAACCTCAATACTTACATATAGTAACACAGTTTAGCTGTTAAAACATGAAGAAAAGTTCAGGGATAATGATCAGTTAAGATTCACAGTCAAGCGTTGAACCACAAAATCAGTTAATATGTAGTAATATGGAATTGATTGTAGGAAAGTTTGGGTGAAAGAGTTTAGGCTTCAGTAGAAATTCATTATTGTTATTGTGAGAGAATAAACCAACTAATGAATGTATCTTAGATTTCAACAGTATTGTTTTGTAACTTCAGATCCCTTGGTAATAACTTTGCATTAGTAACATTCCAAGTTTTCTCAGTCAGTTTTAGGTCTTAGCAACTTCCCCAGCATAATAGTCTGATCTTCGCAATCCGAGTTTTAAAACAGAACTCATTCAACATGTTTTGCTCTGCACCTAGAATTTGGGGGGTGATATTAGGTAACACCAAATAGAATTATGATTGTAGGTGAGAAAATCAAATGTGGAAAGACACATCTGTCTTTTCATTTCCCTCAAACACTCTAGTTAAAAAATGTTATCACTACTCAGTAAATATTTATTGAGCACCTTTTGGGGCCAGGCACTATGATAAACAATAAATCAGTTGTAAACCACAGAAATGTGTAGTTTGGATATAACACAGCAAATAAAGCTAAGAACCATAAGTTTACTGTGACACCAAATGTAAACAAAAACCTAAAATGTTGCAGGACACGGAGGACAGCCTGTTAATTCCCATTTAAACATTCTATATTTATCTTTAGCCATTTGAAAACAGCTTCTCATCCAGAGAGGTTATCATGACTGGTTCATTTAATAATACTGAAGTATAAGTATATATTCGGAGAAGGCAATGGCACCCCACTCCAGTACTCTTGCCTCGAAAATCCCATGGATGGAGGACCCTGGTAGGCTGCAGTCCATGGGGTCTCTAAGAGTTGGACACGACTGAGCGACTTCACTTTCACTTTTCACTTTCATGCATTGGAGAAGGAAATGGCAACCCACTCCAGTGTTCTTGCCTGGAGAATCCCAGGGATGGGGGAGCCTGGTGGGCTGCCGTCTCTGGGGTCGCACAGGGTTGGACATGACTGAAGCGACTTAGCAGCAGCAGCCTAAGTATATATTATGTTAGCAAGAACTCTTACATCATATTTATTTTCTCATTTAATCCTTGCAACAATCCTCAGATGCTCTATTACTATCCTTATTTTAAAGCTCTTTAAGCCGAATCACATAGAAATAAAATAACTGCCCAAGCTCATTCACTGGAAGGAACAGGATCAGGATCCAATCACACTTTCAACTCGGAGGAGTAGGCTCTTAACTAATTTATTCTATCACTTCTCCTTTTATTTAATTTCTTCAACTTGTAACATTTAACAAATTTTCATCATATTTTTATATTAATAATATATATAATTGATTTCCTTGTTTTTCCCTTTATATTTTACCTCCTTCTTGCATTTCTACTTCACTTACCTTAAAACTTCTTTCATATTTGTTCATTTTTCATTTCTACCATAATGAGGCTTTGGAAATAAATCTCATATGATGCACTGGTGAACATTAATAGCTATTTAATGATAATGAAAGTGGAGCTCTGAACAACAAATATGTGGGGTTTTAACATATGAAATATAAGAAATGACAAATATATTCTGTTTCTTTTATAAGTATAGCTAAGGCACAAAAGGGGTTTGATTAATAACTCTTTGCTTAGGGAAGCACCAAGGAAAAATTTAGGAAGTAAAGGAAATGAACACAGAAAAAAATCTATGTAAACTGTATCATGGGAATAAAATTTAAAAATTTAAAAAGATGACCATGAGGAAATAGAATGCATTTTCAGCTAAAAACTAGCTGAATGTTTTCTGACTTCTGAGCTAACCTACCTCATGCTTACTGGTCCAACAGGCAAATGAAGAAATACAGTGTAATAATAAGCATATTAGAAAAGGTTAAGTTTCACAGATAAATAAATTACTATGAAAACAAGATTTTAGTTAATTCTATCAAATACACAAAGATTAAAGTAAATGACAAGATGCAGAGTATCTAGTTAGGGTAGTTTAAATAAAATAAATATTTAAAAGTTCACTCTTTGTTCATCCTTTTTACACTTTACCTTTTAGTAGTAATGTTATTGGTATAAATTAGGGGGCAAAGCAGTAATGTATATTTGTAGGGGAGGAAAGAATTCTCCTCTATTCTCTTTGGGTCCCTGGTTTCATCTAACAATTAAGTTGAAATAAGCAGATTAACAAGAGAAAAGCAGTACAGGTACATGGCCAACTTCACAAGAGAATGAATACCAGAAGTGACCAAAATTAGAAGCTTTTATACCTTTCAGGCAACTTTGAGTAATTCTGTTTGTTCACTCTTTTATCTCTGCTATTGCAATGAAGCAAAGTAGATCACTCCAGCTGAACTCAACCTAGATCCAAAGACCTTCAGCTGACTTCCAGAAGAATGTGAAAGCTAAGATGAGATCAGAAGAGCTGTCCAGACTTGAGGCTCTGAACTGAGATACACAAGAAATAAATGTTTATTATGTAATTATGCTGAGTTTCTGAGTGGTTTCATTATACAGTGAAAGCTAAAGCATATAGACACATATTAATAAAAGAGAGTGTCCATACATTCAAGCAGGACAAAGCATGTTTGGGGGCACAAAACAAATAATTAACTGTGGTTGTCTTAGCTTTATGAATATAAGCAACTTTATAATTTGTTTCTTTATAGTTGTGTATGTTACTTATACGATTAGCATTTATTATTTGCCATAATTAGCATTTTAAATAAAAATAATCAGTGAAATAATTATCTTCTGTTTTAAAGAGAATAACATGCATTTGAAACTTTATTGTTAATCTAAGGAGAAAAGGAAAGATATACCGATTGAATGCAGAGTTCCAAAGAATAGCAAGGAGAGATAAGAAAGCCTTCCTCAGTGATCAATGCAAAGAAATAGAGGAAAATAATAGAATAGGAAAGACTAGAGATCTCTTCAAGAAAATTAGAGATAGCAAGGGAATATTTCATGCAAAGATGGGCACAATAAAGGACAGAAATGGTATGCACCTAACAAAAGCAGAGATATTAAGAAGAGGTGGCAAGAATACACAGAAGAACTATACAAAAAAGATCTTCATGACCAAGATAATCGTGATGGTGTGATCACTGACCTAGAGCCAGACATCCTGGAATCTGAAGTCAAATGGGCCTTAGGAAGCATCACTATGAACAAAGCTAGTGGAGGTGATGGAATTCCAGTTGAGCTATTTCAAATCCTAAAAGACGATGCTGTAAAACTGCTGCACTCAATATGCCAACAAATTTGGAAAACTCAACAGTGGCCACAGGACTGGAAAAGGTCAGTTTTCATTCCAATCCCAAGGAAGGGCAATGCCGAAAATGTTCAAACTACTGCACAATTGCACTCACCTCACACGCTAGTAAGGCAATGCTCAAAATTCTCCAAGCCAGGCTTCAGCAATATGTGAATGTGAACTTCTAGATGTTCAAGCTGGATTTAGAAAAGGCAGAGGAACCAGAGATCAAATTGCCAACATTCGCTGGATCATCGAAAAAGCAAGAGAGTTCCAGAACAACATTTATTTCTGCTTTATTGACTATGCCAAAGCCTTTGACTGTGTGGATCACAATAAACTGTGGAAAATTCTGAATTTTCTAGATGGGAATGCCAGACCACTTGACCTGCCTCTTGAGAAACCTGTATGCAGGTCAGGAAGCAACAGTTAGAACTGGACATGGAACAATGGACTGGTTCCAAATTGGAAAAGGAGTATGTCAAGGCTCTATATTGTCACCCTACATATTTAACTTATATGCAGAGTACATCATGAGAAACGCTGGTCTGGATGAAGCACAAGCTGGAATCAAGATTGCTGGGAGAAATATCAATAACCTCAGATATGCAGATGATACCACCCTTATGGCAGAAAGTGAAGAAGAATTAAAGAGCCTCTTGAAGAAAGCGAAAGAGGAGAGTGAAAATGTTGGCTTAAAGCTCAACATATAGAAAACTAAGATCATGGCATCTGCTACCATCACTTCATGGCAGATAGGTGGGGAAACAGTGAAAACAGTGGCTGACTTTATTTTTTTGGGCTCAAAAATCACTGCAGACGGTGACTGCAGCCATGAAATTAAAAGATGCTTACTCCTTGGAAGGAAAGTTATGACCAACCTAGATAGCATATTGAAAAGCAGAGACATCACTTTGTCAACAAAGGTCCATCTAGTCAAGGCTATGGTTTTTCCAGTGGTCATGTATCGATGTGAGAGTTGGACTATAAAGAAAGCTGAGCGCTGAAGAATTGATGCTTTTGAAGTGTGGTGTTGGAGAAGACTCTTGAGAGTCCCTTGGACTGCATGGAGATCCAACCAGTCCATCCTAAGGGAAATCAGCCTTGGGTGTTCATTGGAAGGACTGATGTTGAAGCTGAAACTCCAATATTTTGGCCACCTCATGTGAAGAGCTGACTCATTTGAAAAGACCCTGATGTTGGGAAAGATTGAGGGCAGGAGGAGAAGGGGACGACAGAGGATTAGATGGTTGGATGGCATCACCGACTCAATGGACATGAGTTTGGGTGGACTCTGGGCATTGGTGATGGACAGGGAGGCCTGGCGTGCTTGGTCCATGGGGTTGCAAAGAGTGGGACACAACGGAGTGAGTGAATTGACTGAAATAATTTTTTCCCATAGAAAATAAGATTGACTTCTGAAGAGGGATAGAAATAAAGATATAGGAATTGGAATAAACATATGAATAAGCTAGTCCATATTATAGTCTCTAGTTTTAAGGACATTTACTGATTAGATTTGTGGACTATAAAAATCTTAATGCTATATATAATTTAAAAACAGATGTTAGTTTGCTCTTTCTTTTTTTTAGGCAAAATTTGAGTAGTGTAGTGATTTTTGTGATTAAAGATTTTATCCAACTTTTTCATTTCAAAAAGATAATTTTCCCAGGGCTATTCTTTTCACAGATGTTAAAATAATGTTTTTAATGAGCCTACAGTACTTGCTGAATGATATTTGAGACAAAGACAGAGACTCTTTGCTTTTGATCTAAAAGAGGTGAGATTAATTCACCCACAGCCTTAGAATTTACCCTGGGAGACTTTTAGGTTTTATGATGCAATTTTCACAAATGATTGTTTCAGTCGGAGAAAATTTGAAAGCTATATTTCGTCTTTCTCTTTCCCTCAGTTCTCAGATCCAATCCATCAGTAAGTCTTGACACTACTTTTTTGCACCTCCATTTTTATAATTGTACTTGTCAAAGTATAATTTTTAAAGTTAGAAATAGCACTTTTTTTTTTTACAAATATCAAGTGAGCAAATGCCATATATCTATTTAAATCATTAATGAGGGAATCATCAAGAAGATGAAGTTAGTTCAAGGAGCATTTGAAGAACAGAGATTGATGAAGTCTGTTAAGAAAGATTGCTGAAATAAATTTACCAATTTAGGAATAAAACTGGGAACTTTAGGAATAAATCCTACAGGGCAATAACATTACAACCTTTAAGATTGCCTTTCTTCTGGATAGGGAAGAAGGTAGTTGGGGAAAAAACTGCCTTTTCATCTCCAGTGGAGAAAACTACAAGTGAATGGCTAGCTCACTGATTCTCAGCCTGTGAGTTCAGTCACAGTCCAACTCAGCTGGTTCAGTGTTCAGTGAATTCTCTCTTCGACCCCGTGGACTGTAGCCTGCCAGGCTCCGCTGTCCATGGGGATTCTCCAGGCAAGAATACTGTAGTGGGTTGCCATGCCCTCTTCCAGGGGATCTTCCCAACCCAGGGATCTAATCCAGGTCTGCATTGCAGGAGGATTCTTTACCATCTGAGCTACCAGGGAAGCCCTAATGAAAGTAAATAAAGGAAAGGGAGATACCTACTCCAGGGAATTAAATTTTTCTTGGGTAATCCTGTTCATTAATGCCCTGGTATAATATTGAAATTATATGCAGATATTCTACTGGCTTAATAGCCATTTTGGATAATTTTCTTAACAATTACCCCTTGTGATTATAAATAATCCCCAAAGAATATTCTTTGTCACAAAAAAAATTTTGTGTTTTGGCCTGCTTAATTTTCATAGGTTATTAAAAGGCATTGATTAAACATATTAGCTTCTTTATAGTGTAGTCAGAAAGTCTAGAATCAATTTTGAGCAACTATTATTGACAAAATTAAATTCTTTCTGGAGATTACTTAAGGAAAACTTTCAAAAAAGTAAGAATATATCAAAATAAATTGTGTTGGATAAAATATCACAAATTATTTTCTGCTTTTTCCATCAAGACTAATTTCCTCTTTTTAATCTTGCCTTGTTCTTATGACTTTCCTTAACCAGTAAAATTCAGAAATGGGCTGTTGTATGTCTTTTCACCATTGTATTACATGGGGATGACATCTAATACACTTCATCTCAGTAAATATTTGCTTCATAAATGAATGGAAACTTGAAGAAATTTGTCAAGACATGATTTGTCCAGTTGACAAATAAAGTATCAAGACATATAATTTTTTTCCAAAAAAGAAGCTATGTTTTGCATTATACTAAGGAGTTTCCTCAGTAAACTTCTGGACTGAGAACTTTGTCTTCATCCTCCTGTATTTCTGAGGCATGATCTCTCCCCGAGTTCAGAATTTCTGTGCTGGCTGTTTTAGCATCATGGTAGCAGCCCATATTGAGTTCTTTACTAGTGGTGTCCTGCGTGCGTGCTACGTCACTTCACTTGTGTCCTGTGACCCTATGGACTGTAGCCCGCCAGGCTCCTCTGTCCATGAGATTCTCCAGGCAAGAATACTGCAGGGGGTTGCCATTCCCTCTTCCAGAGTGGTGAAAGATACCACTCTTCAGCTAATAATAATGTGAATTTAAACCACTTATTTTATTTCTCAGGCTTCCAACTTCCCATTTGTAAATTGGGGAATGTAACATCACCTAGGATGAGGATTAAAAAGAACTTTGAATACTTTGTTCTGATTATATAGTAAAGGATTAAGTAATTGTGACTACTGGAAGGAGTCATTCTCCCCCTCAAATGTCATACTGCCTTTCACTAGCTGTCCTCAGAAGAAGTTGAGGATTTTAGTGTTGAGAGATGGGAGTGATCTTGGTTATGTGCCTTCTTCCTACACAATCATCTCTATTCTCCTAGGGCAAACACTGCTTACTTTGGAAGAAGACAGTTCAAGGCATAAATGATGAATTGTTCCTTTGAGGTTGACTAATCCTAGCCAAGTAATCAGGAGGAATTGTAACTACCTCTCCAAGCATACCTGTGATTTTCACATCTGCAGTAATTATGAATTATATAAAATTTAAAATTATATTTAAGGTAGATACTTTACAGTTCTGTTTATATCACATAAGCAGATAGAATCTCTTAACGTGATTTTTTTCCCTGCTCCCTTACCTCTTACAGAATTGCTTATTATTGTACTATGACAGTTTATGTGTCTATAAATGTTAAGTACATGTTGCATTTATAGTGCACTTATTTAGCAGTAGTCTTTCCTATTCTAGCTGACAGACAGCTTTCTTTCCGAGGTCACTCAGAAGTGGAATCTTAACAGGCCACCTTGAATGTATGAGGTGAAAGTGAAATACCAGATAAGGAGTAATTTAATGCATGTTGAATGAAGGAATATCAACACAGGACAGACAGATTTCTTTTTTTTTTTCCCCTTTGCTCCTTGGGAAAATGTAATTATAAAATTTTTTAGCAGATTAACTCCTGACTGATACAGACCTACACTCATAATTAGATTTCCTTTGGTCAAAGTCAGCTTCTACAGATTTACAACAAATTACTTTATCTCTTATTATTGTAGTGTTCAATGAAGAGCTTAATTTTAGGATTAGGCTTTATTTATTTACATTTTAACTTATTTCAGTACATAATTCCACAGCACATTTGAGATGCTTATTGTTGAAGTATATTTGCTTTAAAAGAGTGCTTTAGGCTCTTGTTTTCCTGGTTTTATTTGTGGCATGAAGGTTATGCTTTAGTGAAGTAAGAAATTCTAATTAGTATTTGAGTGAATATGGTCAATGTTGGTACTCAGATTCAGTTTAAATTCTCATCCTCAATAACTGTTTGCAGGGGCCAAGTGTGATTATGTTATCCTGGAAATCATTTTAATTCATTCCCTCTATTTGGTTTAGAAACAGCCTGACATTGTTTAAAAGAGCACAACTTTAGAGTACTCAGATTTTCCATGAAACTCTCTGGTCCATTTAAAAGTGTCAGCTCTTCTATCTTTGTTTTAGCCATCTTCTGCTATGCTTACTCTGGTGGCAGGAATCACCTTTCAAAGGTCACTCAGAGCCAGTAAAAGCCATTCAGTCAGTGCCAGCGGTATTTTGGTTCCTCTGTGAACTAGCCCATCATTATTCAGTGCTATATTCTTGAAATCTATTATCCATTCAGTAATAGCATAATGCTGGGTGTGGGGGAGTATTTCCTTTTGGCTTTAGACATGCACAGATTAAAGTTCCTGGTTTTATATGTACCTGAAAGATATTCTAAGAGGTTCATCTAACTAAATCAGCTTTGTATCACCAACCAATGGCTAGTCTTCATAGATTTGCAACATTTGTAGCTTTTTCTCATTGTTTATAGTTTAACCAGATTTTAAATTTGTTAATGTTTAGAAAGTTATTTTGCTTCATTTGTCTTTAGTAAAGATACTAATACTATGGTTTTCTGATACTTAAAAGCCTGTTACAATGAAAATGAAATTCTGAAGTTGTTTTCAAAATCAAGCCAAAATGAAAGGATCCACTAAATAGAAATTTAAGGTGGTTGTTGCTGTTCAGTGGCTCAGTTGTGTCTGACTCTGCAAACCCCTGGACTGCAACATGCCAGGCTTCCCTGTCCTTCACCATCTCCCGGAACCTGCTCAAACTCTTGTCTATTGAATTGGTGATGCCATCCAACCATCTTGTCCTCTGTCACCCCTTTCTCTTCCTGCCTTTAATCTTGCCCAGAATCAGGGTCTTTCCTAATCAGGTGGCTTTTCACATCAAGTGGTGAAAGTACTGGAGCTTCAGCTTCAGCATCAGTCCTTCCAAAGAATATTCAGGATTGATTTCCTTTAAGAGTGATAGTTTGATCTCCTCGCAGTCCAAGTGATTCTCAAGGGTCTTCTCCAACACCACAGTTCAAAAGCATCAATTCTTTGATGCTCAGCCTCTTTAATGGTCCAACTTTCACATTCACATATGACCACTGGAAAAACCATAGCTTTGACTAATTCAAACTTTTGTTGGCAAAGTAATGTCTCTGCTTTTTAATATGCTGTCTAGGTTTGTCATAGCTTTTCTTCCAAAGACCAAGTGTCTTTTAATTTCATGGCTGCAGTCACCATCTACAGTGATTTTGGAACCTCCCAAAATAAAGTCTGTCACTGTTTCCATTGTTTCTTCATCTCTTTGCCATATGATGGGACTGGATGGCATGATCTTTGTTTTTTGAATGTTGAGTTTTAACTCAGGCTTTTCACTCTCCTCTTTCACCTTCATCAAGAGGCTTTTTAGTTCCTTTTTGCTTTCTATCACAAGGGTGGTGTCTTCTACCATAAGGGTGGTGTCATCTGCATATGTGAGGTTATTGACATTTCTCCTGGCAGTCTTGATTCTAGCTTGTGCTTCATGCAGCCCAGCATTTCACATGATGTACTCTGCATATAAGTTAAATAAGCAAGGTGACAGTATACAGCCTTGACGTACTCCTTTCCCAATTTGGAACCAGTCCGTGGTTCCATGTCTGGTTCTAACTGTTGCTTCTTGGCCTGTATACAGGTTTCTGAGGAGGTAGGTAAGGTGGTCTGCTATTCCTGTCTCATTAAGAATTTTCCACATTTTTCTGTGATCCATATAGTCAAAGAATTTAGTATGGTCAATAAAGCAGAAGTAAATGTTTTTCTGGAATTATCTTGCTTTTTCTGTGATCCAGCGGATGTTGTCAATTTGATCTCTGATTCTCCAGCCTTCTCTAAATCCAGATTGAACATCTGGAAGTTCTTGGTTCACATACTCTTGAACCCTAGCTTGGAGAATTTTGAGTATTAGTTTGTTGTATGTGAAATGAGTGTAATTGTGTGGTAGTTTGAACATTCTTTGGCACTGTCTTTCTTTGGAATTTTAATGTCTACCTAATTTTCATTGTTACTACTACTTCCACCCCATCCATGAACATAGACATGTATATGCAGAAGGTACTTAATCAATAAGGGAAATTGACATTTCCTTATCTTTTGTAAAATAATATGCAAATTCAGCATTAAAGTTAGTCTCCTAATCTCATTCCCTGAGTCTCTTCTCTATGAAAATCTGGCAACTGCCATTGATACCATCTTCAATTTCTTGTATGTGTTCTGAAGACATTTAACTAGATAATATATGATTTCTTGCATATTTAAGCTTTTATACTAAATATCTTCAGCCAGTAGTATGTTCATATGAATGAGACTGAAGAGACTTAAATAGTAAACTATAATATTTTCAACAACTAGCATATTTTGGTGATATGTTAGACTGATATTATTTCAATGGTTTCTCATCATTGAAGTTGGCAGAAGTCCATTCCTAGATCCTGAATACAAACTAGTCAATGATTGTAATTAAATGAACATAGGCAACATGTTGGCTATCACTCTGTACTGGAGGAGAAAGGACAAATAAAAACACTATACATTAGAATTATGGGATGGCAGACAAATAGGCTGTTATGCATAAAACATAGCTCCTGTTACATAACAGACACTTCATATGTTTTTGTTGAATTACTTAACATTTTTTATCTTATCAAATTTAAAAAAATTGAGACATAATTGACATATGGCATTATATTACTTTCAGATACACAACTTAATAATTTGAAATATTTTGAGATCATCCTAATGTTTAATTAACATCTATCACCACACATAGTTATAACTTTTTTTATTTTGCTGAAAGCTTTTAAGATTTACTCTCTTAGTAACTTTTAAAAATACAAAGCAGTATTGTTAACTGTAGTTACCATGCCCTGTATTACATCCTTAGGGTTTAGTTATTTTGTAACTGAAATTACCTAATATTTTTAAGGGCATGAAGTTTGATAGTTCCTTCTGTGTTCCTTATATCAGAAAAATATCATGACTACCTAGAGCTATCTTTTATTTTCCCTATCCATCCAATTATCTATTCAACTTCCCCATGGGAGATTACACAATCCCTTGAAATCTGCTTTTAACATATTATGTGTAGCGTATCTGTGTGTACATATACAAAAGATATATATGTATATACAAATATATATACAAAAGAACCTATTGGTTCTTTTTCTCTGGAGAACAATAATACAAAACATCACACCCAGTGCCCAGTCACCAAGATAATGTTACATGTTTTATGTATTTTCTTATGGTAGCATCTCAGTTCCAGTACCAACTTCTGTTTTATGTATCAACTGCTATGTAACAAACCATCTCAAAATTTAGGTTAAAACCATTTTTTTTTTTTTTTTTGCTAATGATTTTGTGCATTAACAATTTGGACAGGGCAAAAACATCTGCTCCATGATATCTGGGACCTCAGCTGGGGTGGATCAAGTGGCTGGAAGATGAGAGGGATGGTTTGATTGGGGCCTTCTGTCTGTGGCCTCAGTTCCGAATGTTTGCTGAGTTTCCTGGTTCTGTTCCACATGCGGTCTGCCAGACTTGAACTTCTCCACAACCTAGTGGTTTCAGTTTCTCAAGGAGGTTCCAGGATGCAAGCATGCATGCCCAGCTTATGTCATATCAGTTGCAATAATTGGCTGGAGTTGTATAACAAAATGCCCTAAAACGTGGCTTCAAAAAATTATTTTCTCATGGTTCTAGAAGCCTTTTATGTCTAACCTCGAGGTTGCTTTCTCCTAACCCCTCTCTCCTTGATTTACAGACGGTGACTTCTCACTGTGTCCTTACGTGGCATTTTCTCTGTGCACACACATCCCTGGTGCCTCTTCCTTTCCTTCCATTGACTCCAATCCTATTGAACTTAAGCCCTGTACTTATAAGCTCATTTAACTTCAGTTATCTCCTTAAAGGCCCTCTCTCCATGTACAATCACATCGGGGTTTAGTACTTCAACCTTTGCATTTCGTGGAGTACACAGTTCAGTACAGAACATTTGCTAATGTCCCATTGGGCAAAGCAAAATACATGGCTAAGCCCAGAGTCAAAATAAAAAAGAACGACATTAGAGCATGAACATTGTAGGCATGGTTCAGTGAGGCTTCACCAATAGTCTGCAAATTGGGAAAAGAAAAACAGCTACTCTCTGACAATTACTTCTATCTTTTAGAGAATTCTTTTCTATGACAGAAGTCAGCATGTGAAGGTTATTTACCTTTTTAACTGCTTCCCAAGGTACACATTAACCTTCTATTCAGAGGTCAAAATGCAGCAATCAAGAAATTAATTTATAAAAAAGAGAAATAAGGTGGCTAAAAGTTGTTTAAGGCCAAATTAAAGCTCTATTGTTGTCATCATAGTATTACTGAGATTAAATAAGGCCTCACATTTCAATGGCAGTAATCATTCTCAATAATCTAATTTTTTTTAAAATTTCAGTTATTCTTGTCAGTGTCCTAGACAGAGACCACCAGCGACACATCTGCCATTGAGAAACTTGGGCTTGTTACTCATTACAGTGAGGGGGAATATACACCACGAAGTATTACAGGCTAGCTTAGTAGTATGATCTTAGAACTTAAAGCATTTTGGGTTTCGTTGGACAATTTGGGGATGAGTCCAAGGAATTGAGATGTTTGCTATAGATTGCCCATTGTCTATGATTGGGTAAATCAATTTTTAGGGAGTGTAGACTAGAGCAAGGCTAAAGCAGAGATTGGTAAAGCGCCCGTGGACTGAGAATGGGGACCATTTCAAATTTTGTACTTGAGCAATATTCCTGTTTTCTGTGTGTTCAAACATGATTATGGAATAAGTTTTGTCTTTGCCTCGATCCAGCATGGATATAAAGTCACCTGTCTGATACTGATATTCTGTGTGATTGTGTTAGGGAGGAGACTACCAAAGCCTTGCTGTAAGTGCCCCTCCTGGATATCCAGGGCTGCCTTTTTTTCTAATTCTTCCTTTGTCCCACCTGGGAACATAATACTTGAAACAAGCTTCTGTTTCAGTGTGTTTGATGTAAATATGTGTCACATGACAAATAAGCTCCCTGAAGATTATCCATATTAGTTCCAAATTTTATTCTTTTAATTTCCTGGCCTAGATGTGAAGTGAACTTCATGGAATCCACAGAGGAACTCCGTGTATCTCTCTCTCTCATTTTGCAAGCACCCCCGCCTCATGTCTCCCCAGTTTCCAGAATCCAAAGTTAAAGCACCACCCTCAGCCTGTCCTTTTTAGCTGACTGCGTGGGGCCTTTCCTCCTTAATTACCCATCAGGATATACTTGCCCTGCCTCATTTCCTCAGTTCCCACAGCTGTATTAAGAATTTGGCTAACAAATCCTTGTTAATGCTTTATTACTTTTTTAACACTTTATGGCAAATCCTGTTTTATTGTGGCTTCCTGGAAATAATCCTTGACTTAAAAATACCAAGACTTTTTGGACTGGAAATGCAAGAGTTATTCAGGCTAGATAGAGCACTTTCCCCCCCGCAAATTTCCCAAACAAAGTGAGTGGTTTTCTATCCTGTTGGTCCTGGTTACAGACTATTCCCCTTATTAAGTCAGAGAGTGAGAAGATTTGCTTATTAATGTTCTGCCAGGTCTTCAGAAGTATAAGCCCTAACAGCCTCATTCTGGGAGGGGTGTGAGGACACTCTGTACTTTTGAGTGCCAATTTCTGATAAAAGAGGAAAGAATGTTTCATTATTTCATTTGCTGATTTTCCAACAATAGGCTAGCTCTCTCTAAGTCATACCTTTGATGTATTTGAGATATGGCATTATTCTGATTTTAGTGTGAAGTCCAAATAGTTACTTAACTCAACAGATGGTTATTATCATTCTCCTCAACAAAAATCTGATTTCCCTTATCAAAAAGTAAGTGTTCTGTGGAGAGGATTCAAAGAATAAAATCATAATATTTGTAGCACAATTAATTATTTTTATCAACATGCCTTACATCAAAGAGGATTTTACACTCATCCTAAGAGCACCACATGGTCTTTCTCCATAATTGTCAGATTTCTTTCCAGGGATGAAAAATTTAAATAGTTTTACTACTGAGTAATGTATTTAGCATGTGTGCTAGAATGACTTTCAGTGGTTATTGGAAGTCATGTCTTTGCAACACTGATTGCAGAAAAAGGCTTTCTGCTACTACTGCAGCAAAACAGATGCTCTGGTTCCCATCACTGGCAATGTTGCCTCTATAAATGGTAAGTATCAAAGGGTATATTGAAACATTCATGTAAGTTCTGACATTCCTAGAAAAGAAATATACCTTTACTATGACTTTAAAAAGAAACTTCCAATAAATATAAATGGAGACTACAGGAGAGACACTGAAATTTATTTAGTTTCAAATATTTTATTATTACCTAATGCAATAAATTGGGACAACTTATTTTAGAGTGAGAAAATACAAACTTCAAAATGCATTGGATACAATATGAGCTCAGAACTAGCCTACTTAGAAGAATGATGTCAGGAAAAATACGCACCCAATGAATGGAGAAAGTAGCAGCAACATGTATACACTATCACGTGTAAAATAGATAGCTGATGAGAAGTTGCTATATAACAGGGAGACCAGCCTGGTGCTCTATGATGACCTAGAAGGGTGGGATGAGCAGAGGGGAGGGAGGTACAAGAAGGAGGGGATATATATATATAATTATTGCTGACTTGGGTTATTGTACGGCAGAAACCAACAATATTGTAAAACAATTTTCCTCCAATTAAAAAATAAATTAAAAACTAATGACCCTAATTCACTAGAGTCCCTGCATTTTTTATTGCTTTCAGCAACATCAGTAATTCAGAGAAAAGTCTGATAAGCCTAAGAACCTCCAACATGTCTTCTGTTTGATCTTTATAAATAAATAAACCTAACTCACGGTAATTGTTATTAATGGTTGAATTTTGTCTTCCTATGATTCTTATGTTGAAGTCCTAACATCTAGTATCTCAGAATGTGACCGTTTTTAAGATAGAGGGTCACTGTAGACATAATTAGTTAAGATGAGGTCGTAGTAGGGTGGACCCCTAATCCAATATAATAATCCAATATCCCTATTAAAAGAGGAAATTTGGACACAAACACACACACAAGGAGAATGCTGTGTGAAGTCAAGAAATGCCAAAAATTTTCAGCAAATTACTAGTAGCTAGGATAGAGGCAAGGAAAAGATTCTATCTCAGTTCTCGGAAGGAAGCCACCCTGTGACACCTTGATCTCAGACTTCTAACCTTCAGAACTCTGAGATATAAACCCAAGCCCTTAGTCTGTAGTACTTTGTTATGGTAGGCATAGCAAACTAATAGAGCAATGCATACATCTCATTTATATTTTTATATTAAATAATTGAGTTTATGGATTAAGAAACTGAGTATAAGAATTTTATATAACTTTCCAAGGGCCAAGTAAGTGGCTTTTAAGAACATTTAGCTTTTAGCATGTGTTATGTTGTTATTTACCATAGAAAAAGTACCGGTGGGATAAATTGACTTTTTTGTTATTTTAATGTAAATTTTATAGAATTATAACATACTTTAACAAAGGAAAAATTATAGGTGTACAGCTTGATGAATCTTGAACAAGTGTATCTATATGGGAATATATGTACATACATACATAAAATATGTGTATACACTTACATACATATTTATGTCTTTAGCTTCTTGATCAAGAAGTATATTAGTAGAAACAAGTACCCACTTTTTTATTTTGGAAAAATTATATAATGTAATATTTATCATTGTAATCTTTCTTAAGTGTATATATAGTGGCATTAAATACATTCAAGACATTGTGTAAACATTACCATAGTCTGTACCCAAAACTTTTTCATAATTCCCATCAGTACACATTAAACAGTAACCCAGCTTCCTCTCTTCCCCTAATTCTTGGAAACCTCTATTTTACTTTCTGCTTTATGAATTTGCCTATTCTTGGTACTACATACAAGAGGAATTATACTTGTCTACCTGTGTCTGGCTTATTTCATTATACATAATGTTTCCATAGTGCATTCATTTTGTAGCATATATAAAAATGTCATTACTTTTTATGGCAGAGTAATGTATGTATTCAGAAAACGAAGATCATGGCATCTGGTCCCATCACTTCATGGGAAATAGATGGGGAAACAGTGGAAACAGTGTCAGACTTTATTTTTTGGGGCTCCAAAATCACTGCAGATGGTGACTGCAGCCATGAAATGAAAAGACGCTTACTCCTTGGAAGCAAAGTTATATCCAACCTAGATAGCATATTCAAAAGCAGAGACATTACTTTGCCAGCAAAGCTTCGTCTAGTCAAGGCTATGATTTTTCCAGTGGTCATGTATGGATGTGAGAGTTGGACTGTGAAGAAGGCTGAGCGCCGAAGAATTGATGCTTTTGAACTGTGGTGTTGGAGAAGACTCTTGAGAGTCCCTTGGACTGCAAGGAGATCCAACCAGTCCATTCTGAAGGAGATCAGCCCTGGGATTTCTTTGGAAGGAATGATGCTGAGCTGAAACTCCAGTACTTTGGCCACCTCATGCGAAGAGTTGACTCATTGGAAAAGACTCTGATGCTGGGAGGGATTGGGGGCAGGAGGAGAAGGGGATGACAGAGGATGAGATGGCTGGATGGCATCACTGACTCGATGGATGTGAGTCTGAGTGAACTCTGGGAGTTGGTGATGGACAGGGAGGCCTGGCGTGCTGCGATTCATGGGGTCTCAAAGAGTCGGACACGACTGAGCGACTGAACTGAACTGAATGTATGTATATTGGAGAAGGAAATGAGAACCAATCCAGTATTCTTGCCTGGAAAATCCAGCCAGTCTGTCCAATCCATGGACAGATGAGCTTGGTGGGCTACAGCCCATTGGGTTGCAAAGACTCAGACACACACACACACAATGTATGTATATGCCATATTTTGTTTGTCTATTCATCTGATAATGAGCATCTGGATTGTTCCCAGTTTTGGCTATTGTGAATAATGCTGCTGTAAACGTATCTTTTCATATCTCTGCTTTCAGTTCTTTTGGGTGTAATGGCTGGGTTGTATGAAAATTTGTGTTTAATCTTTTGAGAAAGTGTGAAACTGTTTTCCACATCACTTGCATCATTTCACCTTACCATCAGAAATGCAGGAGGGTTCCAATTTCTCCACTTCCTTGCTATCACTTGGTATTTTCCATTCTTTTTGAGCTATCCAAGTAGGTGTAAAATGGTATCTCATTGTGGTTTTTATTTGCATTTTCCTAATGAGTAATAATGTTAAACATCTTTTCATGTGTTTATCAGCCATTTGTATATTTTATTTGAAGAAATGCTTTTTCAAGTCCCTTGCCCATTTTTGAACTGGGTTGGTTTTTTGTTGAGTTTTAGGAGTTCTTTGTATGTTCTGGATCTTAGTGACTTGTTAGACATATTATATTTTCCTGTAGGTTGTCTTTTCACTTTTTTGATAGTATCCCTTAATACACAAAATGCTTAATTTCGAAATTTTAGACCAATTTATCCACTTCTTTTGTTTCCTCCACTTTTAGGTGTCATATCCATGTAATTTTTGCCAAATCCAATGTCATGAAGATTTTCCACAAAATTTCCTTCCACCAGCTTTATAGTTTTAGCTCTTATGTTTAGGTCTTTGGTGCATTTTGCATTAAGTTCTGTGGATAATGCAAGATAAAGGTCCAACATCATTCTTTTGAATGTGGATACGCAGCTTTCCTAATATATTGAAAAGACTGTCCTTTCTCCAATAAATGGTCTTGGCACCCTTATGAAATTTAATTAACGATATATGTGAGCGTGTATTGGGGGGCTCCCTCTGCGATCCATTTGTCTATATGTCTGCACTTATGCCAGCACTATATTGTTTTAAGTTACTGTAGCTTTGCAGTAAGTTTTGAAGTCAGGAAGTATCAGTCCTCCAATTGTATTCTTCTTTTCAAGACTGCTTTGGCTCTTCAGGACACCTTGGAATTCTTTATGAATTTGAAAATTGGCCTTTCCAATTCTGCAAAAAAAAAAAAGAGAAAAAGCTATTGGAATTTTGACAGGGATTATGGTGAATCTGAGAAGTCCTGTTTTGCCAGCTCTCACTTTCTTCAATTGTCAAGGGTCTGATCACTATTCTGACTTCTAACATGAAATATTAGTTCTGCCTGTGTTAGCTCTATTTTATGTCAGGAAAATATAATCCTTATTTTTTTTAAAGAAAATATAGGGGCTTCCCTGGTGGCTCAGTGGTCAATAGTCTGCCTATCAATATAGGAGACACCGGTTCAATCTATGGTCTGGGAATATCCAACATGCCGCAGAGCAACCGAGCCCATGCGTCACAACTATTGAGCCTGTGCTCTAGAACCAGGAAACTGCAACTGCTCAGCCCACATGCCACAGGTACTGAGCCGGTGTGCCCTAGAGCCTGTGCTATGCAACAAGGCAGCCACTGCAATAAGAAGCCCACAGGCTATGACTAGACAGTAGCCCCTGCTCACCACAACTAGAGAAATGCCCAGGCAGCAACAAAGACCCGACACAGCCAAAAATAAATAAATATATAAAATTAATTTAAAAAAGCAAATATAAGATTTCTTTGTAGAATATTTTGGCAATAGTTTAGCCACAAATTTTCCTAATTTTGATTTTACCCGTGAGTTCAAACATTCTGTATTTACTAGATTTCAAATAAAGTCAAACTGACAGAAAATTCACATGAATGGTATAAAAGATTTTTTCCTCACCTATTTTTAGAGTAGTTAACATGATGCTCTATCATCCAACAATATTTGGTGTGTAATTCCTATTAAAAAAGATCATTTTGCTACATAACCTAATCCAATCATCAAAACCAGGAAATGAAGAATACACTGAAAATTATTATCATCAAATGCTCAGACTCAATTAAATTTTCACCAGATTTCCTAACAATATCACTTATGCTGAAACCATCCAGCCAGGATTACATGTGGCAGTACTGGAAATGTCTCTTTAGACACTTTAAACCTGACATGGTCCCCCAGTGTTTCCTTGACTTTACATCCATGCAACTTTTGAACATTACTAATCTGGTTATTTTATAGAATGTCTCTCACTGTGGTTTAATCTAACAGTTCCTCATTGTAGATTCAGGGTATTTTTTGACAGGAATATCATTAACATGATGCCAGTTTATCCTTGTATTTGTTCAGATGGTACACAGTTTTGATTTGTTTCTTTCCTGATTCCATCACTTCATTAATTTGTCAGACTTCTTCTGTATTTTTTTCCCTTTTTCGTTTTATAATTTATAATGAATTTGTGGGGATAGTCCTTTCAGTTCAGTCGTTCAGTCATGTCCGACTCTTTGCAACCCCATGAATCACAGCACGCCAGGCTTCCCTGTCCATCACCAACTCCTGGAGTTCACTCAGACTCACGTCCATTGAGTCAGTGATGCCATCCAGCCATCTCATCCTCTGTCGTCCCCTTCTCCTCCTGCCTCCAATCCCTCCCAGAATCAGAGTCTTTTCCAATGAGTTAACTCTTCGCATCAGGTGGCCAAAGTACTGGAGTTTCAGCTTTAGCATCATTCCTACCAAAGAAATCCCAGGGCTTATCTCCTTCAGAATGGACTGGTTGGATCTCCTTGCAGTCCAAGGGACTTTCAAGAGTCTTCTCCAACCCCACACTTCAAAAGCATCAATTCTTTGGCGCTCAGCCTTCTTCACAGTCCAACTCTCACATCTATACATGACCACTGGAAAAACCATAGCCTTGACTAGACGAACCTTTGCTGGCAAAGTAATGTCTCTGCTTTTGAATGTGCTATCTAGGTTGGACATAACTTTGCTTCCAAGGAGTAAGCATCTTTTAATTTCATGGCTGCAGTCACTACCTGCAGTGATTTTGGAGCCCCCCAAAAATAAAGTCTGCCACTGTTTCCACTGTTTCCCCATCTATTTCCCAAGAAGTGATGGGACCGGGTGCCATGATCTTCGTTTTCTGAATGTTGAGTTTTAAGCCAACTTTTTCACTCTCCACTTTCTCTTTCATCAAGAGGCTTTTGAGTTCCTCTTCACTTTCTGCCATAAGGGTGGTGTCATCTGCATATCTGAGGTTACTGATATTTCTCCTGGTAATCTTGATTCCAGCTTGTGCTTTTTCCAGTCCAGTGTTTCTCATGATGTACTCTGCATATAAGTTAAATAAGCAGGGTGACAATATACAGCCTTGATGTACTCCTTTTCCTATTTGGAACAAGTCTGTTGTTCTAACTGTTCTTCCTGACCTGCATACCGATTTCTCAAGAGGCAGGTAAGGTGGTCTGGTATTCCTATCTCTTTCAGAATTTTCCACAGTTGATTGTGATCCACACAGTCAAAGGCTTTGGCATAGTCAATAAAGCAGAAATAGATGTTTTTCTGGTACTCTCTTCCTTTTCTGATGATCCAGCGGATGTTGGCAATTTGATCTCTGGTTCCTCTTCCTTTTTTAAAACCAGCTTGAACATCAGGAAGTTCACAGTTCACATATTGCTGAAGCCTGGCTTGGAGAATTTTGAGCATTACTGTACTAGCGTGGGAGATGAGTGTAATTGTGCGGTAGTTTGAGCATTCTTTGGCATTGCCTTTCTTTGGGATTGGAATGAAAACTGACCTTTTCCAGTCCTGTGGCCACTGCTGAGTTTTCCAAATGTGCTGGCATATTGAGTGCAGCACTTTGACAGCATCATCTTTCAGGATTTGAAATAGCTCAACTGGAATTCCATCACTTCCACTAGCTTTGTTCATAGTGATGCTTTCTAAGGCCCAAATATCCCATTCCTCAGCAATCTTTCACAAACTTGTTTTAGCAGCCACTGATGCTTCTCAGCTGAATTAACTATTATGATGCTTGCCACATGGTTGTTTTTAATGCCATCATTCCTTCTATAGTTATTGGTTGAAGTAAGGAGTCATAGATTTTCTATTTTAGTCAATGGGTTGTAATCCATTTCTATCATTGTTTCTTTTGATGCTCAAGTTTTCTCTGACTTGGCCTAGTTAGAGCTCCTTCACAACTGTTTCTGCATCCTTTTGATACAACTTCATCTTTTGAGCAAGTCCTTTACTTCTAAAGATGCTCTGGGTTTATCTTGCACTTTCCCTGTCCCAGTCCTGGAATTCACCATTTATGTAAAGAGCCCTGGTTCCTTTTAGGAAAAAAGGTATCTGAAAAGGTTGGATGTCAAGTGAGTTTATGACTATTGGGATATTGCTGCTCTTAGGCCTCTGAGTGGACATAACAAGGGAGTAGGTTATATTTTTAATAAAATTATATGTATGCATATACAAATATATACATAAATATGTTTTAAAATATATATTACATGAAAGAAAACAGTATATGCACATATGTAGACACACAAATTTATCTACCTACTTATCTCCCTATCTCTCTCTCTGTTATCTAGCTAACACTGTGAGTCCACATCAGTCCCAATAATTTAACCACCAATGGTTTTCAAGATTTCAAAATTCTTGAAAATTGAACAGATCAGCAAGTTGGCGTGATCTCAGCCCGGGACAACACTGGGTGCTGCCCTTCCTCATCCCTGGGGCCATGATGGCTCACCAGCAGGGCCACATCACAGCCAGAGGGAAAGGACACTTCTCTCAGTAGTGTGACTTCATGTTGCACACATCTTTTCTATTTCTGCTCCACTAGCCAGAAGTTAACCACATGCCTAAACTTAGTAGACAGGCTAAGAAATGTCTTTATTCTATTTAGCTGATTATGCATCTAGCTAAAAACTGGGATTTGGTTCTCATGGGAAAAGGGAAGAATGGCATTAGTGAGTAACAGAATAACAGCAGATTTTGCCACAGATTTGCATGAAAAATATCAGTGGCAGTAATTTAGAGTCATGACTATAAGAATGACAATAATGACTATAATGTAGAAAGCTTATGAGTAAATAGTATAGCACAGTTGTCAATTTGAAGAGTTAGTTGTCAATTTCAACTAACAAAGAAATGAGTAATAACCAAAGTGTCGTATTAGTCATAGGCAAACAACAATGCAATGGTAAGCTAAAACAATGCTAAGAATCACTGAGATATATTCCAAAGTTAAATATGGTCTTTGTACTAATCCAATATCCTTGCGCTCTTTTTACAAGGTACCCTGATGAAGTTTTTTGAAAAGTTATTTATAATCACATAATAATAGAATGGATTAAGAAAGAAATTGGACTTTGAGAAGTTTTCCCCCCTCTCCAACTGTTGATCACTGAAAATAAAACAACAGCAGCGTTACATTTGAGAAGTTCATATTCTTAAGGGTTCAGATTAAAGAATGAGTAAGAGAGGTTATCTGTACATCACAGTTGAACAACTGGGCTGGGGTTGTTTATAAAGAAAAATAAAGATGTCCATGACAACCATTACGTTTCACATAAGCTCACATTAAGAGCGTATTTATTTTATGCTCTTAGACATGCAGATAAAAATATCATCTCTGTTCTAATCAGTGATCCTCCCTACAGAGTGCTGCACCACCCACTTCCTGCATCACATCATCTACCAGCCCTCCTTGTATTTCTTCAGACAGTGAAGTGTAACCTGAAGGGTGATTTCACTGTTCTTTCCTGAGAGGTTCTAAATCACATCAAATACTTGTTAATTTATATGTTTCAGATTTTTCCCAGCTTTATTGAAGTATAATCGACAAAACTATATATATTTGATATGTGCAGTGTGATGATTTGATAGAAGTATACCTTGTAGAATAATTATCACAATCAGGGTAATTAATACCTCCAATACCTCACATAGTTACCTTTTTGTTGTGGTGAGAACACTTAAGCTCTATCTCTTAGCAATATAAAGTATACAATACAGTGTTATTAACTATAGTCAGCTTCATGCTGTACATTGAATCTGGGGAGAACTTATTCATCTCAAAACGATCTTTCAATTCTTTGTCGCTTAAAAAAATTTTCATAAAAGAGAATTTTTTAGATATTTCCTTTACTTCTTTCTGAATAAATTAAAGGAAAACTCTTGTTGCTAATATAAATGATTTATCCTAGGATAATTTTTATGTAAATAAATCTGTTTTTTGCATATGAATTTTCTACATTCTTAGTTGTCTTATTACTCTTATTTTTCCACCCTGAATCACCAAACCCTTGTGACTACTACTTTCTCTTTTAAAAACAACTATTTTTAATCTTCCTTCAGGGATATTTTCTCTGATTTCAAGATCCTAAGTATGTTCATATTTGTTCACTCATTCATTTATGCAGCCTATGTTTATTAAATATATCCAGTGTAATTATGCAAGGTTTCCATAGAGAAACAATATTCACTTTCTGGAATACACTATGGAGTCTACAAATTTTTAGAAAGATTCAATGTCTTATTTTCAAGGATTTTATAATCCAGTGAAAGAATAAACTTGTACTTAGAAGAGAAAATGCACAAACTAAAGAGTATAGATGGACAAAGAAGGGAGGGGCCACTTGAGGAACATTCAGTGGGTTTGGAATGGGCACCATGAAGACAGGATCGCAGTGAAGATGGTGGCTTGGCACTCAACATCTATTCCACTCCTCTACTAGTGTCCTTCCTATAATTAAGAGGCTGGAAGGCTAAAAATGACATTTCTCAGAAACCTGTGCAACTGGTGGAATGAATGAATGAACAAGCAAATGAACAAATATGAACATATTTAGGGCTGTGGAAGCAGGGAAAAAGTCCCTGGAGAAAGAAATGTAATAGTGGTTTTTTAAAAGAGAAAGTAGTTACCACAAGGGTTTAGTGACTCAGGGTGGAAAAACAGTAGACTTAGGGTGATAAAACAGTACAATTTACCCTTGACCGATGATGTGCTTGCATGTAAGATTTGGAAGACAGAACTGAAATGAAGGCCTGATTCTGCTGTTTTGGGTGCCAAGTTCAGTCATGAAGCAAATTTCCTCCCTCCTTCCTTCCTTGATAGTGGTGGCAGAGATCCCAGTATCTTGCCAGTAGCCTCAAGGGTGTTGAGGGAGAGAGCATGGGGAATAAATTTTGATTCCAGCAGTCTCAGTATAGTGCTGAAGCTTGCAGTGATGGTGGTGGCTTCTTGACAGCGACTTTCTCGACTTTGGAAGTTTTCTATGCAGTCTTCTCCACGTCAAAGAGGTGACTGATGGTCTCCTTTAGTGGTATTGGTTTGAGTATCAACTTGGACCCTCTTCCTTCAGCATCCCTGAGAATACTGCAAGCTATTGAGAACCCTGTAATCAAATCCCTGTGGATTTAAACTAGCTAGACTTTTATCTCTGCAACTGACCACTGACAAGTACAGAAATATTGTAAAATCTCCTTCTTTATTTCATAAGAAAAAATGATGAGTAGAACATTCCAGAGAGAATGAGTAGCACATGCAGAAGTGGAAAATGCCGTATTTGTGTAGGAATTCCCTCTTAGAACTAAGCAGGTGGAGCTAAAATGTAGGGCCCTATGGAGACTTGGTGGGAAGTGCTGTTTGAAGAGGATGTGATCAGCAGTCTGAGGAGGCTGTCCTATTGGCCAGGCAGTGAAGAATTAGGCAATTTGGGAATATGAGTCTGGAAGTTGGATGTGGAACAAATTTGAGGAAATGGAGACTGAAAAGGTCCTGATCCATTAGAAAAAAAATATACAATTACTCATGACAAAAAGGATAGAATAAATAGGAGAAAAATCTCATAGGAAACTACTGGGTAAGTTTTGGTATTCGTTTTAATTGTCATATTCCAAACAAATGTGCCCTGTACTTTCAAGTTGTCTGAATAATGGGTGAGACCATGGTATGCAGGCAGGGGAAATGACTGATGTATATGATGGTGTTGCCAAAATCGCAAGTTCCTATGGCCAACGCACAGAGAGGCCCATCAATACTAAACAGAGTTTCGAACAGAGAAAGGTTTATTACAGATTCATACATGGAGATGGGTGGCTCATGCCCTGAGAACCCCAAAGTTACTGAAAGCTTTCAGCAAGTCCCTTTAAAAGCAAAATGTGAAGGATGGGTGCGATTAATTGTTGCAGACTTCTCAGTGTCAGATTCTTTGTTCTTGAGGTCAGGTCATTATCAGGTAAGATGCTCCTGTAAATCTCTACTGGATGGATGTTATTCTCTGTCCTGACCAGAAAGGCCAAAATCCCAGGGCACAACTTTTACCCTTCAAGGTCCCAGTTTTGGCTAAGAGAAGGCAGATCTCAGTTGGTAGCTTCTTAGGGCCAGGTTCTCACATCCTGCCCGGCTGTCATCTCTGAGGGAGCCAGGCCTCCAACCCACCGGCTCTCAGTCTCCTCAGGTCACTCAAATGGGGAGACCAGGTCTCACAGACCGTTACCCAGACAGACAGTCACTGCGAGTGGGTCAGAGACAGGGACGGGGGAGAGTCCACTGCTCCTCAAGGCATGGCCACAGCTAGTAGATGGCCTTAGTGAGGGCTCTGGAATGCAGTCCCCAGTCTGTTCCTTGGACCTTCCAGCTCAACCACTAGCCCAAGGCTGGGTAAGCTGGAGGGCCTCCAGGAAAAGGTCTGAATCTGCCTCTTACCTCACTTTCCACCTAATGACCACCACACCACTGACACGTGGCTGAATCATTTCCCCAGTGGTTCCTTATTCACAGTTACCAGTGGGCAGGGGCCACTGCAATCCTGACCAATAGCCAAGCAGGACCACTAAGGGTCGCTCACTGACAGTAGGTTGCTTGCGGGCAGGGCCCACTGAGGCACGGAGCAATGGCTGAGCAAGACCTGTTGCCTAGTAACAGGGAGCAGAGAAATGAGGCACAGCAATGGCCACTGCTAGGGGCTTCCCTGGGGGCTCAGATGGTAAAGCGTCTGCCTACAATGCGGAAGACCCGGGTTCAATCCCTGGGATGGGAAGAGCTCCTGGAGAAGTAAATGGCAACCCACTTCAGTATTCTTGCCTGGAAAATCCCATGGAGGGAAGGGCCTGGTAGGCTACAGTCCACAGGGTCGCAAAAAGTCTGCACGACTGAGCTATTTCACTCACTTTAATGGCTACTGTTAAGGGCTGTGCTCATCCTGCTCTCTAACAATGGGAGAGGAAGCAGGGCAGGGTAAAATGGTATTGAATGCAGTGAGCTAGTGGGACTTCCATGGTGGTCCACTGATTAAGACTCAATGCTTCCAAGGCAGGGGGCCTGTGCTTGGGGAACTGAGATCCCACATGCTGCAGGGTATGGCACCCCACTCCAGTACTCTTGCCTGGAAAATCCCATGGATGGAGGAGCCTGGTGGGCTATAGTCCATGGGGTCGCTAAAAGTCGGACACGAGTGAGTGACTTCACTTTCACTTTTCACTTTCATGCACTGGAGAAGGAAATGGCAACCCACTCCAGTGTTCTTGCCTGGAGAATCCCAGGGACAGGGGAGCCTGGTGGGCTGCCGTCTGTGGGGTCACACAGAGTTGGGCATGACTGAAGTGACTCAGCAGCAGCAGCAGCAGCAGTGAATTCAGAAGTTCCTACAAGAGGAAACTATCGATTTGACAATGTTGTTGGTTTCAAGTTGCATTTAGGAAAACTAATCAGTTGCCACAGGACTGTAAAAGGTCAGTTTTCATTCCAATCCCTAAGAAAGGCAATGCCAAAGAATACTCAAACTACTGCACAATTGCACTCATCTCACACACTAGGAAAGTAATGCTCAAAATTCTCCAAGCCAGGCTTCAGTAATATGTGAACTGTGAACTTCCAGATGTTCAAGCTGGTTTTAGAAAAGGCAGAGGAACCAGAGATCAAATTGCCAACATCCGCTGGATCATGGAAAAAGCAAGAGAGTTCCAGAAAAAACATCTATTTCTGCTTTATTGACTACGCCAAAGCCTTTGACTGTGTGGATCACAATCAACTGTGGAAAATTCTGAAAGAGATGGGAATACCAGACCACCTGATCTGCCTCTTGAGAAACCTATATGCAGGTCAGAAAGCAACAGTTAGAACTGGACATGGAACAACAGACTGGTTCTAAATAGGAAAGGGAGTACGTCAAGGCTCTATATTGTCACCCTGCTTATTTAACTTATATGCAGAATACATCATGAGAAATGCTGGGCTGGAAGAAGCACAAGCTCGAATCAAGATTGCTGGGAGAAATATCAATAACCTCAGATATGCAGATGACACCACCCTTATGCAGAAAGTGCAGAGGAACTAAAAAGCCTCTTGATGAAAGTGAAAGAGGAGAGTGAAAAAGTTGGCTTAAAGCTCAACATTCAGAAAACTAAGATCATGGCATCTGGTCCCATCACTTCATGGGAAATAGATGGGGAAACAGTGGAAACAGTGTCAGACTTTATTTTTTGGGGCTCCAAAATCACTGCAGATGGTGACTTAAGCCATGAAATTAAAAGACGCTTACTCCTTGGAAGGAAAGTTACGACCAACCTAGATAGCATGTTCAAAAGCAGAGACATTACTTTGCCAACAAAGGTCCGTCTAGTCAAGGCTATGGTTTTTCCAGTGGTCATGGAAGGATGTGAGAGTTGGACTGTGAAGAAAGCTGAGCACCGAAGAATTGATGCTTTTGAACTGTGGTGTTGGAGAAGACTCTTGAGAGTCCCTTGGACTGCAAGGAGATCCAACCAGTCCATCCTAATTGAGATCAGTCCTGGGTGTTCATTGGAAAGACTGATGCTAAAGCTGAAACTCCAATACTTTGGCCACCTCATGGGAAGGGTTGATTCACTGGAAAAGACTCTGATGCTGGGAGGTATTGGGGGCCGGAGGAGAAGGGGATGACAGAGAATGAGATGGCTGGATGGCATCACCGACTTGATAGAGTTTGTGTAGACTCCGGGAGTTGGTGATGGACAGGGAGGCCTGGCATACTGCGATTCATGGAGTCGCACAGAGTCAGACACGACTGAGTGACTGAACTGAATTGAACTGAATCAGTTGTAGATACATTCTTCTTATATCATAATAATTTATTTAGTATTTAGATCTTAGTTAAATATCAATGTACTTAGTTATGTGTATACGTAAAGACCACTGAGTTTATTTGGATGTGTTCTGCTATGACGTATTGTGCTTTTTGAAGTATTTATTGGTTTTTAAAAATTTGTGACTATTATCTGTTAAAATATTGCCTCTATCTGATCCTTCTTCTCCTCTCCTTTAGCAACTCCAAATACATATTGGTTGACTCTTTCACAGTGACTCATATATTTTTATACATTTTTATTATTTACAATTTTTTTCTATTTGTGCACCAAATTAAGTAAAAAAATTTATTTTTCTGAGTCACCTTGCAGTTTACTGCTTCTCTTTTCAGAGCTGTCCAATCCTCTAGCTGTCCAATCCCTATCTATTGCAATTACTTTTATTCTTCAATTCTAGAATTACTATTTGATTCTTTTGTATAGTTCCAAATAGTTCTTGGCTGAAATCATTCATTTTGTCACTTACTATTAGTACATGGTTATCTCTATTGTTTGAAATTGTTTTCTCAACATTTCAATATCTTTATCTCTGCTCAGTCTTTTTCTATTGGTTGATTTTTCCTTTATTTCATTTTTAGTCAATTATTTATTTTCTTTCCTTTTTTATCCCTCCTAATTCTTCCTCTTTTGATTGAGTATGATTTATTACATATAAAAAATCTCAGATACAATACTGTTTTTAGATTACATTATCGTTCTACAGAGATCATTTTTTCTTTTGCTTCTTGTAGTTAAATTGCAGCTGGTTCAGCTTAACCTAATTAGGCTTTGAGCTAATTCAAAGCTTGTCTTGAATCTTTCAAGAGCTAGTTTATTTGTAGCTCACATTTACTCCTAGAAATACAAGCTATTTATTCGTTTAGTATACAAACTAAATACTCAAGGTCTACAATAGTATCTCTCGTCTTGTTTGATTCTGGGACCTAATATTTGATTTTACCATTATAAAATAATCAGAAGTCAGTTTTTGGTTCTTGAAAGACTAGATATCTCTTCAAGAAAATTAGAGACACCAAGGGAACATTTCATGCAAAGATGGGCTCGATAAAGGGCATAAACGGTACGGACCTAACAGAAGCAGAAGATATTAACAAGAGGTGGCAAGAATACACAGAAGAACTGTACAAAAAAGATCTTCATGACCCAGATAATCAAGATGGTGTGATCACTCACCTAGAGCCAGATATCCTGGAATGTGAAGTCAAGTGGGCCTTAGAAAGCATCACTACGAACAAAGCTAGTGGAGGTGATGGAATTCCAGTTGAACTATTTCAAATCCTGAAAGATGATGCTGTCAAAGTGCTACACTCAATATGCCAGCAAATTTGGAAAACTCAGCAGTGGCCACAGGACTGGAAAAGGTCAGTTTTCATTCCAATCCCAAAGAAAGGCAATGCCAAAGAATGCTCAAACTACCACACAATTGCACTCATCTCCCACGCTAGTACAGTAATGCTCAAAATTCTCCAAGCCAGGCTTCAGCAATACGTGAACCGTGAACTTCCAGATGTTCAAGCTGGTTTTAGAAAAGGCAGAGGAACCAGAGATCAAATTGCCAACATCCGCTGGATCATTGAAAAACGAAGAGAGTTCCAGAAAAAAACCTCTATTTCTGTTTTATTGACTATGCCAAAGCCTTTGACTGTGTGGATCACAATCAACTGTGGAAAATTCTGAAAGAGATGGGAATACCAGACCACCTGACCTGCCTCTTGAGAAACCTATATGCAGGTCAGGAAGCAACAGTTAGAAATGGACAGGGAACAGACTGGTTCCAAATAGGAAAAGGAGTACTTCAAGGCTGTATATTGTCACCCTACTTATTTAACTTATATGCAGAGTACATCATGAGAACGCTGGGCTGGAAGAAGCACAAGCTGGAATCAAGATTGCTGGGAGAAATATCAATAACCTCAGATATGCCGATGACACCACCCTTATGGCAGAAAGTGAAGAGGCACTAAAAAGCCTCTTGATGAAAGTGAAAGAGGAGAGTGAAAAGTTGGCTTAAAGCTCAACATTCAGAAAACGAAGATCATGGCATCCGGTCCCATCACTTCATGGGAAATAGATGGGGAAACAGTGGAAACAGTGTCAGACTTTATTTTTTTGGGCTCCAAAATCACTGCAGATGGTAACTTAAGCCATGAAATTAAAAGACGCTTACTCCTTGGAAGGAAAGTTATGACCAACCTAGATAGCATATTCAAAAGCAGAGACATTACTTTGGCAACAAAGGTCCATCTAGTTAAGGTTATGGTTTTTCCAGTGGTCATGTATGGATGTGAAACTTGGACTGTGAGGAAAGCTGAGTGCTGTAGAATTGATGCTTTTGAAGTGTGGTGTTGGAGAAGACTCTTGAAAGGCCCTTGGACAGCAAGGAGATCCAACCAGTTCATCCTAAAGGAGATCAGTCCTGGGTGTTCATTGGAAGGACTGATGTTAAAGCTGAAACTCCAATACTTTGGCCACCTCATGTGAAGAGTTGACTCATGAAAAGTCTCTGATGCTGGGAGGGATTGGGCACAGGAGGAGAAGGGGACGACAGAGGATGAGATGGCTGGATGTCATCACCGACTCAATAGACATGAGTTTGGGTGAACTCTGGGAATTGGTGATGGACAGGGAGGCCTGGTGTGCTGGGATTCATGGGGTCACAAAGAATCGGACACGACTGAGTGACTGAATTGAACTGAACTTTGTTATGTATTACTTTTTTAGCTTCTAAGACTCGCAGATGTTCTTCTTATTTTGAGACACTGTTATAGAACTAACAAATACGTCCGTGGGATATTTCATCCTCCTCAAGCTAACCTCAACACATCTGCTGCCCATTAATTCTCTCAGCCATTCTGTGCTTTATGGTGTGCTTATGCTTTATGTGCATTATGCTGATGTGTGTGTGGAGGGGTGAGAAGGGCTTTTAGGGAAAGAATCAGGAAATCTCAGCCACTTTTCTTTGCTACCTAGACAGTGTGAAACCCTTTGAAGTCTTACATTTTATACTTTTCTAAGACTAATCATGGCTTAAATGGTGGTTGTCTGTAAGACTGCAGTCTCTTGAGGTTTTGGTGATGTTAGGCTACAGTTCTTCTGCTGTGGATTCTTCCAACCTATGAGAGAGATCTATGCATAATGGTTTCTATTGTTTTGGTTAATTGCCAGAGCTTAGCCTGCAGTTCTGTAGAAGGCGATGGCACCCCACTCCAGTACTCTTGCCTGGAAAATCCATGGACGGAGGAGCCTGGTAGGCTGCAGTCCATGGGGTCGCGAAGAGTCAGACACGACTGAGTGACTTCACTTTCACTTTTCACTGTCATGCATTGGAGAAGGAAATGGCAACCCACTCCAGTGTTCTTGCCTGGAGAATCCCAGGGATGGCAGAGCCTGGTGGGCTGCCGTCTATGGGGTGGCACAGAGTCGGACACGACTGAAGTGACTTAGCAGCAGCAGCAGCCTGCAGTTCAGATCATTAGGCTCATTCTCAGAGACTCATCAGCATTTAAGTTCAGTCATGTTCTTTCTTATTTTCCCTTCCTTGCTCATTTTTTTCAAATATTACTATTTAATATAACAGATCTTGTCTCCTCACTTATTCTTCCTACTTGATAGAGTATTATGAACTATATCTATGTTATATTCACACATATTTTCTCTCTTGATATTTAAAGTCAAGGTTTTAAAACTACTAACAATATGCAAACAACTCCTTTCTCTCTCAAATATCTACTCTTTTAATTGGAACCCAGGAATTTCACAATTATAGTATGCTATAGTTTTATATAAGCCAACTTAGGGGTTGGCTTATATAGTGATCCACTGCTTGTTAAGTGATTCACTGCTTGTTAAGAACTCTAGTCCCATAATCCATCAGTTATTTTCCCTTGAATACAGAACATCAAACTCCTTACTAAACTTTTAATTTTGTCACTTACAGATTTGGCAATGAGATGAGACCTTAAGACAGCTGTTAAAGATTCTGGGATGGCTCCTAGATGCAGGTGAAGGCACCCTTTGGGTTTGCTGCCTCTCTCCGGAATCTCTGGTAAGCTTCTCTTGGATTAAGTTCTACTTGTTTCATGTTTTGAGATCTTGAGTTAGTTTGTTCAAACCCTTCTGTGTGGAAAACTGAGGTATGAGAGACTGTATTTCTCACAGGGTGGAAATGGGGGTGTCACAGATTTGAGAGTTTCATGGTAAGATTTACTGGGAAACATTTGAGTCTGTGGCTGACCTTGTCTTCAAAGTAAGTGCCTTTAGAAGGTCTTAACCAATCTCAGGAGCCATGCCCAGGCAGCCAGAAACAGTAAGTTCGCTTGAATTTCAGAGGTTATTTCAAGGAAAAATAATGGGTACCCCTCAATCTAAAAAAAGCAGGATGGCAGACAGTAAGGGACCCACAAGGCCTCAAGGTAAGGTCATAGCATAGACCACTGGGCACTTGGGGAAATAAGATAAGAAATTCAGAGGTTTTTTGGACCAATGGCCCATCAAAATTTATGTAGGCACAAGTGAAACCATTAAAAGCCATTATAGTGTCTGTCACTATAAAGAAGTCTCTTCTTGAAAATAATAATAAATTTATTGCTACCGGAAATCTCAGAAGCCAAGGCTGCAAAATTGGTTGGAACTGGTAAAGCATTTAATAGCTAATAGAACACTTGTCACCTAATGTCAAGACTCATATACCAGGATAAGCTGGTTATGGAATGGGTGAGATCAAAGGAACCCACCAACCTCAAGAAAAATTCTGTGTGATGAGGTACATTGTAAAACACCACAAAATTTCCACCCAGCTGCATATCTTTTTTAGATGGTAATTTAGCTCCCAGAGACTCCAGGCTTAGCGAAAGAAATGGGATCTCAGGTTTCAAAGACTTGAGTGCACCGCCTTCCAGCACACCTGTTTATTTTATGTCTAAGAATAGTAGTCCTGGAAGCTGTAGATATCTATAAGAATGTCGAAAGCTTACTAAGATAACCTAGAATTACAAAGGCCTTTATGAGAATTGGCCACTGCTTATTAACAAAATTTTCAACACTGGAAAACAGTCAATTTAAATGTAAATGCTTTGAATCTTTGTTTTCACTACACTCACTTAAAGGTCATGCACACAAAGACCCTCACTGAAGCTTGGGTGATCAGAGGAGGCAAGATTAAGAGTAATCTTTAAATTAAATTAAGTTCAGTGCTAAGTATGTGGTATTATAAAATAAGTAGTATAGCTAGAGTGACAATGATTATGTCAGTCATTTATTAGGGCTTTGCTTCTTAAGTGTCCAAAATGTTTTATGAATTCTTATGATTTCCTTAAAAACACTGTGAATATAATTACATACGGAAACAAAATCTTAGACAAGTAGCTTTCTCATCTCTCTTGTGTATGTAAATGGTAGTTCTGAGATTTGAACTTAGGTTTGTCTGAATCCAAAGCTCTGAGCTTTCAGTCTCTATGTTTCCAGTGTAAAATCTCTATAACTTAATTTATTAGTGGAAAAAAGGAATGTGTACTCAGTACTTGATATTACCTAATTTTATCCAGGTCTCTTTTTGCTGCTACATCCTCAGGATAATAATTTGACCTTCCTCTTGAACTTTGATTTTTTCTTTTTTCATGTATTTTTAGATTTCTGAATTAACAGGAAAAAAAAAATTAGCACCATTTTCTCCTATTCACAGTTCTTATTTTGTTCATATTTCCTCTTCTACCACCCATCTCCCTAGGCAACAAAACAAACAAAGGAAAACCTTTTATTTTCAAAAAATTAAAACAAAAAATTAAGATTAAGATTGAGAAATAAATGAGGATTGCTTTTTCAGATGCTTATGCAAGTAAGAAGAAAAGCAAAAAGTATCTCTCACTTAAATTCTTACATTTATATACCAGCTGCTTGCTTCACTAGGAACCCTCTATTTGATGCTGACCCCAAAGATCTCACAGGTGAGGGAATGTGAAATAGCATTTAACTTTTGATATTAAACATCTCCCTGTTACACACTTGTTTATCTCTGTTTTTTCTTTTCTTTATGTGAAGCCATATATGCTGTCAGGATAAAATTATTTCACATGTTCAAAGAAAACAAAATTGCTCCTTCTGGTCAAACATTTCTCTGAAGTTTATTCCAGGGACACTCCAAACCAGACAAAACCTTTTTGTTGACTTTTCAAAGCATAGCTTGAATATATTTGCAAGTGATTTTTTTTTAATGCTGCTATAATTTTGTTTGGAAATTATTTAACTGGAGAAAATCCTGTTACAATTTTAAAAGGAAAGAAACAAAAGAAATACACGTGAAATCTGTTGTCAGATAACCAGTTCTGGACTAAATACTTAGTGAAAAGTCCTCAGCATATTTAGTTTGTAAAGCATGGTTACTGGTGTTGGGGGATGTGGCCAGGGCATCTGGAGTCATCTGAAAAGGCTTCTGCAATCTACCCTCAAATTACAGCAATATTTCTTAATATCCTGAGGAAGTATTTTTTGACCCTTGTATACTATTAGGAACCTTTAGCTATTTCAAACTGAAATTGGCAAAAAGAAGCCAAGTAAACAGCAAGGCCATGGTTGCTCTTTCATAGTAGGATAGTGGCCCACATATTTTAGGATTACACAAAAATTTTTTGGTATAGAATAATAAATCCAAAAGCTACGTGATCAGTTACAGATTTCAGGTCAGGAGCTTTAGAAATTAACTGTGATGATTCCATAATTTCATCACACAATATATTTTTCTATCCCCCCAATATTTTAACTGTTGGAGAAGGCAATGGCACCCCACTCCAGTACTCTTGCCTGGAAAATCCCATGGACGGAGGAGCCTGGTAGGCTGCAGTCCATGGGGCTGCTAAGAGTCGGACATGACTGAGCGACTTCACTTTCACTTTTCACTGTCATGCATTGGAGAAGGAAATGGCAACCCACTCCAGTGTTCTTGCCTGGAGAATCCCAGGGACGGAGGAGCCTGATGGTCTGCCATCTGTGGGGTCGCACAGAGTCAGACACGACTGAAGTGACTTAGAAGCAGCAGCAGCAGCAGCATCCATATTTTACCTTATTCATCACTCCGACTAATATAGAAGGACTTCCTCTGGCAACCATCATGTAATTATGTGACAGAATGAGTACCCTGTCTGTGGTCAGATTACATCTTACTCATATCTGAAGCTGCCAGATAAGCTTCTGATTATACTGATGTGTCCTGCCTTAAACCACAAGCTTCTGTGTCACTCTGGCTGCTGTAGGCCAGACTAGTATGCCTTGATAGACTAACACTTGAGATGACTGCTATTTAATGAGTACCTGTTATATGGCTTGTCGGCTTCCCTGGTGGCTCAGACGGTAAAGCGTCTGACTGCAATGAGGGAGCTGCTGCTGCTGCTGCTGCTAAGTCGCATCAGTCATGTCCGACTCTGTGCCACCCCATAGACGGCAGCCCACCAGGCTCCCTCGTCCCTGGGATTCTCCAGGCAAGAACACTGGAGTGGGTTGCCATTTCCTTCTCCAATGCATGAAAGTGAAAAGTCCAAGTGAAGTCGCTCAGTCATGTTTGACTCGTAGTGACCCCATGGACTGCAGCCTACCAGGCT